>NW_024387523.1:18279022-18649604 GCF_900408965.1 Simochromis diagramma | reverse complement strand
CCGGCTGAGCTGGGCCGGACAGGCTGAGTTTAAGACACTTTCGGCCCGAGTTCATCGTGCAGAAACATGACCTCTGAAACAGTGACATCAGACTCAAACAACTTATACAGATGAGAATAAAAAGTATTGAAGGGACACCCAAGCTGTAACTCCCGCCCCTCAGCAGGCTTCCAAGAGTTGACCAATCACAGCAAACAAGATCAGAAGATCAATAACAGTTCTTTTTGAACTGAGCCCCAGAAGGAGACCCTGGTGCAGGCAAGCAGGGTGGACCTCCTTTAGCAAATCTAAAAGGTTAGCTGCTTCTTTTCGAAGCTCCTGTCGGTGTGAACATGCTGTTAAAGACCGAGAGACATGAGACCTGAACCAGCAGAGGAATGGGCAGACAAGGAACCAGTAGCCACCGTGCTAAACTACCTGAATTCACCTGTGTTTACCTGTTTTAGCCGCTTCGGCTCTTCCGTCCTGCCTCCCGCCGGCTAGCTGCTAACGTTAGCCCCAGAGGTCCGTGGGCCGCGGGGGTGATCCAGCTCAAGAGTGCACGGGGCAGCAGGCCTTCTTGTCCGTTCTCGGTACCCACACGATAACGGGCATGGTCTGGTGCAGCACAGACTAACTTACCGCCACAACGTCAGACGAGTCTGCCTCCAAAAACTACATTTCCGGCGCCCTCACTGTGACGTATGGAGCGGCGTAATTCTCCTTCTTCTTCTTCAGTTTCATGGCGGTTGGCAAACAAATTCTAGGTGCATTAGCGCCACGTACTAGATTGTAATTTTTATCAGAACCTACAGTACCACCGTTATTTTCTTATTAAAATTCATGTTTCTTTCAAAAATGTAAAAATATCAGCAAAAAAACTATGCTCCCCGAGTCTCTTTGAAATAATTCCCTTCTCCTTAAATTATTCTTGTTCTTATGAATGTAACAAGTGTCACCTGGCAGTTTGCTGCTCTCTGCCAGGTGATCAGCAGAGGAGCTTTGAAAAGGTAGTGGGTGTGAGGGGTGAGGTTAGCGCTCTTCTGTGGGAAATTCCAGAGGTGATTAACTCACTCGGGTGCGAGTGGGTATATAGTTCGGTAAGAAACTTTCACCATTTTGTTTGGATCAATTATTATTATAGGTGCCCATTTTTAATGCGTGTTGTTGGACTTTTTTAGTTTCGAGTTTTAATGGAGGAATTGATCAAGGTCTAGATCGACTGCGCGCAGGGAAACCGATCAATATTGTAGGTATGTTGAGTGTTTGTTTTAAGTTTTGTGATTTTTTTTTTTTTTGAATGGTTTAATAAAACTCATATTTTATTGGGTAACATTTTAATCGATAATGTTGTTTGTGTTTTTCAGCTGTTGTTGTGCTGTCGCTGCTGTCCTTTTTTCATTCTCTTGATTGATTTGTAATTTTGTTTTGGTTAGTACGTCCGGCCGTAAAGGCGGTTAATGACTGAGAGTGAGTTGTGTAAGGGCGGACTAACCTTTCTTTTGTTTTAGTTTTTTTGTTTGTGCCACTTCCCTTTATGTCCTAGATTGCAGGTCATGCATAGCGCTGATTCCCAGCTGTGCTGAGACCCGAATTATGTGCAGTGCGTGCCCACGGGTAGATTGATTGCAGTGTCTGTAAACGGGGTGTGACGGTAGCAGCAGGGGCGGATCTAGAGAAATTTTCTTAGGGTGGCATGAGGGTGGCAAGGAAATCAAATGGGGTGGCAAAATCAAAGCCTTTTTTTTTTTTCCAAACACATATCCAGGTGGTTACATATGGTTAAAATAATTCAAATGCAGTAAGTATACACGTTTTTCATATAAATAGTCTATAACTTGATTATTGTCTGTAGCCCACATAATTACACACTTTAGTTACATAAAACATGTGAGTTTCTGTATAGCCTGTATAATAAATAAATATGTAGCCCAATAACTATAAAACCCAGAAAGCTACACAACATGGGGCGGTTCATTTACAAACACAAGTCTAACTTAAGTTTCACACTGTTTTTTGTTAGAAAACAATCACATTGTTACAGCTTAAATTACACAAAATGTCAGAAATCTGCACTGTCATGAACAAAAATTTAAACCTAATTTTTCATGATTTGTTGGATTAACCCACTGAGGTCTGAAATACAACCGGCCATTTTTGATTCCTTTTGAGTTTACGTTTGTATTTCACCCTCAAATTGTTTCATTTTATTTTTTTCCCCTTGCCTTGTTTGGTATCTTTCTTTTCAGCTCAACTGAATTTAACTGATTTTTTCACTGACATACTGCATTAGTATTACTGATCTGAAATCACACAGAGAACTTAAAATCCTAGTAGTATTTCTTTACTGTAAAAACAAAAAAACAAAAAACCCACAGCCATGTTGAGTAAATTTTTATAACTTGAAATGCAAATATAAAATGTATATTTTGGAAACATAAACAACAATTTATCTAAAAATGCGGCCAATACACCTGACGTTTTTTCTTTTTTTTTAAAATTTTGTACAACCATTTAAAAATATTACTAAAACTCAAATGAGAGAACAATCAGGTGTTGCAATAAGATGCCCCACAAATGATGTGTGCCAGTAAAAACAGGAGAACAGCTCAGGGATAAACCTGCAGGCCTGACAACAGGAGGTGTATCACTCCGCTGGTTTTCTACTTAGTGACAGTGTTTACCTTGCAAATGTGCCTCTGTGACCTTCATTAGTGCCCTCACTGACACACAAAACAAAACAACGACTACACAACAGAACAACTACACAACACAACACACTAAGTATACACTCCACACTAAACGTCACAAATATCCCACATCTAAAAACTCTCTCGCTCTCTCTCTCACTCGCTCGCTCTGTCTCGCTGGCGTTACCGTCACTCCCAAAACTCTCCCCTCTTCCTAAACAACCAAATCCCACGTGTTGACTTTTTTTTTTTTTTAAATTGGTCGACATGGTACATTTTTTTTGTTTCCGTATTCCACTCTCCATGTTCCAGATCCTCCATTTGGAGAGTTGTCCATTTCTGTGAGTTCATCATAGGTCTGACAGATTAAAGACCTCACAGGAAATGGTTGTTAACTCCACTTCATGGAAATGCATAGGTGTGTCGATTTTATCTTATATAACAGTGCTTATTAGAATTTTAGTTTAAAAATAAAGAAATAAAAAATAAACAGGAAACATAGCTGACTACTCTAAAATTAAGAAACACTCAGATAAATTAAATCTGAGAACTGTTTAATCTCAAAAACGCTAAACCAAAGCATTTATTTATCACATTCTTCAATAATGAATCATGATGCTGTGCAGTACCTCATATGATCCATTATCAACATTACAGGTTATATTCCAAATAGTCAACAACAAAGAAATATACTGAAAATAAACCAATATAATACAAAAACATGTTACTACACAAGATGTGGGCATATTATTAAAATAAGCCAAATTAATAACCGAAAAACTAATAAACTGTGGCTGAAAGGTGTGGTGCTAGGGCAACCGTGGTTCAGGGAGTTGGGATGCTCATTACAGATGAGCAAGACACTTCACCTACCGCCTCCTGGTGTTGGCCAGAGGGGCCGATGGTGCGATATGGCAGCCTCGCTTCTGTCAGTCTGCCCCAGGGCAGCTGTGGCTACAACTGTGGTTTGTCTGTACCAGTGTGTGAATGTGAGAGTGACTGAATAGTGGAATTGTAAAGCGCTTTGGGTGCCTAGAAAAGCGCTATATAAATGCAATCCATTATTGTGCCATGCATTGTGAATGATGCATGCTGTTTGAAAAATTCATGACAACAAGGTCAATAAAAGTTCAAATTTAAAATAACAAAACAATAAAACATCGGGCTATTTTCTTCTGCTTATCTGAATTCGGGTCACAGGGGCAGCAGCAGGAAGGACGTGACCTCTTTGTCACTGCCTCCTCCAACTTATCTACGGAAATGTTGAGTTGTTCCTACGCCAGCCAATAGGTTTCATTTCTCCAGCGTGTCCCAGGTCTACTCGGGGGGGCTTCTCCCGGTACTCTGGGATTTTGTCCAGAATAAGAAAGTGAAACTGACTATACAAAAGGAGTGAGTGTTCAGGTAAACTTGATCCACCTCACTGCTGTAAACTGTCTGCTGTACAGCCATTCTGGCTTCAGCTGTTTTGTATCAGAACATTTTCTATAATCAGCGAACAGATCTTCCTCTTTGTTTAAATGATAATAGGATTCCTCACATCATTTTAAATGTTATCATGGTGCAGGAAGTGGAGTGATCCGGACTGGATGTATCTAGGATCACCCTACACATAGCTCCATCACTGAAACCAAACTACTAGAATGAAGAGATCCAGTGTGAAAGGCAGCAGGCAGCAGTGGGGATACTCACAAGTCCACTGTTGGATCTTACCAAACTGACCCTACTGAAAGGTGGTAATTCTTCAATAGTTAATAATTACAGGTAAAATTTCAAACTCCCTATCTTAGCTAAGGTTCTTGACAGGCTGGTAAATAATTAACTTAAAAGTTATCTGGATGAAAATAGTATTTTATCTCCTCCACAGTACTGTAACTGCTTCCCTAAAACTTTTCAATGACGTCTATGAAGCCAGCTCTTTTTATTGATCTATAAAAAGCTTTTGACTTTTGATTCCAATCTTTTCTTTAAGTCACACATTGACCATATATTAAAGAAACTGAGGCCGAAGTTCGTGCTCTTTTTCAGAAACAGATCATGTTTCTCTTTTACTGTTGCTGCCACTGTTTTTTTTTTTTTTTTTTTTTTTGCCTCTCCTGGATTACGGTGACATAATTAAATGAACGCTTCTGCTCAGTCTCTTTATCTGTTGGAGTCTGTCTATCAAGGGGCATTAAGATTTATAACTGGCTCTAATCACCACTGTACTTTATATTCTCTGGCTGGTCCTCACTGGCCTTACGAATGATGGTTCATTGGTATCACTTTATCTATAAATCCATTTCTGGCTTACTGCCCTATTATTTATCAGAGCACATGTCACCTCGTTCCCAAGTTATCACAGTCACAAGACTGTCAGAAAACTTGACCTTGAGGTCGTGGTCATTGAGATTTGAACTTGTCCAAGAGGACACCATACCATGCCATTTGATACCATACACCTACGGTATCAATTTGAAGCTCCTACGCCACTTGGTTCTGTGTCAGATTGGCGATCTGTCCAGGGTTAACCCTGCCTTGCCCTGTGATAGCTGGTCCAGGAAAAGCAGAAGACAACTGATGGATGGATGGGTGGAGGGATGGAAACCACTTCAGTCTCAGGTTATCATATTCACAAACATGATGACCTTGCCAGCCAGCCGGCTGCCCTGCAGGATGATGAAAATACCCCATCAGCCTTTTAAAGCCCAGGGGTAACAAAAAGTGGACGTCAAAATATCATAAACATCATTCAACAAGTTCTGCAGCTTTTAAACTCTCATTTACAGGTTACAGAAATTCTCGTGAAGATTTGATCTGGTTAAAGTATTCAGCTTAATCTGATCCTTGATATTCATTCATTGTTGATAACCCTTTAGTGTTCTCAGCAGCCAAGATCCTTTATGAAACTGCAGCTTGTGTTTAAATTAATGTGGCTTTTACAAAGAAACTGCCCATCCAGCAGCTGGTTTATATAGGAACCCAAAGTAAATTCTGGAATAAGAAACGAAGTGCTTATGTCCTCTCAATACAAGCGAGGATTCTTTCTTCCTGGATACATGAACATTCTGATCTGCCATGGCTAAATATTGAGGAAGTATTATGTAAACCATCCTCACTTGTTAACTTTTTAGGGAAACGTCTAAATGACTTACCTCACGTAATAAAGCATAACCCACTGATATATAATGCTATGTGGACGTGGGGAAAACTGAGAAAAAATTTTAACAGTAGTCTTCCGTTTAATATCTTGTCAACGTTTATAAATAATCCAGACCTGCCACAAAACATAGGGTCAAGCTTTGTGGGATGGCATAAAGTAGGTGTAAAGAGGTTTTATGACCTCTTTAAACATGGTGAGTTTAAATCATTTGAATCCTTGAAGTCCCAGTATTCTATGTCAAAGACTGAGTTTGCAATTGAGAAATTATGTGTTAAAAAATGCTAAATCATTACAAATCTCGACTGCCTCTCTTCGGTTGGAGAAATTTTTTCTGGATAATAGGGAGCATAAACATTTTGTATCACAGTTTTATTCCGAGATTTATGCCCTAATTGTGGATAAACTGGCATGGTTGAGAAAATCTTGGGGGACGCTGCTTAAATGAGAAATAGATATACAGGCATGGGACAAAATTCTGCTCCTTCCATCTAAAATCTCTGTTTGTAACCGATTTAAAGAACTGCAGTACACAATTTTGCACAATGTGTATATTTCTCCGTATATTTATAGTAAGTATAATATGGGAACATCTCCAAACTGTCTCAAGTGTAAGGTCAGAGTGGGCACTAGATTCCACTGCTTGTGGGAATGTGCTATTATCCAGTCATTTTGGAAAGAGGTCTGCGCCAATATTAGTACAGCATTGGTCATCAGGTGACAGAAAACCCATTAATGTGTATATTGGGATATATTCCTGTCTCACTGGTACAACATGAGCATGTAATTCAGTCACTGTCAATGTTGACCAGGAAAAGCATTATGTTGAGATGGGTGGGGGCTGAGCCTCCCTCCATTTCTCTATGGAAGTCGCTCATCATTGAAGTTATGACTCTGATCAGGCTGGGACACTTTAATGATGGGAGCTCCCGAATTTTTGTGGACAAATGGAAGAAACCACTGGAAGCACTGGGAGTAACCTGTAAACTGGATCCTAGTGGACAACAATTATGGACGTAATGTTGTAATATTCTAGTGCTGTGTAGTGTTATTATTTTGGATGTGAACCAGTCTTGTATTTGTTGGGGGGGGGGGAAGTTAAATAAAAGTTGAAAAAAAAAAAAAAGAAACTAAGTGCAGTCAGATATAAAAAGACTGAATGTGATAATGATCTGCAGGAAGTTGCGTATAGGATCAGAACTTGTAAACATAACAAGATGATTCTCCACCTGCCAAAGCTGAGACATATCCAAGTCTCAGGGTGTCCACAGCACTGGGTATGAGATGGTTTTCATGACTACATGTGGACTGTTCTCACTCTGATAAGCTTCAACAGCACCACTAAGTTAATTATTTAAAATCTGAGACTTCATTTCATGGAAATTTAGACAACCCATTAACACAGAAGACAGACAAAATATTATCAATACTGGTATAAAACAGTCCAACACACACAAAGTGCTCATTAAACAGATTTACTGAACTAAATGTAAAACGGTGACAGAATCTGCTTGAAAACAGCTGCTAACTTTAAAAAAGAAATGTGTTTTCCTTCATTCTTTGTCTTTTTGACCTTCTTCCACCTTCCATGGCATTTATTACACGGTTTAGCGGTGGAAATATTCGAATTCTGGTTCTCTTTCGACTTTTGACCGGGAGCTGCAAGCTTATGCTGCCATCTTCCTTACGTCCCCCTAGTGGTCTCCCGTTTTCCTTCATTCTGATGTTCCTCTTTGTTCTTCATCTTTCACATCTTTCTCTTCACATATATCTTTTTCCTGGAAAATAAATGACCAAAAAGCAGTCAGAACAGAGTTAAAGGAACCAAATGAAAAACTCTTCTTCTTCCTCCTAACCTTCATCACCTCGTCCTTCTTCTCCCTCCTCTTCACCTCTGCCTCCACCAGGCTGTAGAAATCACTTTCAGCTCTGGCAATCAGTTGCTTGGGGTCCTCCTCTCCCTCCTCACGGCCCGCCTCCTCTTCTCTGCTCTGCTCCGAGCGACTCCTCTCCTTTAGACGGACCTCCCTCTGCCGTGCCTCCAGGATCTTCTCGCGTTTAGACTCCCGCTCAAACATCTGCAGAAGTGTTGAGAAACACAGCTGCTCATCATGCAGTCAGAAGACCTCAGCTCAGTTTGTCATTGTGTCTCCTTACAGCAGCCAGCAGACTCTTTTCATTCTTCTGCAGGTTTGACAGCCCAGAGCAGATCTCCAGCAGCGTAGCCTCACCCAGCTGAGAGCCACAGGCCACCAAGCGCCCGTTGTCCTGAACACTGAGGCTGTACAGAGAGTTGTCACACACCTGGAGCCCAAAACACACATTAACATCAGAAACAGCAAGAAACGGCAACATCAGCCAGCTGTAGGACACGTCGGAGCACCTTCAGACTCAGCGTGGGGTCGCTCTGTTTGAACAGGATGTCCCACACATCCAGCACGCCATCCATCTTCACTGTGAAGAAGACAGAGGGTCTGACTGGACTCCAGCAGGCATCTGTCAGGTACGACATCTGATACCTGTGTATCAAAGAGCAAGAGACTCCTGCCGTCACTGCTACTACACTGCTGCAGTTCGCCTCCCATGATGCTTTGCTACAGGAGAAGGAGGAGGAGCAGCGTTACCAGCTGGCGGAGGAAGACACCACTGACTCCAGACTCGTCATCACCATGGGTAATGCACACACATGCACATACGCTGGTGGCTTTGTGAGGACCCGTGTCTCTGATGGACCGATCTCTCCATCAGAGGACAGCCAGGAGGAGATGAAGGCTGCCAAGAAGAAGGCCGCCAGAAGGAGGAAGAGGAAACTGGCTGAGGAGGAGGAGCCAAGGGATGGGGCCTCAGAGAGCGAGGAAGAGGCAGGAGTGGAGGTGGAGATTGACAGACAGCTGGATCAGTCACTGGAGACAAAGTCCAAACAGCACAACCTGACCACAGTGAACGTGAAAAACATCATCCACGTGAGT
Organism: Simochromis diagramma; assembly: GCF_900408965.1. Taxonomy (NCBI): domain Eukaryota; kingdom Metazoa; phylum Chordata; class Actinopteri; order Cichliformes; family Cichlidae; genus Simochromis; species Simochromis diagramma. The sequence goes on along the minus strand of NW_024387523.1, from coordinate 18,640,827 downwards.
GCCTCCACCCACATGCCTGGAGAGGGAGAGGGTGTGATCACGATTTTTGATTGAATTCAGGTTTTTAAGCCTACTGTCTTTGAAGCAGTTTAATTTGAAGTATTTGTCCATGAAGTGTCATGTGACTTACCCTTTAATGACTTGGAGTAGGATGCCTGTTAGATGGTAACGACTTTTTAAAGAATACTGTCAGTCTTTGACAGTCTTTAGTATATTCAGTTCTCTGAGGTTACTCTGAGCTCTTTTAAAGATATGAAGTGTAACAAACTCAAAGGCTTTCAACAAGAATATGGGAAACTTACAGTTTAAACGTTGGCCTTTGACCCACAGGAAGTGATCACCAATGAGCATGTGGTGGCCATGATGAAAGCTGCCATTAATGAGACTGAGGCTGTCCCTCCATTTGTGAGTCTATCATCCAATCAAAATCAACCATTCACTGCCATCACGTGAGTCCTGACCCTGCTTACAGACGTTCTTTCTTTTCTGCAGGAGCCCAAAATGACTCGATCTAAGCTGAAGGAGGTGGTGGAGAAAGGCGTAGTGAGTCCACTTACAGCAGCCCACACACACACGCGCGCACACACACACACACACACACACACAGCACTCTGAACTTTTTGTTTTCTGTCAGGTGATTCCAACCTGGACCATCTCGCCCATCAAGAAAACCAGTGACATCGTCAAGGTAAAGGTCAAAGGTCAAACCTGAAATCCTGACTGCAATCTTTATAAAGTCTTCAGTTAAGTGTAACTTTTTAAAATCATGTGGAAAAACATTTGAATCCCTGCATTTTTTCGAAATGTTTTAAAATGACGTAAAAGCTTTTAATGGCATTTTGTCAGCATTTGACTTGAATTCAATTTTTAACACCGTAAAGTGTTTTTTAATCATTTTAAATTTTTCATTGGCATTTTTCATTTATTTAATTTGGAGAAATAGCCATCAAATTAATTCAATTACACATTAATTCAGTTCTTAAATGTTAAACAATTCAGATTTAAAATTCTTATTTTATTTTAGTTACATCTCTAGATATTAAAAACATTTGAAACTAACATAAAATTTAAAAAATGAGTTTGTAATTTTTTCTTTTTTTTAAGTAGATTATGTAATTGTTTTAATTTTTAATGTTAGTATTTTTAAAAATATATATTTTTAACTGTGTTCTTGACGATTTGTAAAAATATACAAACTGCTTTTATACCTTTCTTCATTTTCTCTTGGCATTCTCTTGATGAGCCTCATGAGGTAGTCATCTGAAATGGTTTTCCAACAGTCTTGAAGGAGTTCCCAGAGATATTGAGCACTTATTGGCGTTTTTCACTCTGTGACCCATCTTGTCCCAAACTATCTCGATTGGGCTTAAGTCGGGTGACTGCGGAGGTCAGGCCATGGCGCAGCACTCCATCACTCTCCATCTTGGTCAAAGAGCCGTTACACAGCCTGGAGGTGTGTTTGAACTAAACATAAACCGGATCGGGTGGCATGTCGCTGCAGGATGCCGTGGTAGCCATGTGTGCCTTCAATTTTGAATAAATCTCCAACAGTGTCACCAGCAAAGCACCCCCACCTCACACACATCACTCCTCTTCCTCCATGTTTTACGATTGGAACAATGCATGTAGAGACCATTCGTTCACCTTTTCTGTGTCGGATGAGAAAGACACGGCGGGTGGAACCAAAGATCTCAAATTTAGACTCATCAGAACAAAGCACAGATTTCCACTGGTCTGATGTCCATTCCTTGTATTTCTTGGCCCAAACAAATCTCTTCTGCTTGTTGCTTTTTCTTAGTAGTAGTTTCTTAGCAGCTATTTGACCATAAAGGCCTGATTCACGTAGTCTCCTCTGAACAGTTGATGTACAGATGTGTCTGCTACTGGAACTCTATGTGGCATTTATCCTGGACTCTAATCTGAGGTGCTGTTAACTTGTGATTTCTAAGGCTGGTGACTCGGATGAATTTATCCTCAGCAGCGGTCGTTGTGTGTGCCAGTTTCATCGTAGGGTTTGGTGGTTTTTGCCACTGCACTTGGGGACACATTCAAAATGTTAGCAATTTTCCAGAGTGACTGACCTTCAACTCTTAAAGTAATGATGGACTGTCGTTTCTCTTTACTTAGCTGATCGGTTCTTGCCCTTATATGAATTCTAATAGTTGTCAAATAGTTATGTCCGCTGAGTACCAACCTGACTTATGCACAATAACACAGTTGGGGACCATCGGTTGTAAGAAGACAATAAATGTCACAAATGAACCCTGAAAAGGCTCACCTGTGGTGAAAACTATTTCAGGTGACTACTCGTGAAGCTCACTGAGAGAATGCCAAGGGTTTGCAGCGCTGTCAACAAAGTTTGTGTCTAACTTTCTGGAATCTAAACTATAAGGCATATTTAGAGTTATTTATTTTGTTTTGCTACATTTCTATATATCCTGCTTTATATATTTGATATCTTCAGTTTGCAGTTACAATGTAGAAAGTAGTTCAAATAAGCAAAACCATTAAATGACAAGGTGTGTCCAAACTTTTAACTGGTAGTGTATATCTGACCTGACTTGTAGTCAGAGTATGAACAGTTTTAAAGCAGGTTAGCAATTTAAAAATAATTAAAAGTAAAAAGAGGCATTTTTAAAGTCATTTTTTCTCCAACTCTAGTGTTTTTGTAGTAGTCATAAAATGTGATTCTTATTTCTCTGCTGAACGCTGAGACTAACGCTGTAGGATGTGTGTGACCTCCATTGTTTTCTGTGTGGAATTACAGTGTCAATGAAGTTTCAGCTACATGTGTCTGTCTTCAGGCTCCGCAGTTTGTCGACATCCCTCTGGCTGAGGAAGACTCCTCTGATGACGAGTACCATCCCGAGGAGGAGGAGGAGGACGAGACGGCTGAAGACGTGAGGCTCCAAGCGTCTGCAGCGTGCTGTGATGTTGATGTTGACTGGCTACTGATTTTTCATTGGTTGTGTGTCTGTGTAGACGTTCCAGGAGAGTGACATGGAGAGCACAGCTTCGTCTCCTCGAGGGACTCGGCTGCCCCGTGCTGAGGAGGACAGCTCCAGCCCATGGCAGGTCCTCAGAGTGTGATCATCGCTGTCAGTCTGCTGATCAGTCAGAGCTTTAGAAGTGAAAATGTGTGAAACAATCAGTGTTGGCTGGTCCCTCAAACGTCAGCTTGTTAGAAATGAACAAATTCAAAAACTTTATTGATGACCAAATGGCAAAACTACTGATCAAATTATTTCTGTTGATCTAATGGTAAAACATGGAGATTTGAGTGAAAACAGAAATATTCAGCAGTTTTAAACACACCGGTTTATGAAACCTGAGTATAAAACATTGTTTTTATTTGCCGATTTCCCTAAAAGCTCTGATTTTACTTTTTTCTGAACCTGTGAATGGGACACTGTCTACCCCAGGGGTCTCAAACTCCAGTCCTTGAGAGCTTCTGTCCTGCAAATGTTAGATGCATTCTTGTTCCAACACACCTGAATCAAATTAAGGGCTTTGCCAAACTTGATGGCATACTGAGGAAGTAGCTCAACCATTTGATTCAACTGTGTTGGAGTAGGGATGCATCTAAAAGCTGCAGCACAGTAGCTCTCGAGGACTGAAGCTGGAGAGCCCTGGCCTACCTAAACTTTAAAGCCTGCTTCCTGTCTTCCATCCTATCAGAAGTCGCGGAGTCGGTCCAGACTTGTGAGGGCAAGGTCTGTTTCCATGGGGCCGCCTCCTCCCCCCAAAGCTCCACTTCCTAAACCTGTGACTGACAGGACCTTCCTGGAGAAGCTTCATGCTGTGGAGGAGGAGCTGGCTGTTTGTATGGAGCCCTATCAGGTAAACATGGAGACAATCTGGTCATGTGATGCATCAATATACGACAACGATATAGATCAAAGCGACAGATCATTATGGATCATCTCTGTGTCGTCAGCCTCTGTCTGAGTCGGAGGATGAGGCCGGTCTCATGGCGTCTCGGACTCGGTCCAAACGTCCTCTCAGGGATGTCCCGCTGGGCCGGCTGGAGGCAGAACTCCAAGCTCCTGACATCACACCTGATATGTACGACTCTAGCTCCACCCACGAGGACAGGGAGTGGACCGATTGGCTGAGAGGGCTGATGAGCTCAGACATGGACAATGAAGGTGAGGGTTCATAACAGAGCAGGGATTCGAGTTCTGACTGGACTCAAACTGATCAGGAATCTCTTTCTGACAGAGGAGTGTGATGACGAGGATGATCCAGAGTACAACTTCCTGGCTGACATTGACGAGCCCGACGTAGAGGATTACCGTGATGACAAGGCTGTCCGCATCACCAGTAAGTACACAAACACACATGTGTTCAGATTTTCCCTGAATTTACAAAGGAGCTGCTCAGTCATCTGTTTAAACTCAGTGCACACCTTCGGGAGGGTGCCTCAGGTGATCAGCCGTAATATCTGAGAAATCAGTAATCAGTGGGCGGCTAACAATCAAAGGTCCATGGATTTAAAAAAAAATTTTATTGTATTTTTTTTTTTCCTCTCCTCTGGTCTACCCACACACACACACACACACACACACACACACACACACACACACACACACACACACACACACACACACACACACACACTCTGATGGATGCATCAAGGGTGCATCCATAACATGGCCAATATTAAATGTATCATAAGTGAGCAATAAATGTGATTAATACCTGCTGAAGATGATAATTTGTGTTTATGTCTTCAGAAAAGGAGGTGAACGAGCTGATGGAGGAGCTCTTTGAAACGGTATAAAACACCTTCAGGTTACCTGTCTCTTCACCTGTCTCCTCAGTGTCTCTTCACCTGTCTCCTCAGTGTCTCCTCACCTGTCTCCTCACCTGTCTGTGTGTCTCAGCTGAAAGAGGACCTGGCTGGACAGGAAGTGGATGATGAAGGCCACGAGGAAGAGGAAGAGCCACAGGAGGAAGCACAAACATTTCAGACCCACACACCTGAGGAGCAGCAGGACAGGTGCGTAACTAACACACGCACACAGTCAGGTATTCATATATTGTGGGGACGTCTAACTGACATGCTTTCACTAGCAACGAACCCTGACCATCAAAAATGAATGCCTAACCTAACCATAACACAATTGTAACCCTGACATTAAAACCACATTTTGATTCCCTAAAAGGCCTTCAAACTTGTGGGTACTGGGATTTTGGTCCGCATGAGGGCTGTTGGTCCCCACAAGTATAGTAAACTTCCAATTTTTGGTCCCCACAAAGACATGAATACATGCTCACACACACAGATACATCACTGTCTGTGTGTTTTCACATCAGAGAGTGTCCTGATGATGAGGCTGAGGATGGACCAATTGCAGAGCTGCGCACGGTGAAGCAGCAGCTGGCATTGATAAGAAGGAAACAGCTGACTGGAGTGCCACATGACACGCACACAGAGCTGATCGTGTACAAGTTGAACGCTGAGCAGAGGAAATGCCTGCAGCAGCAGCTCCAACAGGTAAACTCTCCTCTTTCAGCATGGCGGCTGAGAGCTGTTACCATGCTTTTACCATGATAACAGCAACTGAACTCACCTGTCGTCTTTCTTTCAGCATGTCCAGCTACTTACTCAGGTTTACCTGCTGACCTCACTTGTGCCCAGACTGCACAGCGAAGCGGAGACCTGCCGGCAGTTCCTGGTAACTCACCTGGATGTGTTGTGATGTACTTCCTGTTGTTAATGCACCCATTGAAGCTCACTTCCTGTCTTTCAGTGTGAGGTAGACCTGCTGGCGCAGCGGGCCGAGCTGATTGGTTTGTTGGCTCTTCCTGGTTTCTGTAGTGTCTTCAGAGCATCCAACCTGCAGGTGGCGCTGCAGCTGCTGGATGAGCTGCGTCAGGCTCCCATCAGCTACCGGCCACAGCTTCGCCCCCGTGATGCCCGGGGACGGAGTGAGTACAGGTGGGGGCGGGGCTTCCTGATTGATCGACTTGAAACTTTGATTGAAACTTGTTTTTACATGCTAACAGTGCGCTGCTTCCCCGTCATGCCGGCTGAGCTTGCCTGGCTCTTTGCCACACGGCCCGTCTTCATGTACCCGGAGCTGCTGCCTTGTGCTAGCCTAGATCCCGCGCTGTACTGCCCCCGGAGGACAGCAGCCTTCACTCCGGCTGAGGACTGGTGAGCACACACTCACTGTAACACAAAGAGGCCCGAGAAAAACCTTCACCATGCCCTTAGTGTGTGTGCGTGTGTGTGTTTCAGTCTGTTGGTGCTCGGCCTCAGGAATATGGAAGGGTCATGTGACCCACCCAAACTGGTGTCCCAGTTCCTGCTGAGGAAATCTTTGGTTCAGGTTCGACGAAGGATCCTGCAGTGCTGCCGGCCAGGTTTTCCTGACAATGTTGTCAAGGTAACGCAGACATACATACACATACATGGTGCGTCCCAATTCATGGGTTGCATCCTTCCAAGCACCTGGCCTTTTGAAAGCGAAAATTATGTATGTTTTTTAATTAGATTTTTTTGGTTTGTGAAGTATCTGAGGCTAAGACCACAGGACTGTAAATACAATATTGTTGGGCTTAATTTCTGTACCCAACAGTAATTTTAACATTAACTAGTTAGCTAATGTTGTTAATGAGACTAGTGTCATTTTAGTTTGGTCATGTAAATATAACATGGCCAATATTAAATGTATTGCATTTAATTAAGAATGTACAGCAGTGAACTTTAACTCTGTTTCAAATAAGAGAGACAAATATTGTTCTTTTAATATATTGGCAATACCAAATTTGTCTGAAAGCTTACTTATGTGGGTAAAAAGACAATTTATGAGTTGTGATAACTATGTGTTTGTTAGATAAAATGAAGAGTAGATTGATTTATCGATTTGTCAATTTTGTGAAAAATTTATTTTGATTTTGAGAAAATCATCCCATAACTGTTTTAAGTCATATTGAATAGATATCAGAGCCTTAAACAGACTGACCTGGCAAAAATGATTAAAAAAAACACAACATCCTTATAAATTATAGCACTATACATCAACTTATCCCAAAATACATAAAGCATATAAACATCTACAGCAATATAATTCAACAAACAGCAGTACTACTAATCCAAAACACTCCATGTTTCATGTTACTGAAAGAAACACAGACTTTTATTTTCAGGTGCATTCTGCTGCTGATATTTGCGTACTTTAAGTTTCTGAATATAGAACTTTTTACTGCCTTTCATAGTTTTTACTTGAGCGCCCTGAGTATTTTCTTCCACACTGAAAACACTTTGATAGATTTAATGATGACTTTATCTAATAAGAGTGATTTTAGGACAGATAATTAGTTATTTTAAACTTTTTTTTTTTTTTTTAAAGTAGTCCCTCTCATAGAGAGAACAGTCTGTCTGTTCTCTTCATCTCTCAGCTGGTGCTGGCTCTTCCTCACACACTGCTGAATTTGTCCTGTATCATCAAGGGTGGAAAGCCTCGGTCTCAATCAGCTGTCCCTCAGAGATGATCGCAGATGATCTGAACACTTGCAGTACTCAAACATGGAAATCAAATGTGTGCAAAGCTACAGGATTAAAACACAAATTTAACATAGCAGCTCATTTAAAAAAACACAGACACCACCAAACGGAGCCAGCAAAATAACCGAACTAACATTAACAGTGCTATGAATCCTGCTAGTACTGTGATATTCAGGTTTGAATATCACAATTTCTGTAAAATTAAAGTCAATTTTTGAACAATATGCCTTTTACAGTAAAGGCTTTAAAAGCAAGTGGAACCTCACTAGTACTAACATCACTAATGTCACATAACTTTGCCGGCATGTAGCTAAAAGTAATGTTTTCATGTTCTTCAGTATTAGAACATTTGTGTCTCTGCATAAATGAGTACTTATTTAAAAAATTTATTCTTCGACCGCTCCACTTGAGCTGTCCTTTATTTTTTTCGAAAAATGATCTGCGTTATCACACCTCTGTACATAAAAACACACAGTCCATCTGTCTGTCTTCTGCAGACCTTCAGGTACCAGCGGCGGGTTCTCCCAATGCCAGTGGCATGTCGTCCCGTGAATTTAGCAGACTGGCGACCTCCTGTGGAGAGAGAGGAGAGCGTCATGCCTCTGTGGCTGCTGGTAGGAAGGCTGCTTGTGTTTCCTTTGTTCCTCTCTGCATTTTTCCTGCCCGTCTTCTCTTTATGGAAAACTAGTTCCAGAATAAGCACTGATGACATGGTGTCAAACCGTTGACCGAGGAGACCCAGGTGACACTGGAGAGATGAAGCAGGTGCCCAGGGAAAGGGAGGTCTGGGAGTCTCTGCTTAGACTGCTGCTCCATGGAATGGATTATAAGAGAAGAGGGAAATAGCAAACGTAGTTAACTGGTCAGTAATCAGCCTTGTGGTCCTCCCACTGTCTCCTCGGTGTTATCGTGCAGCTCAGGAACCAGTTCCCCATCAGCTGCAGGTTTTCCCGCCGTTGCAGTGTCTCCCTCTGTGTAATCTGAGAAGCACTAGTTCTGATAGGTATGAGGTTCACTTAGAGGTCATAAAAACGAACGGTATTTTAGATTCTGAAGAAAGGATGTGATGAGGATTAGCTGATGCTGCTGACACAGACCATTTGTGATGGAAACAAAACCAACTGTGACCTTTGAACTTTTAGCAAACCAAACAGAGAAGTTCCACACTTTATTTCACACTAGATCCTCCTGCAAAAATAGAATCTTTTCTTTGAACTACCAAAAAATCTGTTTTGTAATTGGAGCGTTTCTGTGACTTATTGCAGCAACTTTTCCTTTTCTAATGTGGAATCTTGACACACTTTGTTGAAACTGCATTTGTGTTTGTTGGGATGCCTCGGCGATTAAGAATGTGCTTAAACAGATTTTACAGTGAATCAGAAGAGAACACTGCTTTCATGTGTGTAATCTGTTTGAAGTCTGAGTATGTATGTATGTATGTGCATATATAAAAACATCTCTTTTCTGTCTTCAGCGCTCTCTCCCCGTCATCTACCCAACCATTAGGCACTATAATAGCTCCGCCTCAAACATCCCAACCCCTTCCAGCTCCTACAGCGTCCCCCCTGGGACCCGATACCCACCCCGCCTCCCTCAGAACCTGGACTTCAGACGGATCGGCTTTGTATTGCTGAATCAAAACCACAACCCCCCTCATCCCCCTGACTCTGCCCCCTCCGCTCCCACTCCTCCTCGAGTCCTCCTTCACCGCCTGCTCCTGACCAGGACCGATTCCCCCACTGACATTTGCACTGCCACTGTGTCCATGGCAACCAGAGATCAAATTAGACGCTACAGTCAGAAACTTGCAGCCCTGAGGAGGGGGAGGGAGCACAAATCCTTTACACCTCCTTCCTGCGATGACCCCACCTCCCATCAGGTGACAGGGGATGATGTCATCAGAACTGATGAAGAGGAGGAGGAAGAGGGCGACATCATCCTGGTTCTGTCTGAATCTTCACCCAGTGCTGCAGGAAGTGTTGCTGTCAGTGACGATATGCAGGAGGTGGGGTCAGAGGGTAAAGAGGACGGAATCTTGACACCACCTAGAGGAGCAGAAGAAGACAGTGGTGATCCTGATGAAGATGGAGACAGAAAAACTCAGCAGGTGAAACCTTTAGTGGCCAAAGTCAGCTCTCAGTCAATCAACCAATTAATATCTGCAGATATCTGACTTCCTGTTTGGTTTCAGCCACTGTCAGAAGAAAGTGATGAAGATGATCAGAGAGAGTCAGAAGACGTGCTGTTCGCTCATGATTATCTCTACAGGGTGAGGCTTTAATTCTGGAATTGAATTGTATTTAGAAAGATTGTGTAACCGCAGTTGTTTGTATTTCCTGTTACCTGGTCAGGTTTATGAGGCGGTGCAGATGTATCCGGGCTTGTGGGAGGAACTGATGTGTGTGTTGGACGAGTTCTCAACTGCTGCAGTTGATGTCCTGTATGACAGAATAAGCAGCGTTCTGCGGCCGTGGCCTCAGCTGCTCAGAGACTTTGCCGCCTTCCTGAACCGCAGACAAGCTCGCCGCTGTGGCCTGGTGGGTGACATCACTGTGACCTCGCAGAGGTGTGCTGTGACTTAGGTGCAACTCATCAGCTCTCTTCATCTCCGCAGCTTCTGGAGCAGCAGCTATTTGAACGCAGTCGAGTGTTTCTATGGAAACTGAGATGGAGCCTGGGAGAAAGCTCCTCACTCTACCAACAGGTGGTGTCAGTACTGCAAGGAAGCTCTGCCCCTTTACCTGAGGACATAAACAAGGTAAGGTAGATGACATTTGACCCCTCAGCTGATCTGACCTGAGGAAATCTGTCAATTAAATCTGTCTTCTACTGATAAAATAATTAAACACTGATTATTTTCCTCCGGAATGATGGGTTTATCAAGTTATTGATAAAAAATGGAACAGAGAGAGACCGAAGTCTGATCCTCTCTTTGTTTTGTCAGCTCTCTTCTTTGCTCTGCCATCATCCTGACCTGCAGCAGGAACTCCGCCAGTTCTACCAAGAGTTCCACACCACAAACTCTGCTGCCCAGAGTTCCCCTGACAGGAACCAAGGCACCGACAGAGAGGAACAGGATGAGGGGCAGCGGCAAGCGGTTTGTGCCAAAAACATCACTTTGACAGCCACTGGGGAGAAAGTCGTCATGTGGACACGGTCAGAGAAAACACTAAAGAAACATAACGATGAAACATCATTTCAAGGTTCTGAAACTATTAGAGACAAAAAACTCCAGTGTCCTGAAAAAGTGTTGGCAGGCAGAAAGTCATCAATAAGTGTTGCACCAGCCACAATCACACACTCAAAATCTGTGTTGCATAAAACATTACACACCCTGCAAATGTTCACGTGCTCTGGAAACGTGTTCTAAAAACAATATTCATTAAATGCTCCATAAAAAATCCTTAAGGAATAAAAATGACACGGAACATCTGTAAACCCAAAAAATAAAACTTCTGAAGCATACATCTTCTAGTAGCAAAGACATTTGTATTGTATAAAACTGTAAATGTTGTAGAAATGTTTCATTTGAAATGTTCTACAAACATAAACGCTGATCTTGAAACATTATGAAAATAAAATGAATTTAAGCATCGAAGCTTTCAGAGCCAGATGTTTTAAGATGATTCTAAAAGTAGCATAAGAAAAGAGGAAAAACTAACTCTGATTGTTCCTGTTCCAGCGAGGTGGACCGAGCTATCCTGACTGCCTGTCAGGAGAGGGGAGCCACCTGGAAAACGTTCAGACAGGTGTCTACCCACCTGGGAAACAAGACTGCCCAACAGGTGAGATGAGGCAACGCCTCAGCATTCAAGTGTAGAGCTCTGAGCTCTGTCTGTGTTTTTCTTCTAAGTATTAAATCCGATGTTTTCCTTCAGGTACGCCTTCGGTTCCTCGACCTGATGAAGCTTTTCCACTCTGCAAAGTCCACTTCCTGTTCCTTTGAGGCACAAACAATGAGCAGGCAAGATGCTCCAGACTGAGTCCTTGACCAGTTAGAGACCTGCAAATAGACTACAGAGTCCAAAATGATGCGAATCCACCGCTGTCCGACTTTGAGAATCCAGAGGAGTTTATTTAGATGAAAGAATGGAGTCTTGCAGGAGGCGCTCTGCTCACCTCTGCCAGACTGTTTAGAGAACGTGTCTAGAATGTGTTGAGACGAGAGGATCAAAGAGTTCCATTCTAGATCAGAGATGATGAATGATTCAGGATACATGTGAACCTCCTTGGCTGGCCTTTGGTTCTGGACTTTAGGTTTAGAGACTTAGCTGTGGATTTAAAATCTAGAACCAGTTAAAAGTTCTACAGCCTCAGGATAACACCCCCCTTCTACAATCTGGGTGATGATGGATTCTTCAGACCTTTTTTCTCTGGAGCAGATTTGAGGCTGATCAAAGAGTTCATTTGCAGGACTGTAGCTTACTGTGAAAGAGTTCAGAGACACTTCCTGTTTATACTTCAACTCCGATTTGTTGACCAATCAGAGCAGAGCTTTATTTAAAAAATATTTATCATTAATTTATCTCCTCTAGAGAGGGAGGGGCCTCTGTGGTCACATAATACAAAGAAGGAAAGTAGAAACCAGCTCCAGTTGGCTTAAACTGGGTCATGTGACCTTGGTGACGGGCCTGTCTTCTGGTTTCCCATTATGCTCTGCGTTGAGGACACCTCATCACTCCCATGATTCCATGCTCTCATGTTGGTGAAGGAGACATTGTGTGAAGGTTTTGTACAAATGTTTATTCACATTGAATGAAAATAACTCATTAAAATTTTTTTACTCAAAAGTGTTTGTAAACAAAGTGTTTGTTTGTGAAGGCTAAAGAAAGAAATCTTTAAGCTTTAGGGAGGAAAGAGAGTACTGATATAATGAATTGCCCCCTCTATTGGAGAAATGAAAAGAGCTCTGGGTAGCACCAGGATAGTGCTCCAGGGAACGATGAGGTATGTTATATTATGTTGAAACATTTAAGTAATGTAGCGTTAAATAAATTGTTAATGTTATTTAATAAGATATGACAAGTAGGGCTCTTCCCATATAGATGCAAAAAGGCAATAATTATGCCAATAAAGAAACCTGGAAAAGGCCATAGTAATCCTGGGAAATATAGAACCATTGCTTTGACTTTCAATATGTGTAAATTGATGCAAAGGATGGTGAATGAGTGGTCGGTGCAATTTTTAGTCAAGAAATATAACAGCGCCTTATCAGAGTAGTTTTCGTAGCAATGGATCCTCTTTTATGTCTGGAAGATGATATTAAGAAAGCTCAGAATAATAAAGAAATTGTAGTTGCTATGTTTTTGGATGTAGAAAAAGCATATGATGCCTTGGAGAAAGGGTTTACTGATTAAATTACATCAGTTAGGAATAGGAGAAAATATGTTTAGTTGGTTAAGGGATTTTTTTTATGTGACAGAACTATTCAAGTTAAAATAGGATCACATGTTTCAGAGCCAAGAAAAATAGAAAATGGAACTCCTCAAGGAAGTGTAGTAAGCCCAACGTTATTTTCAGTTATGATCAATGGTATTTTTAAAGATATGTCTGTAAATTATGGTAAATTACTTTTTGCTCATGATGGAGCATTATAGGTAAGGGCGGGAAAAGTAGACCATCTCATTAAGAAATTCCAGGAGGGGATAAGTAAAGTGGAAAAGTGAGGTGTAGAATGGGATTTTTAAATTTTCAGTTGAGAAAACTAAAGTCATGTTTTTCACAAATTAAAAAAAAAAAAATAGGAGAAAATAAACAGTTTTACTAGTATGGGAAGGGGCTAGAAAGGGTTGATTGGTTTCGTTTTTTGGGTGTGGTTTTTGATAAGAGATTAACTTGGAAAAATCACATAGAGCACATTGTGGGGAAAAGTAAAAAGGTACTTAATATTATAAGGGGTTTAGCAGGGTTGACATGGGGTGCAAATTTTGATGCCACATTAATTCACTCAAGAATAGATTATAGGTGTATGGTATATTGGTCAGCGGCTAAAACTTGGATATTATCCAAGCTCAACCACTGAGACTTTAAGCAACACCAGTATGTGTCCTACAAGTAGAATCAGGTGGAGTGCCACTATATTTTAGAAGACAAAAGTCAATGGTAAATTATTGGATACATTTGAAAGGTCATAATAAAAGTCATCGTGTTAAGAAAGTGTTACAAACTGTTGGAAAGAGGAAAAGATTTAAAAAATAGTTTTGGGTGGATTGGGGATAATAGAGCTAGAGCATTTAAAGTATGTGACAAAGAATTTAATCAGACAGTATTGTGGCCTTTAAGGTCTGCATGGAAATACATTAATGTAGATAGATCATTATCAGATATTAAGAAGACATGAATTACAACAGATATTTGTCAAGAATTGTATAATAGTGTGGAGAATAAGTACAGTGACTATTTGCAGATTTATAAAGATCCAAAAACTGAAACAGCTAGTGTGGCAGTTGTCATTCCTGAATAAAATATATAAACTTCAAGAAGAACATAATTTTTTTTTAGTATGAATGCGGAGCAAATAGAGTTATATGCCATATTATTTGGCTTGTTTCTTATTTTTCTTGTATTTTAGCACACCACTGTTGCTTGTGAAGCTTGCACACAAGAATCTCAGTCACGTGTGCTGTACCAATGTACCAGTAATGTGACGTGACAATAAAAGTGATTTGATTTCATTAAAAAGGTGCTCACAAGGAGATGGCTCAAGCCTGAGCCACCAACAACTGAAGACTGGATATCTTCTGTACAAGAGAAGATATCCAGATATCCACAATGGGAAAACTGTCCTTCTCAGAACAGTTGCAGAGGGATACCTACTGCAGAATATGGTCTAAGTGGACAGAGTGAGGTGTGATTTTCTATTCAATTCAATTCAATTTTATTTATATAGCGCCAAATCACAACAAAAGTCGCCTCAAGGCGCTTCATAGATACAGAGAAAAACCCAACAATCATATGACCCCCTATGAGCAAGCACTTTGGCGACAGTGGGAAGGAAAAACTCCCTTTTAACAGGAAGAAACCTCCGGCAGAACCAGGCTCAGGGAGGGGCGGCCACCTGCTGTGACCGGTTGGGGTGAACTCTATGAACTTTGGCGCTTTTTATGCTGTTGCACTGATTTAAATACTCACACTGATATGGTGATGGTAACTCAGTGTTAAAAAACACAGCAAAATCTCCAGTGTTAATTTAACACTGGAGATTTTGCTGTGTAGGCATTTTCTTAATAGCTTCTTATTAGCAGTTAACCAGGTGTAATAACTCCACGGCAGACCGGTCCACATTTTAAATGCTTTTCAGCATACTCTTAATTTACCACTTTCAAACACACACTTTTATTCCGGTTGCTGTACACTCACAGGTGGCTGCAGGTCTGCAGCTGCCAGCCACACACACTAACAACAACAATGACAGTCAGGAACAACTTTTAATGCAGGCGAGGCGTGATTGCCAATGTTGTGCAGGTGTGTCCATTGTCCCTGCAGCGGCACCGCAGCCCCGCCGCACCAGCATTTCCTGATCTAAGTCTGGGTGTGTTCACATTGGAAGAATCTAACCAAACACAGTGTACTGTAATAGTGTACTGGCAGCTGTGCAGCTAATTCCCCCCCCCAAACGGCACACTATCTTTTGCTTATCTGTACAAAGAATGTATTATCATATATAATAAAATATAAAGAGGTTCCACACATAATAGAGAATGAAATTAACACAACTGCTACAGATAACTCAGCATTGTGAGAGAAAAGGCACTCTATAGTTTAGTGTTAAAAGTGCTGTAAAAATGTGTGTAAACTCGTTGGTTAGTAAGACTGGAAAAGAGCTGCCATATTAATCAGGTTTAGACTATTTGAAGGAAGAAGAAAAATTGTGAGACTGTTTGCAGTATAAAGGTTAAAAAATAGAAATAAATGGATGGATGTTTTCCAGAAACTTGTCTAACTTAACTAACAGCTAAGTCTATTAGCAGCAACCAACCCGGTGACATCCTATTCTGTATTGGCACAAGATGGTAGTAGACATGTTCTAAAAATGACAAATTATACTTGCACTATTCCAACATGTTATTAATTAATGACATGACATAACACGTTATTCATTAATTTAATAATTAATTAATTAGACTAAATTAATTGAAAGATTTTCTTTCATTAAAAAAAACTGTTATACTTAAAATTATGACTATTTCTTGCATTACTTTTGAGTATAGAAGTATAAAAATGGCTTTTAATCCTAAACAGTTAGTACTTTTGTTAAAACTGATGAATTAAAGTTGAAAGTCTACGTGTCTTGTTTGATTTACACTCTATTGTGACACTCATTATTACATTTAACCTACAACGACAAAACCAACACTTAGATTAGATTTACTACAAACCATTATACCTATTTAACTTTAACAACTCGAATGTTCTGACATACACACATTTGTTTCATTTTCTGATATGAAAGTTTTATTTTCAAATTAAGAAGCAAATTATGTAAGATATTTAGAGTGTCCAATCAAAGTGCACATCTTTGCAGTGTGAGAGGCCCCACAGAGCTGCCATGCTGCTGTTACAATCCTCCCTACAAAAAAAGAGTCATTCAAAATCACTATATGGTGGACAGAGTCAGATTTTAAAACCCGTCCTGTGGTCTGATTGTCTAATCAATACTACAAGGCAAAGACCCTGCGGTTTGGGGAAAAAAAAACCCTGACAATCAGACCACCCCCTCTGAGCAAGCACTTGGCACTTGGGAAGGAAAAACTCCCTTTTAACAGGGAGAAACCTCCGGCAGAACCAGGCTCAGTGAGGGGAGGTCTCCTGCCACAACCTGTGTTAAATGACAAATAGTTGAAAGTGTAGCAATTTTTTTGAAAGGAGGTTTGTAAATTATGGAACATTATGAAGCTACCCCAAAAGGTGGATTCTGATCATCTGGACGTAGCGTTTTCAGTGGGAGAAAACGCCTCCCACTGAAAACGCTAAATCCAGATGAACAGACTCCACATTTCGGGACTGACTTACCTGGATGATTGTGCATGCATTAAGTAATTGTGAAGATAATTATTCTGTTTCTGATTCACTGCTTATGCAGCAAAAGAACCTCCTCAAACTACTAAAAAAGAAGAGAAGGCCCTAATGATACGGTTACTTGGCCTGTCTTCCTTCAAAACACGGACAAACTCCAAAACAAAAGACAACAGAAGTGCTCCAGAATGCTAGGTGCAGTGTTGAGCTTTTGTTACCTAGAGCTACACAAGCCAGGAAATACCAACGACCGGATTTGGTGTGTGGTAGTAACAGATAAATGAACATTTTTTTTTTTTAAATTAATTATAATTTTATATTATTGTTAATAATAAATCAATTAAAGTAACAAAACAACCTGAAGAGCTGGTTCGGAGCCGAAAGAGCCGGCTCTTTTTAGTGAGCCGAACCGAAAGAGCCGGTTCTCTTATTAAAATAAAAATAAATAAATAAATAAATAAAATAATAAAAAAAGAGCCAGAAATCCCATCACTACAGTCACGACTGACAACTGCTGGGCAGGGATCTTTTAAAAACAGCCACCTGATGAGGGGACCAATCAGCTGCCGCCAGCTCTCTAATCAGGAAGGACCTGTACATTATTTGGTGTTCTGGCCTCTAGTTTAAATCACTGTCTTCTCCGTTTTATGTGTTATATTCTTTATGTCTGTCTCTCAGTGTGAAGTTTGTGTTTTTGTGATTTGTTTCTTATTTCCTGTTTTATATTGATAGTCCCAGTCCTATGACAGTGTATCCAATTTTACCTCCCCCTGTCTCGTTAGCCCTAATCTCTCCCAGCTGTCTCCCTCCTGTTCCCTGATTACTCCCCTGTGTATATAAGCCCTGTGTTTGCCTTTGCTCTCTGTTGTGTTGTACCCTCAACATGCTGTGTGTTTTGTTTCAGTCTCCTGTTTAGGGTTTCCTCTTCTAGCGTTTCAGTCCTTAGTTCCTCTGTCCAGAGTTTTGTTTTTTGGTGAGTTTAATTTACTAAGAGGTTTTTCCCAGCAATAAAGCTGCGCTTTGAGTTTTACCTCCGTGTTTGAGTCCTGCTCTTGGGTCCACCTTTCCTGTCTGCCTGCCACACAGCCCTCCATGACAGAACGACTCGACCAGTATATGGACCCAGCAGAACTCACCCTGTCTGATGAGCTTAAGGAGGATATAATTTATTCAGTGAATAGATTATGTGACCTGTGGCTGAATCATCCAGAGGAGTTTCGGCGTGCTGTACCCAACCAGCTACAATGACTGGTTTCCGGTCTCCCCTGACTTTTGGACTCGCTTCACCCACTCATACAGGAATTTTTCCTTAATGAGCTTCATCTGCATCCCCCTGCCACTACAGCTTACCCACCCAGCTTGGAGAAGGATGTGCTGCCCGGCCTGCCGGACTTGGAGTTGCCCGGCTCACTGGAGCCACCACCGAAGTTGAAGCGACGGCGACGTTTTTTGAGAAATGCCAGACTCATCAAGAGGATTTAACCCTGTAAGGCCCAACCCATCAAAAAAAATGGCCAGAAAATTCCGATTTTTTTTATTTATTTATTTATTTTGGAACTGAGATGGTTATTATGTATATATTGTTATTCTTAGTGTATTGTCTTTCTTTGTTACTGTTTGACAGAGGTGGGACCAAGTCATTGTTTTGCAAGTCTCAAGTAAGTCTCAAGTCAAGTCTCAAGTAATGTCAGGCAAGTCAGAGTCGAGTCTCAAGTCACTGGTGTAAAAGTCCGAGTCAAGTCACAAGTCTGAAACTTTGAATTTCAAGTCCTTTCGAGTCTTTAAAAAAAAAAAAAAAAAAAAAAACGAAAAAAGAATGTTGCAGTTATATGCTAAATGTAAATATTAGACCATGTAATTTTAAAATCTGTGTTTTTCTCAACACATGACAAAATAGTGAACTTAGAAAATATACACAAATTGTGAAATTGCACCTCTTTAAAATGCAGCTCAATTAAACTTAGCTCCAAGAATAATTTTCACCGACAGTTCTGAGATAAGCTGCATGTTATTCTTGGATGCGGTTGTAGGACCAGCTTTAAAATCGCATGACAAAAATATCATACACATTAAAAAAAACTGCATCACCAACGTAGCCTGGACAACATTTGCTAGTTAGATGAAGTCAGCTATCTCATCTTAGCATATTTATATGCATATTTATAATCATACGGTTCTTGGAGTGAGTGCATACACTCATGAAGTTTAGTAACTTCAGGTCACTGCAACAAGCCCAGGTACAGTTTACCGACGGATGGGTACAGGACCTTGAAATGCACCGTGTAGAACGAAAGACCATCGTACATATCATAAGTTTACCAGTCTCACAAATTGTCGTCATAAATACACATTCCTTAACAGTTTATTAATAGGACCTTTGAGCTCAACGGTAATTAATTAGCAGTGGAAATAATTTCTGGTACCCATCACAGAAATGTAGCAGTGACAATAATATTGTATGTTGTAATCGCACTGGGCAATTAGTGATACAAAAAACCTGTTTTATCCTGTGAATAAAAGTATATGTTTTTGTCAATGTACCATAATAACAGAAGCGAAACGCAATATTGTGTCAGGACAATTCACTATTTATGCACAATAAACAAAGGAGCATAGCGCGACATTTTCTGTTCAGCGCCAGACTTGCTTGTAACCTATATCACCAATTATGTTATGAAAATGACGTATTAACTACTAAAAAACACTGACCTTCGTGTAAATGCTTGGAGCAGACTAACCTGTGAGCTGAAGTGTTCTGGGACGTTATATTTGATCTTTGAATGGCTGCAATCCAGGCCATCCGTCGCGTCTTTGTTACTTCGGAAACATGGCTCGAACAATTTCTCTTCAACGACGTAATCCGATAACAACTGATCTCTTTACCCGTCGGCTTCCCGTGGCTGTCATGCGACCGGCTATTGCAGTTAATAATACAACAGCTTCTTGACATTTTTGTGTTTCTTTTTATCGCTGTATAACTGATTTTAATTGAAAGCCTGCGTGCGCTAGTACCGCTTGCCACGAGTTCCCAGAATCCTTTGCGGTTCTACCCGTGAATGACGTCACATTTTCAATCTCTATATAATATGCATGTTAAATTTTATATTTGGGGTAAAATATCAAGTCTTTTCAAGTAAACCGGTTCAAGTCCAATTCAAGTCCCAGGTCATTGGTGTAAAAGTCCAAGTCAAGTCACAAGTCTTAGAACATTTTTTCAAGTCAAGTCTAAAGTCATAAAATTAATGACTAGAGTCTGACTCGAGTCCAAGTCATGTGACTCGAGTCCACACCTCTGCTGTTTGTTTATACTGGAGCACTTTAACCAAAAATAATTTCCCCTAGAGATCAATAAAGTATTCTGATTCTGATTAACCATTCTAACAAAATCCACAAATGTTTTTGCTATATGTATGTATGATATATTTTTGTTTTTATCTTTTATTTTTGTATTGCATTTGATACATTGGGCATTTTTGGCACGTTTTGTTAACAATAATATTAATTCTAGACAAAAAAGGAGTTTTTGAAATTATGGCAAGTATTTATCATGTTGATGAGATAGCGGTCTCAGAAACTCATGCATCAAAAATAGGATACAAAGGGCATTGTAGGGTTAGGGAAATAGAAGCGATGTAGCAGTATAAGCCAAGAGACGGCAGTAGTAAAACTGTATTGAATGCAAGCTGCCATTAAAAACTAAAGAAGAAGACGACACCGGAAACTACCGAATCTGCAGTAACCAGACCTTCATGTGTTGCTAGGTTTTTCCTCTGGATTAAAATGGCGTGGATTGGTGTCTGTAAAGGCTCTCGTTTTACACATATTTAATTTCCCAATAAAGATGTTTGATTTTAGTTATTACACATTTTAAATACTATTTGTTACGGTGAAGCGTTTTAATTTGAAGGAGGTCACCGGAACACCGCCTCATTGTAAGAAGTCTCCAGTAACGATCACCGGTTTCATCCTCCGTTCTCTCAGCTCTTCTTCTACTTCTGTCATGGCGCCCACTTTGGGCTTTTTTCCTGTCGTCACGTTGGTGGTGCTGTCTGGTTTTCCCGCCGCTGTGTCCTCGCGAAGGGACGTGCTCGAGTTCGGGGACGCGGACTTCGATTACCTGGCAACAGAGCACGAGACCATGCTGGTGAAATTCTACGCTCCTTGGTAAAGAATCGGCGTTAGTTTAGCGCGGCCGGCGGCGGGAGATTTTTCCTGAGTTTTTTTTTTTTTTTTTTTTTAATGAAATCATTCCATCTTTATTGGTTTTCTGCTGTTTTTAACGTGTCTCTGCTGTTATGGAGGCACTAACAACCTGCTTGTCCTCTTCCATCTCTCGTTCCATTCCTCCACCTCTTTCCTACGTCATTTCCCTTGATTTAATTATTTTGTATTTATTATACTGTGGCTCTTATTTCCTTCATTCCTTGCCTTCCCTCCCCTTCCGTCTTTTCCGCATTACTTCCTTGCGTTCCAACTTCCTTCCTTCCTTCCCTGTTTCTTTACACCCTTCCTTTGTTTATTTCTCCTTCCTTTCCTTCATCCCTTTATTTTTCCCTTCCTTCAGGTGTGGTCATTGTAAGAAATTGGCCCCAGAGTTTGAGAAAGCTGCTAGTCGACTGAAAGGAAGTGTTCAATTAGCAAAGGTAATGTGTCCATCGTGTTCATTACTGTTGTGAAACAGGTGTTCACAACAGTCTTATCTGTTTGTCTCACCTGTGCGGCAGGTGGACTGTACGACAAACTCTGAGACGTGCAGTCGTTTTGGGGTCTCAGGTTATCCCACCTTGAGAATTTTTAGGTACGGCAAAGATTCCGCCCCCTATGATGGTCCTCGCACTGCAGGTAGGAAACACTATGAGCATCCCAATCCTGCTCTGTTACTTGACTCTGTGATGCAACCTCTGTCTGTGTGTGCGTTTGTGTTCAGAGGGGATCTACGAGACTATGAGGAGGCAGACTGGTCCAGACTCGATGCACCTGAAGACCAAAGACGATCTGAAGGCCTTTGTCAATAACCATGACGCCAGCATTGTAGGTACGAGGTCACGTGTTGCCAGTGGCGGTCCTAGCCTGTTTGGCGCCCTGGGCGAACACTCCCTCTGCCCCCCCCCCCACACACACACACACACAAAACATATTAAGGATTGTACATTAACATAAAACTGTTGCACACACACACACATGAACAGAGAGAGAGTATGCATAGTATGCAAACGGCTACCAAACAGCCATCATAATTCGTCATACAATGAGAACAGGACAAATCAACAATTGACGATGACTAATTAATATTAAAATCTGTAACATAATGTATTGTTTGGAGTTTAGTCTGTTACTGCTACTATTTCTTCTTGGAGCAACTGTAACACACATAATTTCCTTAGGGATTAATAAAGTATTCTGATTGTTTCAGGATGACCTGCCATTATCCAATGACACATCTGCTTACCTGTATCTTTTGCTCGTTTCTCCTCCTCTTTTCTCTTTTTTCTAAACTGAGGAGCTGATGGCTTTGAACTTTTCTTGTCCATCTTCCATTGGTTTTAATTTTGCACTCCAGTATGAACACCCATCCCTCAACCCGAGGATCACCACAACATAACCTAATAGACCTACACCTTAGTTCACAGATTCACTTTGTCTAGGGTTTATTTCTGGGATTTCACACAACCCAGGATTCTAATCATGAATACATAATGGGCTTGGATTTACAACATTATAAATGAAATGTGCTCTATTTGGAAGCAGCAGGCCCCCCTCCCCTTTCGACGGCTTGTGTGTGAGACTTTAAATCATCAAACTGTAAATTTTGCTCCAGCCGGTCAGAAAATCTGCCGCCGCCCCACCCTCTCCTCTCTGCGCCGCAAGCAGCAGGCGCACCTTGCAAACGAAGGGCGCCCTTACTCCCAGCAAATGGGCGATAGAAAACCGATCGGTGCTTATGCCATTCCCAATATGCGCTGGCTGACGTCGGGGCAGCACGAGTACGAGCTTTTTTTTTTTTTTTTTTTTTTTTTTTTTGCCGATGCCCGTGATGCCGCCCCGGCCAACCGCCCGTGTCACCCGTATCTAAAACCGCAACTGCGTGTTGCTGTATGCTGCATCATGCTTTAGGCTGAGTGCTTCTTATTTGTCAAAGTCAAGTTATACAGACATTAAAGAATAAAATCAGTATAAACAAAACAGCAGAAGACGAAACAAACGATGGGGAAATGTAGCTGTTGCTTGGTCACAGGTGAAAGTTCCAGGCTCTTGTTGCCTAGGTAACCCTCAGTTCAGCTTAATTCAGTTTTATTTATATATTGCTAAATCACAACAACAGTTGCTTCAAGGTATTCAAGTTGCTTTATATTGTAAAGATCCTACAATAATACAAAGAAAACAGAAAATCCCAACAATCCGATGACCCCTATGAGCAAGCGCTTTAGCGACAGTAGGAAGGACAACCTCCCTTTTAACAGATAGAAACCTCCAGCTGAACCAGGCTCCTGGAGGGGTGGCTAGAAAAAAGAGGGATGTAGTCTTAATCTAATCTTTAAGTATTTATTCACCTTAAACAGTTCAAATAAAACATGTACTCCTTCAATCAGAAAACCATAGTCTGCAAGCAGCTAGCTGTAGCCAATTTCCTGAAACAGAATAAGCCTAACTTAGCATTACACAGGATTATATATTGAGTTGTCTTTCTATCTGTTTGGTTAAAACTGTTGGGGAGAGGCCGTGGTTTAGACTTGGCATTCCCTCGTTGGTGGACAGGATGATCACAACCTTTTGGCAGTCCTCTTCCCCTCCGGAGGCCATAGCACTCGTCTTTCCACTGTACAGACAAGGTCACATCTAGGTTAGCAACCTGCCTCTCCTATTTTTATGTAATGACTTTTACCCTGGTTACGTGTCTCTGTGCTGGCTTACGCTCTGGTCTGCACAGACGACTTCTAAATGTACTCGGGCATAGTGCAGCCAAATATATTTATACTAGCCTTTACACTCCTAACCTAGACAGAATCATAAGATGCATGATCCTTAGTTAGATTTCACACATAGGTACATCTGCAGGTACATCTCTATGTGTACCTGCAGAATTAAACTGAGAGCAATGGTAACAATGGCCTGCACGCCCACTCCGGGCTTCATCACTGTTCACCAAGCTGCAGGCAAAATCTGAAGGATGTGCATAAAACAAAAATGTATAAAAATGCTCGACCTCACATACCAGGACATATCCTGGTTAAAGACTCCACGATTCCTCAGTGTTACTGGAGGCCAAGGTAATGCTATCC
Source organism: Simochromis diagramma (assembly GCF_900408965.1). NCBI lineage: Eukaryota > Metazoa > Chordata > Actinopteri > Cichliformes > Cichlidae > Simochromis > Simochromis diagramma. Next base: position 18,617,016 of record NW_024387523.1, on the reverse strand, counting down.
AGAGTAAGCATCTGGTTAGATGCAGTGTTTCTAAGAATTTTAGGGCCAAGTACAATTACCTCAGTTTTATCTTTATGTCTCTTTAGGTCTTTGTCTTTAAAACATTCACGCAGTTCAAATAGTTGTTGTGTGTTATCTGGCTTGATGGATAGGTAAAGTTGGGTGTCATCTGCTATGCCTTTTAAGGGAAGCAGGTATAATGCAAACAGAATTGGTCCTTCCACAGAATCCTGTGGTACTCCATAATTAACCTTAGTGTATGAATTTTTTGTTTTTTTGTATTTGTAACCTTCACTAAAGCCATTTCTGTATTGTGATGAGCTCTGAAACCTAATTGAAACTCTTCAAATAAACCATTTTTGTTGAATTTGTTCACACTGTTGCAGTCTGGATACCTGTACACCTTTGAGGTTTTATTGCTTGCATGGCATGATCACCTTATAGTAACCTTAAAGTAAACATGGCCATGCTAACTTCAGGGTCAGACAAACACATGGTGTCTGTGGTCCTCTGACTCCCCTTTAGCTCCCTTACCTGTGCATGTGTCTGCATCAGGTGTGTTCTCAGGTACGGACAGCCTCCGTCTGGCTGAGTTCCTGAAGGCAGCCACTCTACTCAGAGAACAGTTCCGTTTCGCTCACACCACCAACCTGCAGCTCGCCGAAGAGCATGGGGCCAACTCAGAGTGAGTTCACACCTAAGTGATATCACCGTAGTGATGTCACAGTTTAAAGGTGTTATTCTCACTTCTGTGCGTGTGTGTGTGTCTCTCTCTCCAGATGTGTGCTGCTGTTCAGACCTCCCAGACTCGCCAATGCTTTTGAGGACAACATTGTCATCTTCAGAGACTACCTGACCATCGGCTCACTGCGGCGCTTCATCAGAGATCACATGTGAGTCTTTAAGAGATAAGAGATAACTCTTTATTGTCATTGCACAGTCATATATAGTACAATAGTACAATGAAATTGGAAAACTGTCCTACGTCATTAGAGGAACCGCAGCCTCATTCTGTGTGTCCACCTATGTGCAGCTACGGTCTGTGTCCTCACATGACAATAGAGAATAGAGACCGTCTGAGAGTCCGGGACCTGCTGACGGCGTACTACGATCTTGACTACCATCACAACATCCCCGGCTCCAACTACTGGAGGAACAGGTAACGCAAGCACACAGAGGGGATGTGTTCCAGATGTACAGCTTGATTGACTAAAGTGTTTGTGTGTAATCCTCTCCCCTGTGTGTTTTCTTCTCAGGGTAATGAAGGTGGCGTCTAAGTATGTCGGGCGGGGTCTAACCTTCTCTATAGCCAATAAGAAGGACTTCCTGTTGGAGCTGGAGGAAGACTTTGGAATGGGGACGTCAGATGGAGGGGAGCTGCCCTTTATCACCATCCGGACCCGACTGGGTCACAAGTACACCATGAGGGAGGAGTTCACGTGCGTAGCCAAGTCATACCACTATGTCACCTGTTCTGCAGGTGAGGGGGTGGGGTCACAATAAACCAGAACTATCTGATCCAAGTCTGTTTCAAACTTTTGGGGGGGCTGACCCGCATTTCTCAGCTTTCTGACCTCATTCACAATGAAAGCACCAACAAGTAACTGTGTGTGTTTGTTTGTTTGTTTTAGGAGGGATGGTGCGTCTCTGCAGAGGTTCCTGGAAGATTACTTTGCAGGTCGACTCAAACGTTACATCAAATCAGAACCGATACCTGAAAAGAACTCTGGGGCTGTCAAAGTAAGTAAAACAAACACGCCAAAGCTTCTTGTGTGAGTATCAATGACGTTGTAGACCTCTTTGTAACCTCTGACCTGTGTGCCTCAGGTGGTGGTAGCAGAGTCCTTTGATCAGGTGGTGAATGACCCGGATAAAAATGTTCTGATCCAGTTTTTTTCTCCGTTGTGTCCTCACTGTAAGAAGTTGGAGCCGGTCTATGGAGAGCTCGCTGAAACGGTACGCTCATTCATATACTGAGAATATAATGTCCACTCTCACACTCTGTCGCTTTAGCAGTAACTGGGTGTTCGCTGTTTGGCTAGCTTCACTCAAACAGGAAAATCCAACTGTAGCCGTAATGTGCGGATTTGTAAAGCACTTTATAAATAAGCACTGTGTGGTGAAGACCCTGTTTTAGTCACCAGACCAACAAGCTTGAGTCCACACTCTAGCTTCTCTGCACCAGGTGTACCATCCTGTGCAATCAGCTGGCAAAGCAGATGTTTGCAAGGTGTGATCAATGCTATTTTACACAATAAAATATTTTCTTTCGCCAAACACAACCAAACAGATTACTACAACACAGGTTACTTACTGCATGCGTATCACACCAAAAACATAACTGTTTCCTATCGAAGATAATTGCAAATCCCATCATCCATCAGCATTTCTGCAGGAAAAAAATCTAATCTCCACGTTACAGTCTCCTTCACTCACATTTGGGCTCATTCCTCACTTCTAATATGAAATAATCCGGTCAGTGAGATGATGTAAGGAAAAAAGAAAACATCTCCAAAAAGTATGACATCTCTTTCTCAGAGCGTCTGCTTTTTTTTCTTTTCTTTTTCTTTCCTTTGTACACTTGAACCTACTTGCCCTGCAGACTTGCCAATGGTATTCCCAATTGTGCTTCAGTAAGAAACTGCATTCTGTTTGTGGTGTGGTGTGCATTAGGGCTGCCACGATTAGTCGAATAGTCATGATTACGTCGACTATCAAAATTGTCGACAACTAATTTAATAGTCGACGCGTCGTTTGAAGCTTTGTAAGATCCCAAAAGACGCGGGAATAAGTAGTAGGATTTAAGAGTGTAATAACAGACTGAAACAGAAGATGGCAGCACTGCATGTACAAGGATGCCAGCTGCCGTTAATAGTTTTTACACAGCAGAATAAACGTCAATCAGACAACTGATTATCAGAAGTGTGAGATGCTCGAGAATATACTCCGGTGTCCTGTTATATTTTAGATAGCAAGGAGTAGATGGCTGAGTTTATTAAATTTAAATGAAATTTGCAGATTGTTTCAGTGGAGTTTAATAAACCATCATCTTGTCTTTATTTTTAGTTAGCACATACCTTAAACACTTAAAGCTGTAAGCTAATGATAGTTATATAAGAGCAGATGCTGCTGGCGCAATAAGCTGTACGTTTTATGTCCAATGGATACATAATCTGATTAGTTGACTAATCGCAAAAATAATCGGTGACTAGTAAAATAATCGTTTGTGGCAGCCCTAGTGTGCATGTACTGGGCTGTTATGTTCTAAATTATTAAATTAAATAATAATAATTAAAATGCTAACTAATTGAAAAAGAAGTGTATATATTTAATTTGATTGTATCAAAATAATATGATATAATACATTATGTCAAATAGAGAAATTACAAAAATCTTTTTTTGATGAAGTGTAAATGAAGAACGTCTGCTCTGGCTCAAACTCCCATCCTCAGCCCTGCAGTAATGGTCTTTTATTTGACTGCAGTCCCCTAGAGATTTATTTGTCAGTCACATTTTATCTCTGGCTCATGTTACAGCAGCTTTCATGTCAAAATGTGTGCAAACAATGATGTTGCTAGGCAACCCAGCATGCTACACTTGTGGTTTTACATTAATTTCTATGAGTTAAAATACCCTTCTTGGTGGTTCTAGGTAAAAGTGGTCATACTAAAATTCAATATTTGATGAAATACCAGTCAGAAAAAGTTATGAAATCTGAGATGTCTGTGAAGGTTCTTAGTCATCCAAGTCATCGTAGTCTAAGGAGCTTGGAAAGAAAAGCGGCTTGAAGACGTTTCACCTCTCATCCGAGAAGCTTCTTCAGTTTTAGGGTAAAATGGTGGGGTGTCCCAGATTTTTCTTTCCAAGCTCCTTAGAAATCTGAGATGATGGTGTTTTAGATTTATCAGAATCAGAATACTTGAATAATCCCTGAGGAAATTATGTTAATTATTTAACAGAGTTACAGTTGACATTTAAAATGAACCCCTTGGCGGTTTTACTATTAACTATACATTTAATCTTCAGTATAAGAAAAGTGCAGTTTGAACAGTTTCTCTACACAATAAGGAAATGGTGCTAGAATAAGAATAGGCTGGGTCTTATATATTTGTGTGACATGGCCTTCCTGCTCTCAACACCAGCTGAGCACCACAAATAAGCAGGTGCACAACAAACCACAAAAAGCTGCCAGCTCATGCTTCTGTAGCATCGTGTGTGGTTATTATGAACTACTCTCACACTGCAGCTGCACTTAGGCTCTGCCCCTTCCTGAGTGTGTAAAACATCTGCAAAAGGTCACATGACATTTTAGAAACTCTGAAACATCTTCCGTCTTCCTCAAATGGGGACTTGTCTCAGACCTGGTGCTGGTTCCTGTTTGCCTATGAGGTCTTAAAATGACCTGTTGTACTGAAGGAGATATTACTGGTTTATTTCTGTGTGAAATCATTGTCAAACCTTTGTGTTCTTCAGCTGCGCTCTGACCCCAAAATCGTCATTGCCAAGATGAACGCCCTGGCCAATGACGTCCCTCTGGGTTACGACGTCCAAGGGTGAGATTCAGGTTTCCCGTGACATGCTTCAGTCATTGCCAGGTGTGAGTCTGATGTCGCTGTGTCTGCCTGCAGGTTTCCCACCATCTACTTTGCTCCAGTAAGCAGGAAGGACGAACCCGTCAGATACCAGGTAAGACACCTGAGTGCATACCCAAGACTTGAGGCTAGATGGACCTCAGCTACAGTTTTAGACGAAGTTGCTTCCTCTCAGTTTATCTAAGGTCAATGTTATCTGCAGCAGCCCACTCGCCTGTGCTGTAGTTTTCCCTCACAGCTGTTTGAGCTGCCTTGTCTCAGGGTTTTATGGGTAGTTAATTATGCTCTGTGCTCACCTATGTGCACCAGCTCAGGTCCACACCTGCAGTCTGCGGCTTCTCTCAGCATATGCCAATGGGATTTAAAAATTACATTTTCTCATTTACATACATCCTGTTTGTCAACACAGAGTCTGCCCATTCATACTTCACATTTAAATAATTTTCTAACCCCCCGGGTCAGTGTGAGCACTGCAAAGTACAGACACTCATTTTTCTCCACAGCCATTCATGGTCAGCTCAGAAGAAACACAGGACATAATTTGGTCCATTAAACTGCACCTGCTTCCACTTGTACAGGCTCTTGACTGATATGGTACAGGTACAACCACATCTGTGCGCAGATCAGAAGAGGCGTTTTCTCAAAGTGCAGAAGTGAGTCATTCAACGATTCAGCGCAGAGAGGTCTATTAACACATAGTGAGTGAGAAAGGTGAAGAAGACTCAGTGCATCATGGGAATCCCCCAGCAGCCTACACTTATTGCAGCATAACTAAGAGAGGATTCAGGGTCACCTGATCCAGCCTAATGATATGCTTTAGCAAAAAAGAAAGTTTTAAGCCTAATCTTAAAAGTTGAGCAGCCAATAACACCAGTGTGCTTTTTACTGCTCTCATTTATCATCCACAGGGCATACGGACACAGTACCCTCAGGGTCTGCCAACTGCTGCTAAAGTCCTGATTTTATACTAATTAATTAAATCCTCGTCTTATTCCTCAGCTGGTCTATATAAATAAAAGTGTGTATATATAATAATAACTAATGTGAGCCTGTAACGGGCTGGATGTTAAAAATCCTTCCTGGTGACAAATATTTGCTTTGATTGCACTGTAACTTCAGGCTGTGGTCTTTCCTGGAAAACCCAACGTGTTTATACTGTTTGACTCAACATTTATTGTTCAGAAACGGCACTACAGCTGTTTCTGAACAATAGGCTCATACACCGCCAAAGAAGAGCCTACAGGGATTATAAATGAAGAATTTTACTTTGAAAGTCTGTTGTCATTTACGTACACACACAGCCACATTTCCTGCTCGGACCAGTCTGTTTTTTAATACACCCTCATTCATCCAGAGCTGCAAGTGGAGGAAGTGGAGCTAAAGTCTAGTGTTTAATAGTTGGTAGTTTGCTGAAGCTTACACAGACACTGTGGACACTGTGCAGTTTGTGAAGGCAAGGCTTCACAGTAAGGGTGGTGCTTGAGCCACTGACAGGTTTTACAAGATAAAGTCTTTGTTAACTTCCTTCTGGGGTCACATGACATCTCCCATGTGCTTTCAGGGCACCCGCGAGCTCAAAGACTTCCTCCGGTTCCTCAAGCGAGAGGCGAGTCACAGCTTGGTGTTGAGTGGCTTCAAAGATGAACTCTGACACCCCCAACAGCAAGGAGGAGAGCCTGAATCTGGAGCTCCAATACTGGACATTACATCAGGACACTCGTTGCATCAAATCAAATCGCTCACTCATCCCTGAAACACACCGCTATTAATCATGCCATTGTCAGCCTCATTATTTATTTATTTATTTGTTTGTTTGTTTGTTTGTTTGTTAACTTCAGTCGACCTCCTTTCGTGCACAAACAGGTTGCAGGTGTTTTTCTTCTGTTTTTTGGGACAATAAAGTTTTGTATGAATTTCAGAGACTTGGACAGGTTTGTGCTCGTTCAGGCCCACAGCTGCTTATCGACCTGTCGTCCCAATATGCTTTAGGCACATGTGATGTCACTGGACACAGGTAAACACACTCATGGGAATATCCACGTGTGTTTTCAGAATGCAAATCAGTCAAAATTGATTCTCAGCTTGGTGTACAAATAAGTCACAAGAAATGCAGAAAGTGCTACATGAGCACTAGCCCTGAGTCTCCTCAATGAAGGAGACATTCACAATCAGCCTGTTAGATATAAGCATAATTAAATTCACATATGACTGCTCACATTATTTGCCACATTTTCATGACGGTAATCCCACTTTTATTGTATTTATGGCTGGTTGGTTCTTGGAACCAACTCTCTGATGCATTCATGAGTCTAAATGTTACATAGAGTAGAAAAGCACTGTAGTCCATTTTCTGCTTTGAGAAGTACTTAATAAAAATGTTTTGGGAACCCCAGTCAAAAACACCCCCTCCTCCCATGCAGTTTCAATAAATGAAACTATTTATTCACCTCATGCTTGCCATGGATCCTAAACTAAGGTATCACACAATATCAAAGGTGGTGGGGCATTCTGTCAGTCATTTTAAAGAAGAAAGGCTTCATTGTTTCATGAATCACCTGATCCAGTCTAGAAATTACCAGAACACTGGAGATGTTACTGCATTAACCTCAGACAGCTGGGTCGGTTCCTGGTCATGAAACCCATGAAAGGGAGACGTGATGCTGCTACAACCCTGCTGGGAGTGAGGAAGACTTCTGATGTGACTGCCCACTGCTCAGTGGGAAAACGAGCTGGAAAAAAGTGTAACCTTTGCTCCTTAACAGACAGGAAGGGAGAAAGTGGTAGCACCTGATGTTTTTGGTTGTTTCCGGTCCTGTAGAAAGATTGGTTTTCATTACCAGGAGTAAGTCTGATTTAATAATAATACATTTTATTTATAAAGATCCTCAAAATTACATTAGTACAACAAAATAAATGATAAAAAATAAGACCAAGTGATATTATTTCTATGTGCTGTGAAGGAAAGAGTGCTGTCAATTATGACACCAACACTGTTAACCTGAGGGGAAGGTATGACAATAGTTATCAATGGATAATGAAAGATTTATGGTCCCAACTTTAGTCAGTATAGATTTGGTGCATATTTGAATAAATTCTGTTTTATTACCATTAAGTTTAAGAAAGTTCTGAAACCTTGATTTCACTTTAACGATAAGAAATAGATGTGGGTATGAGAGTAACTATAGTTTTGGAAGTAGATTTGGGTGTCATCTGCGTAGCAGTGAAATTGAATGTTATATTTCTTGAAAATATTACCTAGAGGTAGGAGATATTAAAAAGCAGAGATCCCAGGACAGAGCCTTGGGGTACACAGGACTTAACTGGAGTAGATGGTGATCTGTGAATAAGTAATTGAAAAAAACTGTACGGCCAGAGAGATATGAGGTAAACCAGGCGAGTGCTATATTTTTGATGCCAATAGATGTTAATCTATGAAGAAGGATGCCGTGGGAGATTGTATCAAAAGTTGCCATAAGGTCAAGGAGAATGAGGATAGTGATGAGTCCAGAATCCGCTGCAAACAAAAGAGCATTTGTGATTTTTCCTAGAGCTGTTTCTGTACTATGGAATGAACGGAAGCCAGATTAAAACGGTTCAATTTTTTCAGTTTTATTTATACAGCACCAAATCACAACAACAGTCAATTTTAAGGTAGACCCTACAATAATACATACAGGAAAAACAACAATTAAATGACCCCCTGTGAGCAAGTACTTTGGCAACAGTGGGAACACGTGAACACGTAAACATTCGGCCCATTTCTCATGGGGCGCTGCTAGCTTGAGTGACACACATGTCTAAGATGGACTTTATACAGTTTATTCCTCTGCACGACAGACTGCTCTATACAGGTTACAGGGCACGCCTCTGAGCGCATCTATCATTAATGCTACTGTGCATAAAGCTCCGACAATGGTACAGACGTTCATTACACTCCCACCAATCATGCTATGATTTACAAACTAGCTAAATCATACATGATTCTGAACAACAACAAAAATGAAACCACTTCAGCCAATATAAAGGCGTACAGACCATGATAGAGCAGTTGCCGCTTGGAATGTTACATTGTTTATGTCAATATGTCAGTTCATCTCAGACAATAACATGTTTGTTATTATTCTTTTTCAACAAGAACCACCAATTTTTGGATAGGCTGCTCGATAATGGGGGGCTTGAAAGCACGGTCCTGTTTTTTGGTCCGACTTTGGTCTCCTACTTGAACCTTGACCCGACGGACTAAACCATCATCCCCTTCGATAGTTTCAACTATACGTCCCAGTTGCCACTGACACCTTGGTAACATACCTTCTTTGATGATAACAACGTCATTCACTTTTAGATTGCGGAGGGTTTTGTGCCACTTCTGTCTTGTGGAGGCATTCATGAGGTATTCTCTTTTCTGCTCAGTTAAGTATTCTACTCTATGCCACCTCTTCACTGCATACATGTCTTCTTTCACAAATTTCCCAGGTGGTGGTAGGGCAACCTTGGACTTCATCAGTATAAGATGGTTTGGAGTAAGAGGTTCAGGTGCTTTTGGGTCGCTGATACTGTCCACAGTCAATGGGTGGCTATTTACAATAGCCATGGCTTCATAAAACAAAGTTCTAAAAGAGGCATCGTCTAGTCTTCCTGCACACTGAGCAGTAGTGGCATTTAGCACATTACGAATGGTCCTAATGGCCACCTGCATGACTTGCAGAAGGAGCACTGAAAACAAACTCACACTGTTTGTCTGCCAGGAAAGCTTCCAGTGCCTGCATGTCACACGCCTCTGCCTTTCTAAATGGAGGGACAGTAACTGCGTGTGTATATGTAAGGGTGTAAAACCTGAAGATAGTCAGATTAACAGTATTTTGTCTCTATCTGCCATTCTGCAATTTAATCTCATGTAAACAATAACGTGGCGCACAGCGTGACGTGAAAAAAGGCACATACCTTTGACGTTGTGTGATGAACTCTGTATTCCTCGTCCACATGTAAACGCAAAAAAGGAGTTTTTAAGAAATCTCAGTTTTCGGTGATTCGAAACACCGTTTATGTGTGGATGAAGAAGCTGTGTTTTCAAAAATACCCGTTTAGGTGTGGACATAGCGTAAAAGAGTTAGTAGTTTACTTTCTTACTACCTGTAATTTATTGCAGATTACTTGTATTTGCTTAATTGCTTACTAAATGTTTGAGGTGTGAAATGGATTAGAATGGATTGCATTTATATAGCGCTTTTCTAGGCACCCAAAGCGCTTTACAATTCCACTATTCATTCACTCTCACATTTACAATGTGAAATAAACCACAATGGAGCAAAATATGGGTGTGTGCCCCCCCCCCACGAACATTTTTCTTGTAAAACAAAGGGGGGGCCCAGCAAAAAAAGTTTGGGAACCACTCCTGGAGAGTGTTGTTACACTTGGTTAACTGTTGTGATGGGTTCTCTCTTCACCATTGAAATGATTCTGCAATCATCCACCACTGTTGTCTTCCTTGGACACCCAGGTCTTTCGGGGTTGCTGAGTTCACCTGTCCTTTTTTTCCTTTCTCAGGATTTACCAAACTGTAGATTTTGCCACTTCTAATATTGTAGCAATTTCTCGGATGGGTTTTTCTGTTCTCTTTGACCGCGTGGTGTCTGTTCATAATAAAATTTTCCAAATGCAAGCACAACACCTCAAATTAAATCCAGGCTTTTTGTCTAATTAATTGATAATGACATAGCGAAGAAATTATCCATACCTGCCTATGAATAGCTGTTGAGTCACTTGTCCATTAACGTTTGGTCCCTTCAAAAAGAGGGTGCCACATATTAAGAAGAAGAAACTCCTAAACACTTCATCCACATTGAATATGGATACCCTAAATTAAATGTCATTTCTATAATATGACTATAATTAGAATATATTTCAGTAAACAGGTAACAAAACAAAAGTTGTCAGTGTCCAAATACAGTGGGGCAAAAAAGTATTTAGTCAGCCACCGATTGTGCAAGTTCCCCCACCTAAAATGATGACAGAGGTCAGTAATTTGCACCAGAGGTACACTTCAACTGTGAGAGACAGAATGTGAAAAAAAAAAAAATCCATGAATCCACATGGTAGGATTTGTAAAGAATTTATTCGTAAATTAGGGTGGAAAATAAGTATTTGGTCACCTCAAACAAGGAAAATCTCTGGCTCTCACAGACCTGTAACGTCTTCTGTAAGAAGCTTTTCTGTCCCCCACTTGTTACCTGTATGAATGGCACCTGTTTGAACTCATCATCTGTATAAAAGACACCTGTCCACAGCCTCAAACAGTCAGACTCCAAACTCCGCCATGGCCAAGACCAAAGAGCTTTCGAAGGACACCAGGAAAAGTATTGTAGACCTGCACCAGACTGGGAAGAGTGAATCTACAATAGGCAAGCAGCTTGGTGTGAAAAAATCAACTGTGGGAGCAATCATCAGAAAATGGAAGACATACAAGACCACTGATAATCTCCCTCGATCTGGGGCTCCACGCAAGATCTCATCCCGTGGGGTCAAAATGATCATGAGAACGGTGAGCAAAGATCCCAGAACCACACGGGGGGACCTGGTGAATGACCTGCAGAGAGCTGGGACCAAAGTAAGAAAGGTCACCATCAGTAACACACTACAACGGCAGGGAATCAAATCCCGCAGTGCCAGACGTGTTCCGCTGCTGAAGCCAGTGCATGTCCAGGCCCGTCTGAAGTTTGCCAGAGAGCACATGCATGATACAGCAGAGGATTGGGAGAATGTCATGTGGTCAGATGAAACCAAAGTAGAACTTTTTGGTATAAACTCAACTCGTCGTGTTTGGAGGAAGAAGAATACTGAGTTGCATCCCAAGAACACCATACCTACTGTGAAGCATGGGGGTGGAAACATCATGCTATGGGGCTGTTTTTCTGCCAAGGGGACAGGACGACTGATCCGTGTTAAGGACAGAATGAATGGGGCCATGTATCGTGAGATTTTGAGCCAAAACCTCCTTCCATCAGTGAGAACTTTGAAGATGAAACGAGGCTGGGTCTTCCAACATGACAATAATCCAAAACACACCGCCCGGGCAACAAAGGAGTGGCTCCGTAAGAAGCATTTGAAAGTCCTGGAGTGGCCTAGCCAGTCTCCAGACCTCAACCCCATAGAAAATCTGTGGCGGGAGTTGAAAGTCCGTGTTGCTCGGCGACAGCCCCAAAACATCACTGCTCTCGAGAAGATCTGCATGGAGGAATGGGCCAAAATACCAGCTACTGTGTGTGCAAACCTGGTAAAGACCTATAGTAAACGTTTGACCTCTGTTATTGCCAACAAAGGTTATGTTACAAAGTATTGAGTTGTATTTTTGTTATTGACCAAATACTTATTTTCCACCCTGATTTACGAATAAATTCTTTACAAATCCTACCATGTCGATTCATGGATTTTTATTATTTTTTTTATTTTTTTATTTTTTCACATTCTGTCTCTCACAGTTGAAGTGTACCTCTGGTGCAAATTACTGACCTCTGTCATCATTTTAAGTGGGGGAACTTGCACAATCGGTGGCTGACTAAATACTTTTTTGCCCCACTGTAGATATGGACCTAACTGTAGGCTACTCTGAGTGCTCAAAGCACTTTATACAGCAGATCACATTAGGTCTGTTGCATTTTCTAAGTCTAGGATACCAAGCGATTCCACTTAATAAATAGATGCATAAATCCAGCTGCGGTTGTTGTTTAAGTCTCGGTTGAAAAGCTCAATCCTCTGGTTGTGCACAGAACTTCCCATTAAGCCAGAGCCTTCACCCCTGCTTGTGCACATGTCCTCCCAAATGTGAGACTTCTCACGTAACCCCAGATATGCAGGGGTCTGCCAAATTGTCCAACAGCTGCAGTAAAGAGGCTTTTACAGTCTCAGCTCTGATATCAAACATCAACACCCCGCTGTATCCATCTATTGCACCATGAAAAACAAACTTCCAACGAATCAGCTTGTGATTTGCATCTATATGTCATATGAAATTTGGATGAGGCACGGCATATACTCGCCAAGCAATTGCAGCTCTTCTGGATAGAACACCAGCCGAGTCCACTCCCCCTAGTGACTCTCTTAGACGCCATCTTTGAACCACTATATTTTTGGAATGCAGGTGTCCCATCAGCATCATTTCTCCAACAGTTGGATGTTCCGTTTTTATCTGAGAAACTATCTGATGATTTAAATATAATATTTAGATGTAAAATTTGTATTTTATATAGTATTTAGATTATATATATTTTGAAATATAAAAAGTTTGAAATATAAAACGTTACAAATATTTTCGTAAATGTTGTAAAAAGTGACTCGAAAAATGTTTTCATAAGGTTTGGAGCTAAATGTGGAAAACTGTTGCCGCTAATTTCAGCATTTTCAGTTTACAAACGGCGCACCACAGGTAGGTAGGATGAGGGTTAGAAAAAGCTCTGAGACGCCCATGCTCCTGAGCATAAATTATTTCTATAAAAAAAGCAAAAAATGCCATTTTAGAAGTTCAGTCCAAAACTCTGAATTCTGATGGTGCTTATTGTAGAAGCTGCTCTATTTTTAGCTGAAACAGTTTTAATACACGGAAATAATATGAAACTAAAGGCTGATTTTAGTCTCCATGAAAGAGCGACCCTTTTGCCTCATTCAGTTTATTGGTGGATCTGCCTATCTGTCACGCAATGTTCTCTTTGATTAGTCGGACCCGGGCTGTTTGCCCGCCCCTGTGGGTGGAGCCTTCCTCTCTCCTCGTGCCACCCAGAAGCTTCCAGGCTGTTGTCCGGCACGCGCTGTGAAAATGATCGGCCAGCAGGTTTTAGTGCTCAGTGAGTATTCTTATTTTTCTCTAAAGCTTTTACAAAACCACCGACAACCGTACGCAGGCCGTTCGGAACTGCCTTCGATCCGCTAACAACCCAGAGACGCACAAAGCGGGGCGCGGCCGGCGTTAGCATGTTAGCCCGGTTAGCAGATGGATGATAGGCTAACTTAAGCTAACCCGTTACTCAGCATGAACACGGAGCTAGCAGGCTAACGGTTCCTTTGAGGCTAAAATCAGGCGTTCATGTGGAGTGAAGGTGGAATCCTCCACCTGTGTTAGTGTGAACTCACTTATTGATTATGTCATTAGGAACATGTCATTGTGTTTCTGATCATTGTGATTGATCCAGAGAGAAGAGTCATCATCAGTACTGATCGTTTTCTTTTTCAGGCGGAACCTCTGCCTATTGAAAACGGATCATCACTGTACGAATAAGAATAAAGAGTAACAGCACTGCGTGTATGCGGGCAGTAACTTCCTGTGTGTGTTTGTGTCTCTGCAGACCAGAACGTGAAGAGGGAGTCTGGACGTAAAGTCCAGACCGGGAACATCAATGCAGCAAAGGTGCGTTTGTTCTACAAGGCTCTGCTCACTTCCTTCTGTGCCCTTTAGGTCACGAACTGAATAACCTGCTTTGTGATCCAGATGATGTGTTGGTGCTGTGCACAGCGGTCCCCGCACCACTGCTGACATATATCTTGCCTATCAAATTTGTTACCGTGGTAACTGACATGTCCAATCTGGCAGGTGCTCCAGCTGTTGGTTGTAGTCAGTCTTGGCCTGCTCCTCTTCTTGTAGGAGCTGGGCTGGGTAAAAAAAAAATAGAATCATGACCGGATTGGTCTCATAGCACAATGAGCTTCTTGATGAGCTTCACACTGTCCTTAAAGTTATTGGTTAGTTACTTAATAAGCAGCTGTGTCCAAGTGCACTCACAGAAGGCAAACAAACATTATGTTCTGTGTCTGAGCAAAAAACCTCAGGTCTGGCTAATTGAGGAAATCCACCAGTGACAGTAGCCTGGGTTAGCCAGGGCCTCCTCTGCTCCTCTACTCATGCTTTTAGCTTGGTTCTATGTAGAACCCATAGTACCTGTGCAGTGTGTCCCCATCCTTTCACCCTGTCATAGCTTGGATAGAGTTTTTTGTGTTGTTTTTTTTTTTTTTAACTAAAATAAAAGTATTGTGTTTGGACAGCTGTTTAAACTATTTGATTGTATACATTTCTAAGATTTAATCTCCTGAATATTTAATATTAGTAATTAATAGGATGAACGTGTTTATTTGTCACTGAGCAATTAATAGAATACTCAGTTACTAAAATAATGAATAGCTTTACCCAAGTGTTTATGATTATTTAGTCATTGAATTTATACATATATTTCCTCATAAATGAAGAAGAGTAAAATTTGGAGAAGATTATAAAGGTGTTTAAATTTTTGTGCTTTGTTAGCTTTCTGTTTAGAAGCTGCAGAAAACATCTGCCAAAGGATGTGTAGCGCATTCACATGCGGTATTAAATTGTTTTTATATAAAACATTGTCCTAAATGCAAAAACAAATTGGTTAAAAATGCACTTATCAGTAAGGTAAATGTTACTGTCTGATGAAGATTTCTGACAGTCCTACACTAAATGAATGTGTTAGTTGTGTGCGTGTGTGTGTACATAACAACCCTACAGACCAGCAGAGAGTTTGTGCAGAACGGGTCAAACTCAGATTTAGATTTTAGTGTGTTACACACAGCCTGTGCACACTGATGGCTTACCTAAAAAACACCTGCAGAGAGCAGTTTACAGTGCTGACAGTGACATAATCGTGTTCACTGATTGGCTGATAGTTCAATCTGAAACAATGTGTACACGGGTTTCATTCTGCTAACAGCGTCAGACACTAACGGGGAGCTGTGTGTTTCCTCTGAATGCCGGACTGGCTGTGGCACAGAAAGCAAAAAGGTGATACTCAGAGACTGAGTCGGCACATAACTAGACCGGTTCAGGCTGGTCCAGGTGCTGCTCAAGGACCAGGAGTACCATCACAAACATCTCAGCAAAGAGCCAGCTCCTGTGTGCTCCATTATTGACCATTGTCACACACACACAATCTGCTGAAGCTCCAGCTTTTATTGACTTTTAGTTATCGTGGCAGAATATTGGCATTCTGGTCTCTCAGTGCTCTACATAGATTCACTGCAGGAGGATAAATGAACTCAAATTGTGTGTGACAGATAAAATCTGATCATATTAACACAGACCAGTGTGATCAGCATGACTAAATAATAATCAATAAGCAGTTGTACACCTGGCTCTTTGACACATGTTACAGATGTCATGCTAACTCTGAGATCCCCAGTGGGTCGTGAGCACAGACTCGCCAGAACCTTACAGGTGAAAGGAACTATTGATCTGACCCGCTGGGATTGATTGAGTGATCGATTGACCCCTTGATCTCTTTGTGCGTTTCAGACCATCGCTGATGTCATCAGGACCTGCCTTGGCCCAAGGGCCATGATGAAGGTCAGACCCTCTGCACATGCACAGCACAGCAAGAGAAGTGTTGTCGGCATGCTAATATGCTAACATGTGCCCCTGTGTGTGTTTGTGTATATGTAGATGCTGCTCGATCCCACTGGAGGAATCGTGATGACCAATGATGGAAATGCCATCCTCAGAGAGGTCAGTCACTCACACGCTCACACTCATTCAACATCTAATCAGGCGTGTGATTCCTCACCTTCTGCATTTCCTTGGCAACAGATCCAGGTACAGCACCCAGCAGCGAAGTCGATGATTGAAATCAGCCGTACACAGGATGAGGAGGTGGGAGATGGAACCACCTCGGTCATCATACTGGGTGAGGAAGAGGACGAGAAACGTGGCACACAATCACACGATCTCTCAGTTGATCTAAAACCTGTCTTTGTCTCTCTCTCGCCCCCTCTCTCACTCTCTCTCTCTCTCCCTGTCACCTGTGTGACCTTCAGCCGGTGAGATGCTGGCAGTGGCTGAGCAGTTTCTGGAGCAGCAGATGCATCCGACTGTGATCATCAGTGCTTACCGCCGGGCGCTGGAGGACATGTTGGACACCCTGAAGGAGATCAGGTAACGGCTGTTCCAGCTGCGATGATGTTGCCATGTCCTATGCTATGTGTAACTCTGCCCCCTCCCCTCTTAGCACCCCTGTGGATACGTCAGACCGCTCCATGATGCTGAAGATTGTCCACTCAGCCATTAACACCAAAGCTCTGAGCCGCTGGTCTGAGCTGGCCTGTAACATTGCGCTGGACGCCGTGCGCACTGTGGAACTGGAGGAGAGCGGTCGCAAAGAGATTGACATCAAGAAGTACGCCAAGGTGGAGAAGGTACGAATCACTGTGGGCCAGTCGCTTTAAACTAGGGTTGGCTCGCCTGCCTTCAGGCTGTTTGTTAATAAAGTTTTATCTGTCCCGTTTCCAATGATGGTGTGCTGCATACAGGTTCCTGGTGGATTCATCGAGGACTCATGCGTGCTGAGAGGAGTCATGATCAACAAAGATGTGACGCACCCAAGGATGAAGAGGATGATCAAGAACCCACGAATTGTCTTGCTCGATTGCTCGCTTGAGTACAAGAAAGGAGAGAGTCAGGTGATCCACCCACCACACACACACACACACAGACAGACAGAGGTAGTTACACTTGTTTGCGTATGTGTGTTACTTGTGTTAATGTTTGTCTGTGGCTCCGCCCCCTGCAGACAGATATCGAGATCAGTAAGGAGGAAGACTTTGCCCGGATCCTGCAGATGGAGGAAGAGTACATCCAGCAGATCTGTGAGGACATCATCCGCCTCAAACCAGACTTGCTCTTCACCGAGAAGGGGATCTCAGGTACATGTCAGCTGCAGCTCAGCAGAGTGTGGAGCTGGTGCAGAGCACCAAGATGGTGAACAAACATGAAGGGAAAGTCCTCTGAGGTCAATGCCTGAAACAAAATAACAGCGTAGCATTTACTTCCCGTTTCCTGTCAGATCTCGCTCAACATTACCTGGTGAAAGCTAACATCACCGCCATCCGTCGCGTCAGGAAGACTGACAATAACCGCATTGCAAGGTACGCAGCAGCCAATCAGCGTTCTGCTCCTCAGACAGGAAGTTTTAGTGAGCTGTAAATAACTGTTTCTCTCTCAGGGCGTGCGGCGCCCGGATTGTGAGTCGGACGGACGAGCTGCGTGAGGAGGACATGGGCGTTGGAGCTGGGCTGTTTGAGGTGAAGAAGATCGGAGATGAGTACTTCACCTTCATCACTGAGTGCAAAGACCCCAAAGCCTGCACCATCTTGCTGAGGGGGGCAAGCAAGGAGATCTTGGCGGTGAGCGGTGGTCGATCAATCAATCAGTCAGTGAGGTGATTGGTAAATCCAAGGATTGGTTAACACTGTCTCACTGTCCACAGGAAGTGGAGAGGAACCTGCAGGACGCCATGCAGGTGTGCCGTAATGTGTTGCTCGACCCCTTCCTGTTGCCAGGCGGTGGCGCAGTGGAGATGGCGGTGTCGAAGCACCTGACGGAGCGTTCCCGTGCTCTCACCGGTGTCGAACAGTGGCCATACCGTGCTGTAGCTCAGGCGCTCGAGGTTATCCCCCGAACATTGATCCAGAACTGTGGTGCCTCCACCATCCGCGTTCTGACATCACTGAGGGTAAGCAAATGAGGTAACAGCAATAAAACTTTATTTAACGTGTGTGTTGTTGAGAAGTCAGTTGTTTGTATTTGTGTGTGTGTGTTCAGGCCAAACACACTCAGGATAACAGTGTGTGTTGGGGTGTGGACGGTGAGAGTGGCTGTCTGTCCGACATGTCAGCTCTTGGGATCTGGGAGCCACTCGCTGTCAAAGCTCAGACCTACAAGACCGCCGTGGAGGTCAGAACTTCCCACACAGCAGTACATCCTGATGTGTGATTGATATCAATGATTACTGATCAGTAGTGTGATTGATACTGATGATACTGCTGTGTTTGTAGACGGCCATCTTGTTGCTGCGTATTGATGACATCGTCTCTGGTCACAAGAAGAAGAACAAAGAGGAGCAGATGGGAGGACAGGGAGCTGAGTAGACCCACATCTGTCCGCATCACTCTAGATCCACGTCAGTCTCTCTTCCTCTGTGTGTGTGCGTGTGTGTTTGTGTGTATGGATGGGGACTAGTTGACTCAGTGAACTGTAACAACAGTTAATAAAGTTACCTTTGAAACCTGCGTGATGTACTTTTATGTTTTTTATGAGATTGTAAACCTGGTTTAGATTTATTTTTCATTCTGCCAACAAAGAAGCTTACAATTATCTCTGCCTTTACATGCCTAGCTGTAAAAGATTTTTTCTCATACTCAGGGGCTTGGGTTTTCACACTTTAACACCATCCCCACCTGATGTTTCGATAAACAGTTGAACCTAGGTGCAACATCTTTAGCTTGCTACTGGAAAGCTGAAGGTAATGTTTTTATTTGAATCAGCTTTTTAAGAAGTGTCCATTTAAAAAAAAAAAAAAAAAAAGATTGTGTGAGCTTTAAATTTTAATATTTAATAATTTCATTATCACTTGCCTGAGTTTATAAACTTTTGTAACGTTTAAGTTTTTTATTATGCCATTTTGTTCCTACCTATTGTTTAGAGTGGGATTGTTTATGGTGTGTAACATGCTCTGTGCCATGTGTGTTGAGGAATCGAAAAAATGAAAAGTTGAATGCACACTGTCGAATCGGTATTTATTATACAAGAGAACTTTTAACATAAGCTAGCCTGCCATACATCCAGGGACTGAAAAACACAAAAAGGCACCGTGGCTGAGATTTGACAAGGCTAGGAAGGAAAGCTTAATTACATGGAAGGCAATAAAGAATAGGAATGAATAAAGTTAATTCAGATATGGGCTGATAGTAGAAGTTGAAACAAACACACAGAAGACTTCTGCATCAAACTTTTTTACTCCATCTCCATTAACTTTTTCAAAGACTGTTTTGTAATGCGTTCTGTCTTTCAGTTAAAAACTTATATTTCATTTATTTCTTTTAAAACAAGAGGACGTAAGGACTCCATTAAGTGGAAGGCTGTTTTTCTGTTTGTTAAGGACCAACAAAAAAAAAACTTGTGTGTGACAAGGCAGATAAAGATGGACATTTGGTGTTTTGAATATTTTTAACATCCATTCTAATTAACATTTATTTATGGATACAACAATGAACAAAAAAATATTTTTTGCATCAGACATCAATTGTAATAAGGGAACTGTAGACAGAATTCACCACTGACTATGCGATGATACGAGGTGATTTTTAATTACCGGTAGCTTGTGATGAGATTTTATTAACAACAAACAGATATCTAAAAGGTGCAGAATGGGGTTTAAATGGTTTGCCTGGCATAAATCTAAACCTAGTTGGGTGAATCTACTCTCTGTGTTCTCAAATCTATAGTTCTTGGATAGGTGACTAAGGTGCTGCCAAGTCCATTTCTAAATTGACTGAAGTTGTCGCCCCACTCTGAGTGAAATGCCTTCATCCAACATCAATCTCATGGTCACATCAACTCCTTCAATGCATGAGAACATTGCACAGATGTCTCCTAAGGCATGTATTTCTCCAGCTGTGTTGTCTTTCAGAGCTGAAATCCAAGCTGAAGCTCCTCCTGTCAAAGGTGGGAGTTTGGCAATTAGTCCTTTCGTGTTGCAGTGGCTAAAAGGATTATACACAAACTGGTTAGTGGGTGCAGTTCCCAATGGCATCTGTATTTTGGGAAGAAAGCTCCAAGCTTGTTGTTCAATCTGTGTCTGAGATCTTGTATAATATTTTCATGGTAAGGCAGCTCCCTCCTCTTCATCCTCTTCTGATTCAGAATAACAGTCCTCTCTCAATCAGCAGTTTTGTCCTCGTTTAGAAGTTTTCCTTCCAAGGTTCCAGGAAATCTCCCATTCACTTACATTCCCACAGACCTAAGGTGGTTCTTCTTCTTGCTTCTTCTATCTTTTCTGGTTTGTTTTGAAATCTCATGTTGCTTTAGCCAGTTGTACATTTTTTTCTTTTTCTGGGATTCTTTGTTGCCTCAATGTAGTTGCTCAAAAGTTGTACCTTGATATGGTGGAGGTGAGCTTGCCGACAAAGATGGATATAAAAGTGGAGTCATAGGTGCAGCCTCTGCAGCTGCTGGTCTAGTCTCAGTTGCTTTGAGATTCTGGCTTTGTGTTGCATAATTCTGCCTCTTCCCTTTAATGTTTCCATTGTCTGTACACAGTTTGATTCTTAAACAAAATAAAGAATAAAGAAAGCACTCTGCACCCAGATTGGACTTTCTTATGTATGATTGTGCTCTATGTTCAAATAAAGAAAGTTTGAAAAGAGGAGGGCGTTAGCAAACATGTTCATTAAATTATGAAACAGCAAAATGGCATAAGTTACAATGATCTGATGCAGAAGTATAATTCATATATAAAAAGTGAACCACGGTCGTAGGGCAGAAAACCCGGGGTTAACTCTGCAGTATAAGCCTTTGGTCAGTTTCACAGAGCTGAAACTCTGACTGGAACAAAAAAGCCGGAGTTTCGACTCAGGATCGACAAACTTAAAGCTGTGAGATAAACCTGCTGCCTGCGCAGTTCAGCCCATGACTGGGTGAGTCTGAGTTCAGCTCTGGTTGGCTGATCTCTTTCTGACACTACAAGCAGCCAGGTCAGCTGACTTCAGGGAACCAGCGGATCATGTGATCAAAGACCGAGCAGAGACGATGGCAGCGGGGAGTGCGTGGAGTGGCGGACTGTACGTGGTTCTCGTGCTGTGGATCGTCACTGTAACGTGCTCCGCGGAGCCCGGACGCAGACAGGTGAGTTCACAGGTGAAGCCGGAACCGGCTCCGAACCGGCTGAGAGCGTGAGGGCCAGAAGGGGAAGCCGGAAGTGACGGAGGCTTGTTTGGTAGCTGCTCAGCTCAGCTGAGGGCTATAGACCCGGGATTAAGGTTGTATCGTGTGATCGATTAGCTGTTTCCCGATTGTTTTGAATAGAGTCGTAAAGAGGCGCAGCGGGTAGAACCGCCTGTGGTCCTCCAATCAGAGAGCAGTTGGAATCCTTTCAGTTACTGAGACATCTATCAGTCTTGATGCATGCTCAATCATCAAGGTAAATGAATCTCAGAAAGTTTGATTCTGTTCATCTGGACGTTTTCAGTGGGAGAAACGTTTCGTCACTCATCCAAGTGACTTCTTCAGTCTCAGCTGTCTGCAGGTTTCCCCAACCTTAAACAGTACATTTGCATAATGACTGAAACTAGCACCAGTGGCAAGTCATGGGCTGTGAGGTCAGTTCCTTGGTTTTTAATCTCATGACCATTGATCAACAACAACTGCTCAAAGCCCACTGATCAAAAGCCATTGATAAATGGGATCAAGCTAGGAAGGCACCTAAAGAAAGCTCCAGCCGATCCAGTAGAGAAGGACAACCATTGCCTAAGTGAAATCCCATAGTGATCCTGTATGTGTCAGGAGTATTAAACAGTTGAGGCGCACTTGTTTCTTAAGGCTGTGTCTTTGTGTAGTTTATGTGAAAAGGGAAAGACCATCTCTGAATCCAAGAGGGGGGCTAAGGGTACATCTTTTGCCATCTTACAATGCAGTGATTGCAGCCATTCCCCAACTCTTTCTGAGTGGTACTCATGGTCCCTTTGATCAGTGTCCACTGATCAGTGGTTGCTGATTAATGGTCATGAGAATTTACATATTAATGATCAAGGAACTGACCTCCCAGCCCATTGTTCCTTTCAGTGGGCTGGTTTCAGTCATTATGCAAATGTACTGTTTGTAAGATTGGAGAAACCTGCAGACAGCTGAGACTGAAGAAGTCACTTGGATGAGTGACGAAACGTTTCTCCCACTGAAATGCCACGTCCAGATAAACAGAATCAACTTTTGGGGAGACACCTATCAGGTTTTTCTTTTCTTAATGAAACTTCCTTAACTGCTTGTCCTGCAGTTGAAATAATTTTAAATGTGCTCATAATCATCTCACGGACGTAACACATACAGCTACTTTCAGTGCCACTGATATTTATTCTTTTTTTCCTTTTTCTGAGTTAACTTCAGTAATTACTTTCTCCAAACCACCAACATGTCTTTTAGACCCCATTCCTACATGATTGCTTCTATCATTAATTAATGTTTCAATTTTAAATATAATCAGCAAACCACAGGCCTTCAAGCTGGCAGTAAGTACACCATTACTTAAAAAGCCATCTTTCGACCCGCTGTGTTAGCTAATTACAGGCCATTTTCCAACCTTCCTTTTATCTCAAAAATGTTTTAAACAGTAGTTGTAGTTTCAGTCAGATTTCAGGGCTTATCACAGTACAGAAGTGGTAAAGGTTACAATCTTTGTGTCTTATGGCCTCTGACAGTGGACTCATTCTGTGCCTTTCCTGCTAGGCCTCAGTCCTTTATTCAATATTGTTGACAATAATATTTTATTACAGTGATTAGAGCATGCTGTAGGTGTTAATATACATTTTTAACATTATGCAGATGACACCCAACTTTATCTATCCATGAAGGCAGATAACCAATTAATTATACTGCAGGAATATCTAAAAGACATAGAGACCTGGATGATCTCTAATTTTCTGCTTGTAAATTCAGATAAAACTGAGGTTATTGCACTTGGCCCTGAAAATCTTAGAAATATGGTATCTAACCAGATGACTACTCTGGATGCCATTACCTTGGCCTCCAGTAACGCTGTGAGGAACCTTGGAGTCATTTTTGGCCAGGATATGTTCTTTAATGCACATATTAAACAAATATGTATAAATACTTTCTGATTTGTGCAATATCTCTAAAATCAGAAATACCATGTCTCAGAGATGCTGAAAAACGTGTTCATGCATGTATTACTTCTAGGCTAGACTACTGTAATTCGTTATTCTCAAGATGTCCTAAAAACTCCCTGAAAAACCTTCAGTTGATCCAAAATGCTGCAGTAAGAGTGCTGACCGAGACTAGAAAGAGAGCATATTTCTTCTATATTGGCTTCCCTTCACTGGCTCCCTGTTAAATCCAGAATTGAATTCAAAATCCTGCTCCTCACATACTACACGGTCTTGAATAATAAGGACCCTTCTTAATGACCTTATAGTACCATGTCATCCTACGGACTGTGGCTTACTTGTGGTTCCTAGATTATTTACAAGTAGAATGGGAGGCGGAGCTTTCAGCCATTAATGCGTGGATCTACCTACTATTAACATTGAATATAAATTCTAAAACTGAATATATTGCATAGTGTAACCCCCCCCCCTCCACCATTAAAAAATGGTTCAGTCCATAGCGCGGACTGGCTTTATTTCTTGTTTTCAGTAGCAACCGATGGCCATAATTGTGCTAGATCACATTTTGAATCAACACCATGGGCATTTTTAGATTTTAACACAGGTGGTTTGACTGTTACACTCTGGAAATGGAACGAAGGTGAGTGGTATTAACCCTCTGGGGTCAACGGACACGCAAATCCAAATCACATGACCGATTTCAGATGACATGGCAGCAAAGAATGATGAGTATCCATTTCAACTTGTGTTGAAAGTGCGGACTTCAAACTATATAACAGTAATAAACCAGAGTTATGATAAAAGAATATATTCTGTGTATATATACACAATGCTCTTTACTGAATACTATCATCATGTTCATTGTGCGAATAAAACGGTAAAAAAATGTCTAAGCACAGTGCAAAAAAGAAAACCCTTTCCTATTGGTCGAAAAATGTACCATGTCGACCATAAAAAAATTATATGGCACCACGTGGGGTTTAGTTGTTTAGGAAGAGGGGAGTGACGGAGGTGAGAGAGCGAGCGAAAGAGAAGAAATAATAATAATAATAATAATGGATTGCATTTATATAGCGCTTTTCAAGGCACCCAAAGTGCTTTACAATTCCACTATTCATTCACTCTCACATTCACACACTGGTGGAGGCAGCTACAGTTGTAGCCACAGCTGCCCTGGGGCAGACTGACAGAAGCGAGGCTGCCATATCGCGCCATCGGATACTGAATTTGAGATGTGAGAGATTTCTAAGATTTGGCATATTTGGAGTGTGTAGTTAATGTGTTGTGTTGACTAGTGTAGTTGGTTGTTTTGTTTTGTGTGTTAAAACAATGAAGGCACTAACAAACAAGTTTTTGGAGTGGCACAAATAAAACAGTGATGCGGACGCTGAGGATCCTGCACAGTATCTTAGCTGTTCCTAGGACTGCGCTCTTCTGGACAGATATCTCGGATGTCGTTCCTGGGATCTGCTGGATCCCCTAGTCTAGCTTGGGAGTCAATGCACCTAGTTCTCCGATTACCACCGGGATGACTGTTAACTTCACCGTCCACATCTTCTCGAGCTCTTCTCTGAGCCCTTGGTACTCCTGCAGCTTCTCATGTTCCTTCTTCCTTATGTTGCTTTCATTCGGTATCGCTATATCTATCACTATGGCCGTTTTCTTCAGTTTGTCTACCACCACTATGTCTGGTTGGGGAGCCACCACCATTTTGTCTGTCTGTATCTGGAAGTGCCACAGGATCTTACCTCGGCCTTTCTCCAGGGGGTGTCTCCCATTTTGAGCTCGGAACTTCCAGGCCATAATTGGCACAGATGTTTATCTCATCAAAATTACAATTTCTTTTTTACACTTAAAAGAAATAATCAAAAACAAAATAAATTGGGCCTTCCGTGGTTTTATCCCATAGTGATTTTTTTTTTTATATCTTTTGCTGTTTGCATAATTTAATGAACATTTTTGCTAAAAAAAATGCCCTTTTTTGTACTCTGTACTATTCAATAAAGGGAAAAAAAATATTCAGCAAGATGAGACCAATGGCTGTAGAAAAGATGAAATGCTCTGAGTAGGTTTGCTTCTTCTGTCTTGCAGATTTCAATGCAGTTTTACCCCAGCTCACATTCAACCCCTCAAGCTGGTGACCTGCTGCATGTGAGAGCCGTGGGAGACAATGACACGCTGCATTTCCTGTTCTGTAGCCAGGGGGCGCCAACGCTGCTGCTCATCCACACCAACTCAACTTCTTCTGAAGTGCAGGTATGGACAGGAAGTCGGTAAACTCAGTGTGATGTCATCGGACAGAGAAAAGTTTCAGAAAGGGCGTAAACAATCAAGTGAAACAGAGTGTGAACGGCCAGCTTTGTGAGAATAAAAAATATACTTCTGATAAAATGAAAAAATGGATGAAAAGCTTCAGCCTACTGAGAGGGTGATTTTTATTTTATTTTATTTTATTTTATATCCTAAGAGCTGCATTAATTTTAATAAATCTGTCCCCGACAAACACTGTTCACTTAATAATAATGATTAAAAGATGATGGAAGATCTGCTCTACCTCCTGAGCTAGAGGATCTACTGATTGGAAGGTTGGTTGTTCGATCCCTGGCTGCTCCAGTCTAATTGCTAAATATCCTTGGGAAAGACCCCAAGTTGGTTCTGATGTGTTCATTGGAGTGTGAATAATAGGTAGAAAGCACTTACGCATGTATGAATAGGTATTTACCAAATAATAATTAGGCCCAAATTCCAAATTATAGACGAACTGAGATCCACATCGTGGGTGGGGCTTGAAGTCAGAGCATACAAACTGTACAGGTAATCAGTTCTGAACCTGGGAACATGAGCCTGTCCTGCATTATCCAGTGTGCTTCAGACTCAGTGTCCTTTTTGGTCCTGCTGCCCACACACTGAGCCACAGTTAACAAGCCGATAACATCAGTGTGCCTTTTATTTCTCTCACTTATCAGGCATTTGTATGTTTCATTAGCAGACCCTAGGATTTCCTTTTTACTGAGACTTTTTACTTTTTAATGTGAAAGTATATCAGGAGAACTCAGCTGAGAGGGCACAGAGACTTCTTGGGAACCCCAGGGTCTGTCCATAAGCCTGTCATTGGCGGGGGTTTTGGGGCTATGGGCTCACAGCTGGAGGTTAAATGTTGCCAAAAGAAGGGGCTAAACACTTGAGCCCAACCTTTTAAAATAAAAAAGTAATTAAATTAAAAATTAAAATAAATAAATTGTTTAAGTAATTTCTGTTGTTTGTAACATTCTTGACACCCTAATGTTGATATATGTGTGACAGTCACATGACTGTTCATAATATTCTGACCTTGGGTGTGCTTTGTGTCCCAGGTGAACTGGCCTGAGTTTGTGGCTCGTAACACCAGCGGCAGCTTGAAAGTGGAGCCAGAGAGCAGCTTGATGTACAGCAGTGCTGTCGTCTTCAGCCGGGTCAGAACAAGCTCAGTCCACCTTAAATCTTTAGGGTATGTCTGGATACATCTGACCTTAGCCTTTTTTTTTTTTTTTTTTTTCTCTCTCAGCTGTTGGAGTATGACGATGTGAACGACACGGCTGAGCCGACCTCTGACCTCTTCCCTCCATACAACCTGCAGAACTTCACCTGGAACCCCATCAACCTGTCCGAACCCATGGCACTTCTGTGTGGCACCGATGCCTCCTTCACCAATGGCTCGCTCTGCCTTCAGGTCTGTTGCTGAGCACAGTGAAATCAGTATTCAAAAATGATCGATACGCTGACAGTCATTATTTTTATTTCAGCTGTCGGTTTTTGACTCTGAGGGGCGGGGAGAGGCATGGCCGCACCTCCTGCACTCTGTTAACTCTTCCCAGTTGGAGGTGTGGTTGGATGGCATACCGGCCCGAGCCACTCAGTCCAGGTTCCTGTTGGAGATGCATGCAGTAGGGGAAGCTTATCCTTTAAGCACAGTCGACGTTTACCAATCAATCGACGATGAGTATACGCCATCGATATTCAAGGTAGCTTTGTGCTGTGCGTTATGTTCTTCTTCTTGTTCTGACATCATTTTATTTTCTTCTTGGAGGAAATCATCCTCATCAAAAGACTTATCCCTAAACCAATGAATGATAAGGACCCTTTAAATATCATGTTAAATTCAATAAATGTACCACCCAAAATGAGAAATCTGGCCCATCATTAACTACATTTATTTTTTATTATGAATTAATGTGGTCTGAATTGAGTATGGTGTGCTGTTTGACGACAGACCCAGTCAGTGATTAGACATAAACTCAGCGGGACATCCAGTGTGACGACCTACTCAACCAATAACCTGCCACATCCAGGGTTGTGTGCGCATGTGTCCATCTGCACATCAGAGTGCAGATGGACTCCTTTAGTCTGGGGGGCTGGTTTGGAGGTTTGCTCCACCTTGTTTTAAGCTTCCCTGCAGAAGAAAAGAGTGCTCTACCCTGCTGAAATGCTGCTGAAAATGGGTTTTCTCTTGTTGGACAAACACAGATTGGATCTTTGAATATTTTCTCACATCAAATGAGGTTTTGATGTTGAGTCACAGAAATATAGTTCGATAGATTTTTTTTTTTTTTTTTTTACTGTAGACAGTGGCCCTGTTGGTGTGGGCGGGAGTATGACTTTGGTTTTTCTTCCATATGTTTCTGGTCCTGCTCATTCTGTCTACAATGTAGTTTGAGTAAAGTTTGACTGAATGTCCTGTATTGACCTCTGACCCCTCAGGTTTCCCAATGGGTGTCATCAGTGAATGGCAGTTCTGATGTTCTGGGTTACGCGCTGTGGAAGCCAGTGGCGTACCGTCAGGCACGGCCGGCTCTGGAAGATGCCACGCCATGCCGTCACTCGGTGCCGCGGGCTCAGAGTGGGTCGATGGTGACGGCTTCGTCCGGTCTGATCCGAGGCTTCTTCTCAGATCCAAAGAGCATGGCACTGAACGTGAGCTTTGGCCTGGCGGGGGAACCATTCTACAACGTCACACGCTTCCTCAGCTGGTAGGCTTGTTGTTATTTCTTTGTTGTTTTATCTCTTACTCTCAGCCGATCAGCTCTCATCTCCTCCTTACTCCTCCAGGACACTGCTGGTGGGTGTTGGGTCACCGCCTGTTGACTCCTTCTCTCCTCTGGTTGTTGCCATCATGGCAGTTGGTCTGGGAATTCCCATGATCATCCTGCTGGTTGGTGGAATCTGGCTCTGCATCCGTAAAAGCAAGGGAGCATCCTCAGCCTCCTACGAGCCAATCAACTAATCATTTCACTGCGTTGCCAGAGACAGTTTTAATGTTTTAGAAACAGATGACATCACAGTGACATTCCAGCCAGTCAGCACACAGCAGAATCCGTGTACCCATTTGTGTTTTTAAAGACAGTCAATGTGTTTGATTGGTGATTGGATAAGATCTTACTCTGTCCTCATCGATTTCTTGCTGAATCAAACCTCCAGGCTCAACACTTGGCAGCCATCTTGAAAAACCTGTGGGCTCTTATGCTCATGGTTATTCTGAAGCTTTCTTTTACTTTTTCAGTAGGTCATATAAAATACAATGTTTATAAATAAAACTTAAAAATCCTTTTTCTGAACCCTCAGTCATTGTTACTGAACCCTGACAGGTTCGTGTCCCTTTCTGATGATGTCATATTCTTACTCTAAAGGTCTAAAGGGTTCATTTAAAGCAGCTGCTCACAGATGAAGAGTCTGCCACCTTGGGGCCAGTCTTTGACTTTCAGATTAAAAGATGTACGATTTAAATTTTTACTTTGAAACTAAGAAGCAAAGTTAAGTTGATTGTTAATAAAATATATCAGAATTGCCTGATTCAGTTTCTTTCTTCATCAGATGTCAGCTGACATGTCACTGGTGTTTTTTAATAATTAAAAAAAAAAAAACAACTTTCACATTACAGGATGTCTCATCTGGATTTGTTTGACACCTAGTTGTAATAAGAAGTAAGTTTTTTTTTTTTTTTTCAGATGGTTTCTCTAATCTAACATCATCAGTCAGGACAGGAGGTCACATGAAATTGGTTATCAGCTTAATAAATCAACCCAGGATTTATTAGTCTGGCTACAGCACATTCATATGAATGGGCTGGTGTTGGCAGCACGTTGAAGAGACATGCACAGGTGTGCTGAGAACAGAGCAGCTGATTTTACTCAGAAACATAATTATAACAGTCCCCTCGAGGTGCTTCGTAAGGTAAAGACCCTTCGATAAAATAGAGAAAACCTAAACAATCAGATGATCCTTGAGCAAGCACTTGGTGTGGCGGTGGAAAGGAAAAACTCTTTTAACAGGAAGAAATTTTCAGCAGAAACCGGCTCAGGGAGGAGCGGCCATCTGCTGGATTCTTCCACAGAAGAAGCTGAACTATGGACACGCACACACATACACTTACACTGATAAGCACTCACTCATCCCCCCTCCCTTTCCAGCGCCTTCGATGCTTGTTGCCCCCTGGGAACACGAGGCGGGTCTGGGCCCGCGCTGGAAACGGCGCCGTTGCAGGATGGCTGCTGTGTTGCCTGGGGTTACTCCTCATCCCCTACCCATCCCCGTGGCTTGTCATGTCTTCCACAATGTTGTGCTGTGGACATTCATGTGCTTTTTTTGTGCAGAGGAGTTTTTTTTGTTTCCTGTTCTCGTGCTGTCCTACCATGGAAGCACAGCATGAGTGGAGGTCTCTTTTTTTCCTCTTGTACCTTCCCGTTGTTGTGCACATTTCAGTGTTTTTCTGTAACGCTACCGATCTCCGACTTGTAACCCCATGTGATGTCTGTGTTATGTGTGTAAGGTCGGGGGGGGGGGTTCCCATTTCACTGCAGGGCAACCTGCTTGTGACAAATAAAGCTTTCATTCATTCATTCATTCATTCATTCAAAGCTATGTTTCCCATTCTACTTTTTAAATGTCCATTTGCGGTGGCTGTAGCTCAGGTGG
Source organism: Simochromis diagramma (assembly GCF_900408965.1). Lineage (NCBI taxonomy): Eukaryota > Metazoa > Chordata > Actinopteri > Cichliformes > Cichlidae > Simochromis > Simochromis diagramma. The sequence goes on along the minus strand of NW_024387523.1, from coordinate 18,586,810 downwards.
TGGAAGGTTGGTGGTTTGATTACAATCTGCATGCCAAATATCTTCAAATTCAAATTTTATTTGTCACACACACACACAACCATACACAGTATGACATGAGGTGAAATGCTTGTAGCTGTGCAATGCAATGCCCGACCATTAAATGACAGTGGTTTTACAGTATTTACAATTCACAGGTTATACAAAATTGACAGATTTAACTTAGAAATTTACAGTAAAAAAATGTGCAAATAGCAGAAAGAGATTATAAATTATAGGAAGTGTGCATGAAGAAAACCCAGAGTGCGTGTGGTGATGTGTGTGAGAGTCCAGTCTTATAGTGATGTAATGTGTGTGGGGAGAGTCCAGTCCTACACCTGGTTCAGGGCCGATCGAATAGCCTGGGGGAAGAAGCTCCTCCTCATTCTCTCTGTTTTGGCCTTAAGGGAGCGGAAGCGCTTCCCAGACCTCAACAGTGAGAAGAGTCCATTGTTGGGATGGGAGATCTTGATGAGAGGATCTTGTTGCTCCCTGAAGCATCCATCTGAGGATGAATGAGTGAACATTTGAAAGCACTTAAAAACAGCATTAAAAAGTGCTTGGGTGAATGAGGCAAGTTGGGTAAAGCACTTGGTGTGCTCAGGTACAGCAGACAAGTCCCATATAAGAACCTGTACATTAACCATTATGATAAGGTGGAGCCTGATTATTTTAGACCTTTGTATGTAAGGAACAATTTTAAATTTGATTCTGGATTTAACATGGAGCCAACGAAGAGAAGCTGGTATGGGAGACATATGGCTCTCTTTCTCAGTGCAAATATTATTTATTTAATGTGCACACTGAAGGACATAGCCTGGTCAAAAACAACTCCAAAATTCCTCACAGTGTTACTGGAGGCCAATTTAATGCCATCCAGTGTAGAACAAATGGTCAAATAATGCTTATGGAACAATAAAAATGGTTTACAGTGCAAAGAAACACAGAGCTGTGTCTAAGTGTCGTCAAATCAACACAAAGACTTCAGATGGTTTGGAAAAATTTCAGACTTTCCTACAGCTCAAAATTGCCTGGATCTTCCTGGAATGGATGTCGTTTTTAGGAGCAGTGATTTGAACACTATCAGGGCTGCATCATCTTGATGCATACTCAATCATCCAGGTAAGTAAATCTGCAAAATTGATTCAGTTCATCTGGACGTAGCGTTTTGTGGGAGAAACGTTTCATCAATCATCCAAGTGACTTCTTCAGTCTCAGCTGACTGCAGGTTTCCCCAATCTTATAAACATAAGTGCCAGGATTTATACATCGGGGAAACCAAACAACCTTTGGCAAAGCGGATGGCACAACACAGAAGAGCTACCTCGTCAGGCCAGGACTCTGCAGTCTATTTACACCTACAGGCCAGTGGACACTCTTTCAATGATGAGGATGTACACATCCTGGACAGGGAGGAACGCTGGTTTGAGCGCGGAGTCGAGGAGGCCATTTACGTGAAAAGGGAAAGACCATCTCTGAATCGAGGAGGGGGCCTAAGGGTACATCTTTCGCCATCTTACAATGCAGTGATTGCAGCCATTCCCCAACTCTCTGTGAATGGTACTCATGGCCATTGATCAGTGGGATTTGGTCAGTGGATGTTGATCAATGGTCATGAGAATTTGCATAATTAAGATTAAGGAACTGACCTCCCAGCCCATTGTTCCTTCAGTGGGCTGGTTTCAGTCATTATGCAAATGTACTGTTTATAAGATTGGGGAAACCTGCAGTCAGCTGAGACTGAAGAAGTCACTTGGATGAGTGACGAAACGTTTCTCCCACAAAACGCTACGTCCAGATGAACAGAATCAACTTTTGGAGATATCAGGGCTGCAGCTTAAAGAGTAAAGCGTGTCACAAACCATATACATTTTTTTCTTATTAATTTAACGGAGCTTAACTACAGTCAGAGACTTCCGTGTCCAAATGATGGTGGCTTAACAGATGACTGGGTAAGTACAGATAAAGTGCTGGGGGAAACTGCTATGAAGGTGTTTGTAGTATCCTTTGGACAGAAGAAAGAGGGCAAGAAGAACTGGTGGAGGAATAAGGAAGTACATGGAACTATTCAAAGGAAAAAAGTGGCATTATTAGGGAGATGAAAAAAGGAAATGGCAATGGCCTGTATTTGTATAGCGCTTTACTAGTCCCTAAGGACCCCAAAGTGCTTTACATATCCAGTCATCCATCCATTCACACACAGGTGATGGCAAGCTACATTGTAGCCACAGCCACCCTGGAGCGCACTGACAGAGGCGAGGCTGCCGGACACTGCCGCCACCGGGCGGCAAATTGCTGAACATTTTCTTTGATTTTGAAAAAAACTTTCTGCTTGGCTTTACAGAAAACTGTACAGATCTACAAAAGTAGCCTGATAAGGCCTATATAATTGACCTGATTATTATTATGGCTAAGTTCTATATACATAAGTGTAGTGTGTGTGGCGCTTAAACAATCCAGCCCTTTAAACTGCTCTTTGCATAGATTTTAAGAAGTTACAAATTTTATTCATTTTTGTGTGACTTGTTTTTACTAAGCAGATTGTAACATTCTTGAGTATTACCAAAAATTGCAATTTTTGTTGTCATTACTTACATTACTATACAATTTATATACCTTTATTTCTCTGTTTATTATCTTTCGCTTAATCTCACCTGCTAATTATTGGGATGTGTTCAACATCTTTGTTCTGTAATGTTCTTTGTTTGAAATCAAGTACGTTTGAAAAAACAAACAAACAAAAAAACTACATGCAAGAGTGTTGTACCAGCACATGCAAAGCAGACACTTTCCATGCGCGATGGTTTCTTTGTGCGCTCGTTGGATTTAAGCGCGAGGAAATTAATCGCACCGCGAAATGAAATTATTTTCGGATAAAGATTTTTTGCGCATTTATTAAGGCATAACTATAACTCCATACATTTTGTAGAGGTCATAGGAGAAGCTGTGACAGTTTGTCCTGAAACAACAACAGCGATCTCCACGCTTTGAGTTTAATCTCGAAATTTCGACTTTATTCTCAAAATGATCAATAATATTTTTGTCTTAATGTGACCCAAATACTCATTCACACATCAGGTATATGTATTCATGTAATGTTTAACAAACACTTTCAATTAAAAAAAAACAAAACAAACAACAAAACCCACCGACTCTCTGGTGTGACGCAAATATGACGTGCACAAACCCGGAAGCGGCTGAAAGCGCACGCGTCTTTCTCGCGGAGCACAGTGAGTTATTTTTTCTCTAAAACTTTGGTCGTTAATTCAAGTTAGTCTCGGTGTTATCCATTAGATTAGTGTCGACTGGAATATCACATTCAGCCACTGTGCTAGCTGTTTCCGGTTCATCTCTGAACACACACCGACATCTGTTAGCTCTTAGCAGCCGCGGCTAACGTAGAGTTTACAGTCAGTAGCAGCTTCCGGTCACTGATGTAAGGTGAGAGTGAGCAGCTTTGGGTTGTATCCAATTTTAACCTGGTCACATCCAGATTTAACCCGTTTTATCCGCGGAGTAAAAAGAGTCAAATAGCGCCTTAAAGTTTCAGAAGGAAACGCATCCTCGACCCCTTTAGTCTCATTGCTTCAGTAAACACTCGAGTCCTGTTTGTGACTCTGCAATATTAAATCCTGTGACCGCACACTGCACAAATACTCGTCTTTTTTGCACAGAGGCCGGGGGGTGGAAGGAAGGAAAACCTCAAAGGAGGTTCATAGATGTAGTGAAGGAGGACATGCAGAGGGTTGGTGTGACAGAGATGGATGCTGAGATATAAGGAGATTAAGGCAGATGAGCCGCTGTAGAGTCCCCTGGGGAGCAGCGAAAACAAGAAGGCGGCAGGCTTACTGCATCCTACAGTTTTCCAAACCAAATTAGTACAAAGGTGGAAGTATATATCCCTTTCGGATATAACGGGTTATTAAAAAAGGTAAATGGATCACGTTCGGCATTGTTCAGTCAAGCTGACATCACTAATTCTCAATAAACTCAACAAGCTTCATCAGATCAAACTGATATTGTTTTTCTCTCTCCTCCTCTTTTTTTTCTTAGATGGAGCTTCAGTCTCGTCAGACAGAAACGATGGAGGAGGCAACACAGACCAGAGGAGCTCAGCAAGAAGAGAACTCGGGGATGAAGAGGAAGCATGTTGAAGATGAAGAAGAGAAGATGTCACCTAGCAAGAAGCAGGTTGTCAAGTTCATTTTTTTTATATTTCTTTAAAGCAGTTGTCTGAAGGCTCTTCATGTTGTGAGATGAAGTCTCGGTTTGATGTGAGAGGATCAGACAGCACTTTTAAGATTATTTGCTAAAAAAAAATATAGTTTAGAAGTTTAGGATAATTTGGAAAACATTTGTAAACTCAGCGAACAGCTTAACATATTTAAAAACTCAAATGTCTTCAGTGTTTTACGGTCTGTACTTTACAATATAAAGCACCTTGAAGCAACTTTTGCTGTGATTTGGCGCATGAAAATAAAATTGGACTGAACTTTCTATGCTATTCTGTGATACTGCCTGAGGGAAAACATGCATAATGTTAAGAGTATCAGTTAACCTTAGTGTGTGAAGAGGACTCTTAGATTGAATTGATTCAAACCACTACAGCGCAGTACCTTTAACACCTACAGCATGCTCTAATCGTTGTAATAAAATATTATTGTCAACAATATTGAATAAAGGACTGAGGCCTAGCAGGAAAGGCACAGAATGAGTCCACCCTCAGAGGCCATAAGACACAAAGTTTGTAACTTTCACTAAAGCTGTTTCTGTACTCTGATGATCTCTGAAACCTGACTGAAACTTTTAGTTAAACCATCCCTCTGCAGATGATCAGTTAGCTGTTTTACATCTACTCTTTCAAGAATGTTTGAGATAAAAGGTCAAGTGGTGGCTTTAAGTAACAGTTTAACTACTGCCAGCTTGAAGAGATGGGTTGATCATATTTAAGATTTATAATTTTTGGACTTCTTTGAGCAGTCTTGTAGGAATGAGGTTTGATTGACACGTTGTTGATTTGGAGGAAGTTATTATTGAAGTTAATTCTGAAAGATCAGGCAGACAAAAACAATCTAAATATTTATCAGCAGGTATTAAAGCTGCTGTGAGGCTGTCATCCTTATTAGTGATCCCTATAATTGATCTCTCAGGTGCTTGATCACGGTGTGAAGGTGGCAAGTCACTACAACCAGCTGCAGGAAGTTGGCCTGGCAGCTCGTAGCAGAAGCCGAATCTTCTTCATGAGGAACTTCAACAACTGGCTGAAGAGTGTTCTAATTGGTAACTGGCTTCTGATCAACGCACCACACTTCCTCAGTTTTAACATATCCATAGTGATCTGTAAGCAATTAACACCCATCCGGCAATCGCATGCATAATAACATGAGAGCGTCGTTTTGTTTTTGTTTATTTTTTGCTATAAATTGTCTCTGGGGCCAAACATCAGATCCAACATTTAGAAAGCTGATTATCAGAACAAAATGACAATGCAGTGATAATACCAGTCACTAATACAGATTATTGGCCTTTTATGTTTCATTTGGCAGCCTGTTGTCTTCATGCTGATTAATGACCTTCATCCTTTAAAAAAAGTGTTTTATAAATGATCAGAAACTTTTAAAAAACAGATTTAATAGATTTAACTAAAATAAATGGTTAAACCTTGCAAAGGGGCTGGTGTAAACTTTTTACAGGAAGCCAGTTTATTGTTTTTATTTTCACATGGACCAGAGAACTCGTCCATTTTCTACAGTTTTATCGAACAGAGAAAGGGACTGATTATTTTATTTAAAAAGGTTTGCCTTTATGTTTCACCTGTGCCTTGTATGAACATAGAGGTGACTGTAGTTTAGGAGGTCATCTACTAATCATAAGGCTGCTGATTCCAAAACTGGCTGCTCCAGTTTGTGTGCCAAGGTGTCCTTGGGCAAGATGCTGAACCATGACTTTCATGGGAGTGTGACGCTGTGTATGAATGTTAGATTAAATGCACTTACAAGCACTTTTTTCTATGTCTATGATTGGTGTGAATGGATGAGACATGTTATATGAAACACTTTGAGTGCTCGAGTAGAAAAAGACTATAAAAGAACACTTTTCTATTTGCCATCCTGTAACACAAAGGACCTGCGCAGACAGTATTGTAAGTTGAGTGATTGTTTTATTTTTAGTAGTCTTTTTTTGCTTTTGGTATGACTCTTCTATTACCCCCATTTTCAGCATTTCAGCCAATTCCTTCTGAGCAATTTGTCTTGTGTGCTCAAGTATCTGGTAGTGAATGCACCATCACACTAGAGTGTGCTATTTGGACTATTTGGACACCCCCCCTCTATTTGAACCTGCTGCTCCACCCCTCCATTGCAGCTGAGCCACAAACCACCTTCTCAGTAAAGGTGTAGCCTAGTTTTTATTTTTTTTAAGGTAAATAATAAAAGTCATCCTTTGTGATGATAATAAATAATTATTACCTTCACCTCCTCTGAGTCTCTCCTCCATGGTGTGCTGGAGCTGGTCATTCTGGTTCTGCTCATGAACCAGATCTCTGAGTGATCCTCTTGAACTGAACTAGGACTACCATCACCAGCTACAGTCCAACACTGGGGGAAGAATAATTTTTATTCCGAGTCTACTGGACTGTATTTATACCATTTTTATAAACTTTTTACTTTTTATTCTTTCACCATTTAATAATTATTTATATTTTTTTCTGATTTTACCTATTTTCTTTTTGCAGCACCTTGTGTGGAAGCAACTTTAAAAATAAAATATTTACCACCTCTTACAGTTTAGTGTCTTTTTCTATTGACAGGTGAGATCTTGGAGCAGGTAAGAGGGGCGGGATCTCAGCAGGTGTCTGTGTTGGACCTTGGTTGTGGAAAAGGAGGAGACCTACTGAAGTGGAGAAGAGGAGGAATCGATCACCTGGTCTGTGCAGGTATTGATTCATTGATTTTTATGGTTTATGAAACTTGACATCACATTTCTACAGACTCTTTTCATGCCTATACAGCTTTAAGGACTGTAAAGGACCAGCAGTGAAATCTTCCTCTAAAGACGCACCTCATCCTGCTGTTTAACCTGAAACAGTCAATGTTAGCTTTGTGTAAAATCAAACCTGCCTGCCAACCCTCCCTCCATCCATCCATCCATCCATCCATCCATCCATCCATCCCTCTTCTGTTTGACTGGGTCGTTCTTCACATGAGCACAGACGACAGTCAGGACCCTTTCCCCAATCTGAAGGCGTAGGGAAACAACACTCTCGCTCACAAAAACCCCCGGGGGACAGGAGCAAACTGAGGGCATACAAAAATACTGAGGGCATACAAAAATACTGAGGGCATACAAAAATACCCACCGCCTGCCTGCCTCTTTCTCAGTAAGAGAAAGAGGCAGGCAGGCGCCGTCCCTCACTGACTGGGACAGAGTCCAGATTCTCTCCAGGGACACTGGTTCCAGTTCCCAAAACTGTGCAATGACGTGACCCCAACTATATCTAGTCAGTGTCCCTAAACCTCACACTCTAGCTCAGGCTCCTTCCAAACCAGAGAGGACAGGTTCCACATCCCTGTAGCCAGCTTTGATAGCTGGGTATCGGGCTATCAGGGCCCTCGCCCTTGACTGCCACCTGACACACAATATACCTGACCCCGACGGTATCTGCTACAGGTAGTGGGCCCAAGGCGTGGCCACCAGTTGCTCTTTGTCAAGCTCCCTACCAAGCCTGGCTTCAGGGTGAGGAGAAATAACCCTGGAGTAACCCAATCTTGCGCAGGTTACTCAGGTGTCTTGCTCTTTTTTTTTCTCATGGGGGTCCAATGAATTGCTTTCATCCAGGACCAATTTGCCTTGGGAGAGACCTACCAGGGGACAAAGAAAAGGATAGCTGCTGGGACTACTGGGGCACACAAACCTCTCCATAGCAGTAAAGTGGTGGCATTGAATTGAAATGAATTATGTCAAACATCACAGAGATCAAATGAGAGCACCTGGCACAAAATCTCACCTATGTATGAGCTAATACTTGTGCTTCACTTTTGACTTAAGTAACTGGCTCTCGGTCCTCTATAACTGGTCATCACGTCAGTTCAGTTCAGTGTTATTTACATTGGATTAAAAAAAATGCGTTTTATATTTACTTAGAATTTTTTCTAAGTAAATATATTTCTACAGATGCCATTGACATGAAATGTCACATGAAATGGAGCAATCCACTCAATGATTCCAAGAAGGCCGTGTACCAGGTTTTAGATGTGTCCTTGATAAACACAGTTAGGCCTGATAATGAACTAATCATTTGATTCAGATGTGTTGACCCAGGTTGAGATCTTAAACCTGAAGGACACCAACCCCTGAGGCCTGGAGATGGACACCCCTGCTGTATACTCTAAGCTTATGTACTGTTATTCAGTTCATAAGCACAAACGACAGTCAGAACCTTCTCATCCACCACTGAAAACATACTGGAAACAAACTGAGGGGATAGAAAAATACCCACCCCTGCACCCAGCTGCAACCGTACCTCCTGGGGGCGGTGGATCGACTGGAGGGTGGCCCATATCATCTCTTGCCTCTATAACTGCCCCTCAGCTCAAAAGGCATTACAATTGAGATTAATTGTTGCATGTTGCTGGAGATTTTTGATGATTAAACATAGATGTTTATTTTCAGATATTGCAGGGGTTTCTGTGGAACAATGTCAGATTCGTTATGACGAGATGAAAAAAAAGAGTCACCGTAACGAGAAAATCTTCACTGCTGAATTCATCACAGCAGACTGTTCAAAGGTAGACCTGCAGCACACAAAAAATAAGTCGAGTATTCCGTGATAAAAGTGAATATATGAAATCAGAATTAAGAAGAAAATAAAAGTGAGGTGTTTCTCAGTCTGGATTGTTTGATTTGTTACTGACCTTTTATCTCTACCTACAGGAGTTGTTGTCAGAGAAACTGGATGATGCTGAGCTTATGTTCGACATCTGCAGCTGTCAGTTTGTGTATCATTACTCATTTGAGAGTGAGCAGAAGGCTAATATGATGCTGAGAAATGCCTGTGAGCGTCTTAAACCTGGAGGGTACTTCATCGGTACAACACCAGATGCCTTTGAACTTGTGTAAGATAAACAATTAAGTGTAATGAAAGGTGCTTTTTTATGGTAAATTGTTTATAGTCACATCTGTCCACATGTCAGGTGGACAACCTTCTTCACCTAAGCCACATGATCCTATTAGGTGAAGCAGGTTGTCCACCTGGTGTTGGAGCTTTGAAAACTCCAAGTATTAAGATAGGCTTAATACTTGGAGTTTTTATAGCCTTTTCCCATTAGTACCTTCTCTGTGTAGCTTGGCTCAACCGGACTTTGTCACTTTTCATTATAAACGAGTACCATGTAATGTGCGTGGGGTCATTACAGCAAGGATCTGAGGCTGGATCGCCTCAGATCGCCCTGAACCTCAGCCAAATAGGTACTAAAAAAGTACCTGGTGCCAGGTACGACCACCTAATGAAAAACCTTAAAACTGAGTCAAGCTGTGCTGAGCCGACCCTATTAGACATTTTGAAATGTTCAGATGTAAAGACTGAATCACTGAGTCAGTATCTGCTTCATCTTCACTCTTTTCCTTGCCCCCCTCAACAGTAAACGTTTGGAGGCATCTGATTCGCTGTCATTTGGTAATGAGGTTTTCAAAGTGACCTTTCAGTCCAAAGGTTCCTACCCTCTGTTCGGATGTCAGTATCACTTTAACCTCGAGGAAGTCGTCAACGTTCCAGAGTTCCTCGTCTACTTTCCTCTCTTTGAACAGTAAGAGTACTCACAGTAACATCTGCTTGTGTACTCTGAATTTCCTATAAAAATATTTCATGACATCACATTTGTTTCCACTTCTTATGTCCCAGCATGGCGAAGCAGTACAATATGCAGCTGGTGCTGAAACAAAGATTTGCTGATTTCTTTGAGGAGAAGGTGAAGAAGGAGAATCATCGCAGCCTCATGATGAAGATGATGGCTCTGGAGGTAGAATATTAATTAAAACTGAAATACTGACTATGATTTCTCAGTTCATCTTTCTTATTTTTACAATAATGATGTGACCAGAAGACAAACTAGATATGGAGTTAACACAACATTTAAGCATGTTATTTTTGGACACAGATCCAAATGGTGACAAATTAAAGGAAAGGACCCACTTATCCTTTCAGTGAGGCATTTCACCTTCTCAAGCCTTAAGAATAGCTTCACTCCTCTGCACACAGTGGATGAGCTGTTTTTTTTTCTTTTTTGTTTGCTTTGTTAAAAAAAAGTTCACTGCTTTACTGTTTTGCTAGATGTGTGGTGATATTTTGCTCCAATAAATCCACATAAACATTAGTGTGGTCCTGTGTCTTGTGGATAAGTAGAACAATTTATCTCATAGTAGTGTTTGATCAGAGGATAAAGAAAACACATCAGAACCAGCAGAATCTGTCACTGTAGCTCAGAGGTCCAGGTTTTGCTTTTAACCTGTCACCACTTACTGTCTTTTTAAGAGTTTGTTTTGCTTTCAGCCATTTCCCAGTGAGGATGGTCTTCAAGCCTCAGACAGTGCAGAGGAATACTGTCATGCTAAAGAGCACTGTGACCGAGCCGACGTCAGAACTCCCCTGGTAAGCGTGCTCAGATGGTAAATGTTAAATGGACCGGTTTTTATAGCACTTTTCTACTCGAGCACTCAAGTGCTTTATGCCACATGTCTCATTCACACATTCACACACATGCATTCAAGCACTTTTTAACATTAACACATGGATGCATCAGGAGCAGCTTCGGTTTCAGTATCTCGCCCAAGTGTATATATAGCATGCGATTGAAGAACCAACCTCTCCATTAGTAGATGAGCGACCACGTCTACCCCCAAAGCTCAAAGCTCAGTTTAAAAAAAAAAAAAAAAATCCAAAACAGTTTCAGGTGTTCGGCCCAGTTTTACAACATTTGTCTGTATTTCCATGTGTGCAGGGAACGCTGAGCAGATCTGAGTGGGAAGCTACCAGTAAGTCTTTCTGATCATCTCCATCAGCTGTTTACATGACACATTTAAACTGATGCTTGTAAAAACATTTCAGTATTGTTGTCTTCGATCTACTTTTAAAATATGTATTCATATGTGGGCCCATTGATCTACAAACTGTTGATCACTAAAACCCTCATCTGTCTTTGCTCTGCAGGTATCTACCTGGTGTTTGTGTTCCAGAAGATGTCCTGATGCTGCGCTCATCTGCTGCTGTTTGTCTCACTGTTCTTCAGCTCATATTTGTGTTTCTGTTGCTTTAAGTCATTTTTGATAAGAAATGATTGTTTTGTTTGTAAATTAAACAAAACTTCTGTCAAACTTTTTTGTGTTTTGTTCTTCTGAATTATGGAAAAAAGCGTGTATTTCCCTGGATTACAGGATAGTTACAATAAACAGAGAATTTACAGCCATTTAATGCAAACAGATTATTATACTGTAGCTCTACTTATGTTGATGGGTAAATTGGTTATTTTTGATTTGTTAATCTTTTAGTTTGGCTTAAAATTTAATTTGTTTTTTCATTGTCTGATGTAACTCTGAAATTTGTTCTGTTGCATTTCCAAAGTGCAAAATGTAACTGGCAGATTAAACCCCGTTTCCTTCCCCTTTGTGATACCTCTGGTATTCATTGAACCTCTGTTAAGTTTATGACAGGCACAGATTTGAGTATTGTGGATAAAACAAAGTGTTAAGGATCAGTTTATTCTCACCTAAAAACCTGGACCTGAACCTATAACATGTGAACGAAAGTACTGGGCCATTTACAGCTACACTTATTCATAAAGCACTTTATAACAGCCACAGCGACACAGTACTGCACACTGAAGCTGAATAATAAAAATGCATAACATACAAATGATAGCCAGTTAAAAAGGTAAGATAACTAAGAGAAAAACGGAGTCTTGCTGGGGTAGAAAGCCAAAGAATAAAAGTGGGTTGTAAGACATGTTATAAAATTTGGCAGTGAAGGGGTCTCTCTAATGTACAAGGGCAAGTTATTCCATAATTTAGGAGCAACAACAGAGAACTCCCTGCTCTCTCTGAGCTTCTTCCTGGATCTCAATACTTCCAGAAGCAGCTGGTCAGCTGACTTCTGCTCTCTTTTGCAAGTTCCTTCTAAAAGTTGTGCAGCAGCATTTTGAATCAGCTGCAGATGTGAGAGTAATGACGGACTGACTCCCACATAAAATGAATTATAATAATCCAAATGCAATGAAATAACTTCAGTAATAATAGGTTTAAAATATACTTCGGGGATGCAGTTTTTGTGCTGTTGTTAATAAAAGAGATTTGGAGTGTTTGTGACTTTACACACTTGAGCCTCAGCATGCAGTGACCCACTTACGTGGTCTGAGACATCATGGCTTAGCTGCTGTGTCCTAAATGGTTCCACTTTGCAATAACAGCACTTACAGCTGTTCCCAGAACATTTAGGACGGACGAAACTGAACTGACTTGTTGCAACAGCAGCATCTTGTTATAGTGCTACACTTAAATTCAGTTAGCTCTTTGGAACAAGCTGTTCTTTCACAAATGTCTGCAAAGGCAGACTGGAGGTGTTGGATTTTATGCACCTGTGATCATGGGACCGAGGCTGTGTTAACGTTTGAACACTTCTCTGCATATATGTGTATCCTGTATACGGTTATCCAGCAGTTATTTATGATACTTACATGGACTCTTAATCAAAGCTTAACCAGCTGTACAATGATGTCATGAGGTGTTTACGCAAAAGAAAATGAAACTATATATACTTTTTAAAAATTTGAAATGTACAGTGAAGCATAGAAAGTGCTTAATCATAAATTACGCTTACCTCCCCTCTGGTGTGGACATCGGGTCAGCTGGAGGCGCAGTCGAAAGATTGCAGCGGTCCCAGATCAGATGTACACACTGGAACTCTTTCCCATGTTGCTTGTCTGTGTTTATTGTGCTATGGTGTGTTGATATCTGTGCATTCCTGTATTATCCTTTTGTGTTACACATTTTGATGTTTTTTTCCTCGCTACCTAGCCTGACCTGTCTCCCCAATGTGATGTTTGTGTATTGTATGTACGGTCGGCAAGGTCTCGGTTGTGGGCAAAAGACCTGCAACTGACAAATAAAGGCTATCTCATCTCATCTCATCTCATCTCATCTCATATGCTGAAAGGGACTGATTCTCCTCATTTTCACCTACATATTCTCTTGAGCAGCTTTTGATTATTCACAGATCAAAATAGTCCTAGTTTATCTCACATTGGGCATAGCTGTGTCCACTAGGTTAAAAGCAATTTTAGCACCTCTGCTTTTAAGACAGTTGGTTGCTCCTTACATACAGGTTTAAAAAACAGGTGGATCTTCTGTGTCCTCTGTACGACATCATACAGGTCCAAGAGTAGAAAAAAATGATGAAATTAGGTTTTAGAGCAGTCTGCAGCCTTATCATTTTGTGCTGGCCTCATTTTACTGCTGGAGTTGTTCCATATGGACATATTTACTCTGTAAAACTTAAAATTTAAACACTAAAGCTGGTGTGACAATTTTTTGTGTATTTTTCAAACTCTGGTGTAGTGACTGCAAACCTCCAGTAGGTGGTGCAGTGAACCCTTCACAGCTGTTCAGAATCAATTGTCCTTAGGAGCTCCATTGAGTTAAAGAGTTAAAACATCTTGTTATGTGATTAATATAATTTGAATTTACTTAGAAAATGAAAGTATTAATTTAAATATCTGATAATGATCTGTTGGCTCTGAATGCTGCTCATGAAAGACCGATGAATAGAATAGAATGAAAACATTAAAGTTCCTTTAGAAGGAGAAAAAAAATACAGTTTAAGAGGTGCCTACACAGGGAATGTTATGTAATAACACAGGTATGTACAAGTTATATACAAATTATATATGTCATATAAGGGAGCAGGTGCAATATAACGAGCAAGTGATCAGTGGTAGTGCACATTGAGTAAGAGGTATGACTAGAGGTAGGAAGGAAAATTTTTGGAGATATTTGCATATTAGACACTGTGTGACGTCGAAGTTCAGAAGGGGACATGAAAATCTTGTTCTAAATTTTATAAATATGCCTCAGGAGCGCCACACAGCATCATGTTTTTATAGGTTGGTAAATGATAATAGAAGTGGGGAATGTTTGAATATTAAAACTTTGTGGCAGAAAGATTTAAATGCACCAATTCCAAATGAAAAATGGATGGAGATTTTGGTGGAAAATGGGATTTATGCTAAGGAGGCGAGGAGCAAATGCATACAATATAAAATTTTGCATAGATATTATCATACTCCAACAAGATTACACCGTATGAAGCTTATGCCTGACAATCTCTGTTGGAAATGCAAAAGTTGAGGCGGGGACTTTCCTACATTGTTTTTGGGAATGTTCCCTTATAGCTCCTTTTTGGAAGGAAGTCATCACACTTTTAAAAGGTTGGTCAGGATTAGAAATGCCCTTAACTCCTGAATTGTGTTTGTTAGGAGACCGTTCTCATATTCCAAGAATTTATAATAATATTTTCACGGTTGTTATGTTTGGACTAGTAACCGCATCAAGGATTATCCTTCGGCACTGGAAGACTACAGTACGTCCTGAGCTAAAAGACTGGATCAGAGCAATGGCAGAGACTGCTTCCTATGAGTCCATACTGAATAAACTTAAAAATGATACAGAAGACAAAGATAAACATTGGGACTACTTTTGGAGCTATCTGAAGCAAACAGGAAATCATGACCCTAATATCATAATCTCAGTGATTATTAACTGTGACCACCGGTCCAAATACGTTGTTAATAATGTTACTTTACCGTCATTTTTATTTGCCCGTTTCTGTGTTTCTTCTCTTGGAACCCGCTGTTAGTTTCTCTTTCCTTTCTCTTAGATTTTTAAGGGGAGGGGGGGGACGGGTGCACACCAGCAGTTTTCTTGTGTTTCTTGTTTGTTTTTTGTTTTTTCTTTCTTTCCCTATTACACAGGTTTAAGTATACGTTTCCAAAAAAACTGCAAAATCAATAAAAACTTTAATGTTAAATAAAAAGAAGAAGTACCTGACTCCGTGGTATAATTCTCAAACATGTAGCCTAAAGCAGATAACTTGTAAGCTGGAGAGGAAATGGCGTGTCACAAATTTAGAAGATCATCATTTAGCCTGGAGAAATAGTTTGCTGCTTTATAAGAAAGCCCTCCGCAAAGACAGAACATCTTACTATTCATCACTGATTGAAGTAAATAAGAACAACCCCAGGCTTCTCTTCAGCACTGTAGCCAGGCTGACAAAAAGTCAGAGCTCTTTTGAGCCAACCATCCCTTTAACGTTAACTAGTAATGACTTCATGAACTTCTTCACAAATAAAATTTTTATCATTAGAGAAAAAATTACCAATAATCATCCCACAGATGTAATATTATCTACAGCTACTCTTAGTACCATTGATGTTAAGTTAGACTCTTTTTCTCCAATTGATCTTTCTGAGTTAACTTCAATAATTACTTCGTCCAAACCATCAACCTGTCTTTTAGACCCCATTCCTACAAAACTGCTCAAAGAAGTCCTGCCATTAATTAATTCTTCGATCTTAAATATGATCAACCTATCTCTAATGATCGGCTATGTACCACAGGCCTTCAAGCTGGCTGTAGTTAAACCTTTACTCAAAAAGCATCTCTAGACCCAGCAGTCTTAGCTAATTATAGGCCAATCTCCAACCTTCCTTTCATATCAAAAATCCTTGAAAGAGTAGTTGTCAAACAGCTAACAGATCATCTGCAGAGGAATGGTTATTTGAAGAGTTTCAGTCAGGTTTCAGAGCTCATCACAGCACAGAAACAGCTTTAGTGAAGGTTACAAATGATCTTCTTATGGCCTCTGACAGTGGACTCATCTCTGTGCTTGTCCTGCTAGACCTCAGTGCAGCGTTCGATACTGTCGACCATAATATCCTATTAGATTAGAACATGCTGTAGGTATTACAGGTACTGTGCTGCAGTGGTTTGTATCATATCTATCTAATAGACTCCAGTTTGTTCATGTAAATGGAGAGTCCTCTTCACACACTGAGGTTAATTATGGAGTTCCACAGGGTTCAGTGCTAGGACCAATTCTGTTTACATTATACATGCTTCCCTTAGGCAGCATCATTAGAAGACATAGCATACATTTTCACTGCTATGCAGATGACACCCAGCTCTATCTGTCCATGAAGCCAGATAACACACACCAATTAGTTAAACTGCAGGAATGTCTTAAAGACATAAAGACCTGGATGGCTGCTAACTTTCTGCTTCTTAATTCAGATAAAACTGAGGTTATTGTACTCGGCCCTGAAAAGCCTAGAAATATGGTATCTAACCAGATTCTTACTCTGGATGGCATTACCTTGGCCTCCAGTAACGCTGTGAGGAACCTTGGAGTCATTTTTGACCAGGACACGTCCTTCAATGCACATATTAAACAAATATGTAAGACTGCGTTCTTCCATTTGCGCAACATCTCTAAAATTAGAAATATCCTGTCTCAGAGTGATGCTGAAAAACTAGTTCATGCATTTGTTACTTTTAGGCTGGACTACTGTAATTCATTATTATCAGGATGTCCAAAAAACTCACTGAAAAGCCTTCAGCTAATCCAAAATGCTGCAGCAAGAGTCCTGACAGGGACTAGAAAGAGAGAGCATATTTCTCCTGTTTTGGCTTCCCTTCATTGGCTTCCTGTTAAATCCAGAAGTGAATTCAAAATCCTGCTCCTCACATACAAGGTCTTAAATAATCAGGCCCCATCTTATCTTAATGACCTTGTAGTACCATATTACCCTATTAGAGCACTTTGCTCTCGTTCTGCAGGCCTACTTGTTGTTCCTAGAGTATTTAAAAGTAGAATGGGAGGCAGAGCCTTCAGTTTTCAGGCCTCTCTTCTGTGGAACCAGCTTCCAGTTTGGATTCAGGAGACAGACACTATCTCTACTTTCAAGATTAGGCTAAAACTTTCCTTTTTGCTAAAGCATATAGTTAGGGCTGGACCAGGTGACCCTGAATCCTCCCTTAGTTATGCTGCAATAGACGTAGGCTGCCGGGGGATTCCCATGAAGCATTGAGTTTTTCCTTTCCAGTCACCTTTCTCACTCACTATGTGTTAACAGACCTCTCTGCACTGACTCATACCTCTTAATCTCTCTCTCTCTTCCACAGCATGTCTTTATCCTGTTTTCCTTCTCTCACACCAACCAGTCGCAGCAGATGGCCCCGCCCCTCCCTGAGTCTGGTTCTGCCGGAGGTTTCTTCCTGTTCAAAGGGAGTTTTTCCTTTCCACTGTCACCAAAGTGCTTGCTCATAGGGGGTCATATGATTGTTGGTTTTTTCTCTGTATCTATTATTGTTGGATCTACTGTACAATATAAAGCGCCTTGAGGCGACTGTTGCTGTGATTTAGCGCCATATAAATAAAATTGAATTGAATTGAATGTGTGAGGGTTGTATGAAGAGCTGTTAGCTGTTATTATGAAGAGTTGTTATCATGGCATCCTCCGTCAACGATGTGATGTTTCGGACATTTGTATTTGTTGCAGCGTGAAAACACAAACTGCCTTAAAAAACTGTCATTGTGACATTTGAATCTTTTGTCTGCTTGTTTACAGAGAAACGTGTGCACAAAGACTGAATCAGAAAGATCAGATGTGTTTTCAAACAGAGGTCAGTTCAAATGTCCACACAAGCCTTTTTGGATCAAACCACACAAAATTACCCACAATCCAATATTAATGGATTATCACACAGCAAATTATATGACAATAGAGCTTTCTTTCTTGAATAAACTACCTCAGGAACATCTACTTTTAAATTCCACAGGGAATTTATTCAGATGTGGTGAAAGCGTCTTGGCCTCTCGGAGAATGCACTATTCAAAACTTATTTTCACACAAAGTGATGACGACACATGTAAAAGGTCAGAGGTCACCTTCACTGAGTAGCTCATATCAACCTGTGTCTATGCTAATGTGTGTTACTGATGCAGCTTGTGTTTTGAACATGACTTTCAGGTTGGATGAATTGACGCAGACAGACACAGTGTGCTTCGGGTTTATATCAGCTGATCTGGGATCAGTTTCATGTAGTGATCCTGTCTGGTATGCCTGTAATTCATCCTGCTGATGGCGATCTGAGAGGTGAGACTTATTGCTGTGCTGGCTCTCTGTCATCCACCTGAACTTTAAAGATCAGTTAGCAGTAATCCAGGAGACTAATAACAGTCTGAATTCTTCACCTTAATGAAAAGAACACACATCCTTATAAGGTCAGTCTGCTTTTGTCCTGTGACACACAAGTTAGCCCCAACATCTAGCTCCAGGAGTTGACATGTAACCTCACAATGAGACAGAAGAGGGACAGTTTTCTGAGAGAGAATGTGGAGAAAGGTCTGATACACAGGAAACATCTAATGAGGACTATTGAAAATACAGATAGCAGTAGAGTTTACCAAAGCTGAAATTGAGTGCAATTCAGTTTTATTTAAATAGCCTCAATTCATAACAGCATTCGCTTCAATGTGTTTCATATTATAAGGTAAAGACCCTACGATATAAGAAAAATAACAAAATTAAAAAAAAAAAAAAAACACCTTGTCATAGTGGCAGAGTTTGTGTGCTCCTGTGACTCCAGGAGCCTTCCGAATATTATGTTTTTGGTACAAGATATGCAGCAAAGGACTTTAGGTCAGACTCAAACCCAGGCTGCTGAATTCTGACTATGTGGCATGTGGCTGCCTGCTCACCCACTAAGCTTTCTCCTGTGAGGGAATCAGAAACAGAATCAGAATACTTTATTAATCCTAATGAAATTATGTGGGTTGCAGTTGCTCCAATACAGTAACAGAAACAGACTAAACTATTTAAACATACAATATGTTACAGATTTACAAATTTAAGAAATAGCACAATATAAACAAATCACTCAATAATAAATATCAAGGATTGACAGATAAAAAATACATATAATAAATATCAATAATATTGACCGGAATATTACTGAGTAGAAACAGCGTGTGCAAAAAGGGTGTGACTATTGCAGTGTTTACAGTGTATTAGATGGAGGAGTTGTACAGGGAGATGGCCACGGGCAGGAATGATTTCCTGTGTCGTTCAGTGGTGCTTTTTGGTAATCTTAGTCTCTCACTGAACATGCTCCTGTGGCTAGCCAGCATGTCATGGAGTGGATGGCAGGTATTATCCTACATTGTCTTTATCTTGAATGACATCTGCCTCTCCGACATCAACCTAAGGCAGTCCAGCTCCATCCCCACAACATTACGGATCTTGCGGATCTGTTTATTTAGTCTGTTGGCATCTGCGACCCTGAATCTCTTGCCCCAGCATGCAACAGCATAGAGGACAGCACTGGCCACAACAGACTCATAGAAAATCCGGAACATTGTCTGACAGATGTTGAAGGACCTCAGCTGCCTCAGAAAATAGAGACGACTCCGGCCCTTCCTGTAAAACGCAGTGGTGTTTTTAACCCAGTCCAGTTTATTATCTGTATACTCCAAAATATTTATAGTCCTTCACAATGTCCGCATTGACCCCGTGGATTGAAACAGGGGTCAAGGTTTTCCTGGTCTTCCTAAAGTCCACAATCAATTCCTTGGTCTTTGCCACATTGAGCTACAGATGATTCTGCTCGCACCACGTGACAAAGGAGTCAACCACAGCCTGGTACTCTTACTCATCACCATTGCTGATGCATCCAACCACCACAGAGTCATCGGAAAACCTCTGAAGATGGAATTTCTCTGTGCAGTGGCTGAAGTCTGTGGTGTAGAGGGTGAAGAGGAAGGGGGAGAGGACGGTCCCTTGTGGTGCCCCTGTGTTACTGATTACCTTGTCAGATCCACAATGTGGAAGACACACATGTTGTGGTCTGTCAGGTAATCCACAATCCAGGACACCAGAGAAGCATGTAATTTGTTTTTTTTTTAAAGAATTTGTGGCTGATATTCTGCCTCTCTCCATTAAAATGTAATTACCAAAAAATTAGAGACTATCAAGTCAAGTCAAGTCAAGTCAACTTTATTTGTCAATTCTGCCACATGTACAGGACATACAGAGAATAGAAATTTCGTTACTCTCAAACCCTAGATGAAATAGCAAATGAACATTTAAATATAAAAGAGTGATTAAAAAATGCAAATAAAATAATTAAAAAGTAAAAATTTAAATAAATACAATACAATTTTACGTATAACAAGAAAGCTATGCAATATACAATATACAATATTCAAGTAAGGGTAAATGACATTGAGTGTAAACCAGGCAGAGTAGTGCAAATAAGCAAATAGTGCAAATGGAGATTTAGTAATATACGGTAAGAGATAGTGTAACAACAAAGTCTTATGAGGTAATGGCAGTCCAATGCTCCACAAAGTGACTGGTAACTGGTGCAGGCCAGTGGGTGAGTCAGAGAGAGAGAGAGAGAGAGAGAGTGTGTGTGTGTGTGTGTGTGTGTGTGTGTGTGTGTGTGTGTGTGTGTGTGTGTGTGTGTGTGTGTGTGTGTGTGACAGAGTTCAGTGAGACCATGGAGGAGAAGAGGGGAGAGGGGGCAGAATCGGGAGGGAGTTAAGCTTCCTGACAGCCTGATGGATGAAGCTGTCCTTCAGTCTGCTGGTCCTGGCCTGGAGACTCCGCAGTCTCCTCCCTGACGGCAGCAGCTTGAAGAAGCTTTGCATTGGGTGCGTGGGATCAGCCGCTATGCAAAGGGCTTTTTTAGTGAGACGGGTGCTGTAAATGTCCTGGAGGGAGGGGAGAGAGACACCAATGATCCTCTCTGCAGCCCTCACTATGCGTTGGAGGGTTCTATGACAGGACGCATTGCAGGCTCCAAACCACACAGTGATGCAGCTCGACAGGATGCTCTCGATGGTGCCTCTGTAGAAAGTGTACATGATGGGGGCTGGTGCTCCTGCTCTTCTTAGTTTGCGGAGAAAGAAGAGACGCTGCTGTGATTTCTTGGCCAGTGCTGTGGTGTTGTACGTCCAGGAGAGATCCTCTGTGATGTGCACACCCAAGAACTTGGTGCTGCTCACTCTCTCCACAGACGCTCCGTCAATGGTCAGAGGAGCATGTTGGGTGTGCATTCTCCTGAAGTCCACAACAATCTCCTTCGTCTTCTCCACATTCAGAGAGAGATTGTTGTCAACACACCACGTGGCCAGGCGTCTCACCTCACTTCTGTAGTCGGTCTCATCCCTGTTGCTAATGAGACCCACCACCGTTGTGTCGTCCGCAAACTTGATGAAGAGGTTGGAGCTATATGATGGAGTGCAGTCATGGGTCAGCAGAGTGAAGAGGAGGGGGCTCAGCACACATCCCACATCCCTATGTATTACTTTGTAAGTGAACAAAGTTTCAGCAGGAGATAAAATAATTATGTCCCCCACTACAATTTCCAAACCAGGTGGTGGATGCCAGAGGTAACTTCAAGGAAATCACAGTCTTTAAACCACATGTGTCATCAGTCCTCCAATCCTCCTGTGGTGTCTCCCCCTTCTATGTCTCCCCCTTTTGTTTGAAACGTATTACTTTTGGCCAAGCAACCAGACCCTCCTGATCTGTCCTCTTTATGTCTGTCCTTGTGCTCTCCTCATTAAAAATAAATTAAAAAGTTAAACCCAACCAAGCTTTAATGTCATCTAGATGTCAAGAGAGGTTTTATGGAGATGCTAAACTTTTGCTTTGGTGAAAAAATAAATTTAGCAGTCATCAGCATAACAATGAAAAGAGATCCCATGGATGGAACCCAGAGGCAATAAATACAGTAAAAACAGCAGTGGCCCTAAAATTGAGCCATGTGGGACGCCGCATGACAGAGAAGCAGAAGATGATTCGGAACTGAGAAGGCTGACAGTTCTATTTACCAAATAAGACCTAATCCAATACCCACTACATGCCACGTAATTGCTATGTGCAGACAGGAAAAGACCCAAGTGCAGACTCACAGAAACAGAACTAAACTCAAAAATAACTGCTTTATTGCAGACTTAACGGCGATACAAAATATTACACTAAACTGAGGAATGATAAACTGAGACACGAAGAAAAACAGCTTCCAGTTCCAGGGATGAGACACCGACGACCCGAAACTAAGCACAGAACACAGGGCTTAAATCCAAAAGGCAGTAACAAGGAAATGAGACACACAAGGGGAGCAATCAAACCTGACGAGACTGAGGGAAACGAAACAGAATACATTAACCTGAGACACAGACTTTCAAAGTAAAACATTGAAATGCACAGAATGGACTTACAGACACAGACTAAGGGGGAAACACAGAGACATGGGACCAGGGCAGGCACAGAGACACAGAACAGAAGGAGCTCAAAATATAACCAAAACCCAACCCCAAAGAACATGAAAACAAGAATTAACCTTAAACACAAGATAATAATAACCAAAACCAAAACCACTGAGTCACAGACTCAGGACCATGACACTACATCATTTAATCGAGATATTACAATATTGTGGTCTACTGTGTCAAAGACAGCAGCTTTGACTTCGCAGCAAAGAAAGCAAGACCAGAACACTGGGGTTACCAGAATCACATGCCTGAAGAATGATTTGGCACTCATTAGTTTTTGTTTTCCATTTTTAGACAAAGTACACTCCACAGAGGCCCGGAGTTACTGTTAATATCAAAAATGTAATGTGGTCCTTTTAGATTTTAACATGAGAGTGAGGATGATTTAAAACTGAAGATTTAAACCGTTTTAGATCTATTACACTCACAGAGCACTCTGTAGTCTGGTAACTTTAAATTAAAACAACAGCAGCAGGTTTCATAGAAGTGTAATTTGTTCTTTTCATTTAATAATAGAGTGCACATTATTATCGATAGCTACATCCACCCTGGGGGAAAACTAGTGAGGGGGACCATGAAGACCAAGCTGGGTTTTGTGGGTCCAGGGGTTTGGAGAAACTTCTTCCCTTTCTTTCATCACACCTGTCCTGTGCCAGATGTTCTGTTGACCCACTGAGAAAGGCATCATTCCAGAAACATCAGGAAGACTGAAGCTCATCGCAGGGATCAAGCAGGACTCTTCATCTTCACCACCATGACTCTTTACTTTATGGTAAGTAACACAATATTGGCAAAAAAAACAGTGATATAATTCCAGATCACAAGTTTTGAGCGCACCATACAAGTGACAACCTTTGACCTTCATCAGGTTTTATTTAATTGTGTCAGAGAAAATCTCATGTGCTCTTCATGCGACTACATTCAGTGTTTAAAACAGAAGCTCTGCAGGTCTGAGATCAGGAGCTTTCTGAAACACTAAACTGAGGTACTGTTAATGCTGACATATAGTAACATAGTTACATTGATGATTAATCCCTTTGACTTTTTGTCTTTAACTTTATCAATGAAACAGCTGCAGCTTTCACTGACAGCATATCATGTGGTACTTTTGTGGTACTCAGTACATTTGTACTGTTTTCATCAGTTCGTTTTGGAGTTATTACAATGAGTGAAGATATTGGATAGCTAGCTAGGTCTCATGACCTAGCTAAGGACCTTAGTTATGGATTAGCTTACAAACACATTTAACTTACTGAAAAAGTGCACACTTTTTGAAGAACACTTCAGGCTCTCAGTGGTTTTGTAACGTAAACCCTGAACCTCTCAGCATCCCCACTCAATCTGCCATTCCCGAACAGAGATACACAAGTTTCTCCGTGACTGCAGCTGCCAGTCTGTCAAGTTATGATGATGTTGCACCCCAATTTAACAGCATTATGGTAGTAAATAGAATTAAACTTATGAGAAAGGAGACCACTTGAACATAAATCAGCGCGATGAGAACTACTGATAATGAAAGAAAGCATCTTTGCAAAAGCATGAAAAGCTTGGAAGTACTGACATTACTTTTAGTTTGATTCCAAAAAAGTGACAAAACATTAGCGTCCACTGTACACTCTGCATGGAAAGAAAACAGCAAAAAAGCAAAAAATGATCACATACATAAAGGGCCTGGCATTCAGAGGATGGTCCGCTTATCCAGCCTCACCTCTGGTGCTGGTGTCCACCTCTTAATTTTAAATACATCTAGACATTGAGGGTTCTCGGGAGTGGCCATTCAAAAGGGATAGAGCAGGAGAGAATTTTCAGCATCCTGACAGCCTGATGGATGAAGTTGTCTCTCTGTCTGCTGGTTCTAGCCCGGAGGCTCTTTATTCTGTGAAGGCACTAGAGTTCTTGTTGTGCTTTACTGACCAGTGATGCCGTGTTCTTTGACCAGGAGAGACCTTCTGAGATGTGCACACCCAGGAAGTTGGTGCTGCTCACCCTCTCCAAAGCAGCACCATTAATGGTTAGTGGGGTGTGCAGAGTGTAAACTCTCCTGAAGTCTGTGATGATCTCCTTAGTCTTCTCCACATCCAGGGAAAGGTTGTTGTCCCTGCACCACTCAGCCACCACATAATCAGATGAAAAAAGAATTAAAATAGATAAGATAAAAAAACATTGTAAAAATGTATGTGAGACATCCATATACACACACACACGCAGAAGCAGACTCTTATATAAACTTGTTTGTAGAAATATATATGTACATGCACATACATATACAAAAGTATACACATTCACACACAAGCACACATACGTGAACTTAAAGTATATGTATACATATACACATGCATATATCATCCAATGAGATAAAACACTGGAATAGCTAAAACTGAATAAAAGTGGTACAGAGATACAAAAGCCTTTGAAAATACGTAGGTCTTCAAATTTGTTTTGCCGATTTCCAAATAGGAAGAGGACTTTATAAAAGAGGGAAGACTGTTCCAGAGTCTTGGAGCGGCATTGGAGAAAGCCCTGTCACCTCTAGATTTTAACTGGGAGCGTGCAACCAATAAAAGCATCTGACTGGAGGAACACAGAGTTACAGTGGGTAGGTGCAGGCTAAGGAGATCTGAAATGTAACCAGGAGCCAAGCCATGGAGCCATGGAGAGTATCGGAGTAATATTCTCTCTCTTTCTGGTCCCCGTCAGGATCCTCGCGGCTGCATTTTGAATGAGTTGCAAGCGGGACAATCCTCAGTGACAGATGCCTAAATAGAGAGAGTTACAGTAGCCAAGACTATGATATGAAGGCATGGATAACTGTTTCCAGGTCTTTAGATGACATTTTTGAGTTTAGCAATGCTCCTGAGTTGGAAAAAAACTGCAATGAACAACTGTTGTTGCTGATGTGACCTACCACAGTTGTGTCATTGGCAAATTTGCGGTCTTCCTGTCAGGAAAACCAGCAGCCGGGTGGGCAGCAACACCTCCAGCATAAGAACACTGAATACGGGGGCTCCCCTAGGATGTATGTATAAAGTGAGGTGCTGATCCCCACCAGATCCAGTTTGTGAATGAGTTGGTGGGGAATGATCGTGTCGAATGCTGAACTGAAGTCTATGAACAGCATTCTAACATATGAGTCTCTTGTGTCCCGATGTGTGAGGGCTGAGTGAAGGGCAGTTGAAAATTGCAATCACTGGAAATTAAAATGGTCCTGTAGTACTGCCTTTTCATCTCTCTGATGTCACGTGACAGGTTTACCCTTGCTATTTTTAGGCTCACCTCATCCCTGACTCTGTAGGTCACATTTCTCACCCTCAGAAGCCTGTAGACCTCACCTGTGAGCCATGGTTTCTGGTTGGCCCAGACAGTGATAGTCTTGGTCGCTGTGACATCATCAGTACACTTTGAGATATAGGCAATGACAGTTTCTGTATATTCCTGCAGGTCGAAGGAATATAAGGAGCTAAGCTAATAGCTATGTTAAGCTAGCAAATCCTTAAAGACAAAACGAATGAATACCATGAATATAATAGGCAGGTACTTCTGATTAAGCACATGTGGGTTACACATGATAAGTCGCTATGTGCAACTTGTATAGATAAATAACTGAGTGTGAATTGACATCTGTGAGGGTTTATTTGGGCTTTTAGTGACAGTTTCAATCAGTTTCTGTCTCTGCTGGTTTCTAGTGGTTCTGATGCACGAAATTTGGGTTAAAGTGGCTCAAACTAATTCTCAGATATATGCCTGTGTTTAGAGTACAATGTGCTTCCTACAGCTCCTTTCTATTTCAGGTCGTCCTCTCTCCTGTGGGATGCTGTTAGAAAGACAGAGGATGGAGAGATGAATAAAAGAAAGGATAGGTGGACTGATTAATGGATGGAGGCTCTATAAACATGTAAATCTGACCTTACAGTGTTTCAAAGCTGCAGCAGAGGCTGAAAGAAGCAGTGCTGCTTTAAAAAGCCTCTTCAGCCCTTCAGCCAAGTCTCCATTTACAAAGAAAGACATTTTCAGACAGAAGAACCTTTGATAGCCAAATACCACACACACACACACACGCATACACACACACACACACACACACACACACACACACACACACACACACACACACACACACACACACACACACACACACACGTTTCTGTAGCTGTCCTTGTGAGGACACTTGAGGGGGTGGTGGATACATTAGAGGGTTATCCAGATGATTAAACTGCCGCATCCATGTAACCCTAATGGCTCACATGACCAACATGATCACAGGCCAACTTAAGGTGAAATAGTGAAGTGAGGTGAAATGGGACTTTACATCAACTGTTAGACCTGAAGAAGCTTCTCAGATAACTGAATTGAATTGAGGAGGTCTTGGACTGTAATGGGTTAAGTCTGAGGGGGTTCCTTGTCTATAGTTGGTTTGGTTTAAGATGGTCCTGGTCTGTAATGGGTTACATTTAAGGGGGTTTTCATATGTAGTGGGTCAAGACTGAGGGGGTCCTGGTCTGTAGTGGGCCAGGTTTCAAGTGAAGCATTGTTGTTCTGCTCTCACTATTGTTCAGGTTCTACTGGAGGATCTCAGTGTCTGAGTGAAATGTGGCCAGTGTGTGTGTCCCTCTGTCTCTCACTCTCTCTCTCTCTACACACACACACACACGCACACACACACACACACACGCACACACACACACACACACGCACACGCACACACACACACACACACACACGCACACACACACACACACACGCACACACACACACACGCACACACACGCGCACACACACACACACACACACACACACACACACACACGCACACGCACACACACACACACACACACACACAAACACACTGTCTCTTTGAAATAATGTGAATTAATAAAGGTTGTCAAATTTCAGTCAAATCAACATTTCCAGAGTTTTGGTCACCAGTGTTAGACTCATGGTCCTCATACATTCAGAAAAACTCACCTGGTTGGGAGTCTTCCTCTTCCTGTCTTTAACGCAGTAACCTGAAACTCTCGCACACACACTCTGACATTTAGGTCGATATATAAACTGCTGCAGAATCTCAGAACCTGACGATTCCTGCAGGGAAACACTGAAGTACTGTAAACAGTCAACCGTCTGCCTACCTGTACTGATCCCCTGTCTGACATCACATCACTATGCTCAACAGGTACGTCCATCCTCTCGTCTCAGTGTGTTTTTATTGTTTATTCTACAGAGTGAAACATTAATCAATAATATCAGGATATATTCTTGAAGCTTCCTGCTTGTTTCAGCTCTTCATTACTCTGTGTTAATGTTCTTCTTTGAGTTTGAAATTGCATTCCTACAAATTACATAAAACAATTTTAATATAAATTAACATGTAATTATTATATAGAGTGTATAACAGGGTTAACAACTTTTATTGCTTTTTAAAATTTCAGAATGCAAGAATGAAACATTTTTTCTGCACCTGTACATCCAAAATAAAAGCATGTGTTATAAAATTTACATTAAAAAATATTATATTGAAAATGAGTTTAAAATTTTTTTTTGTTTTTTGTTTTCATTTTAATTGTAAAAGCTGAGCTTATAAACTTTTTACTGCTCTAAAGAAAACTGAATTACAGTTAGCTTAATTTAAAACAAGCATTTAAAGAATTTATTCAAATCACTCGTGTTACATCAC
Source organism: Simochromis diagramma (assembly GCF_900408965.1). Lineage (NCBI taxonomy): Eukaryota > Metazoa > Chordata > Actinopteri > Cichliformes > Cichlidae > Simochromis > Simochromis diagramma. The sequence goes on along the minus strand of NW_024387523.1, from coordinate 18,558,737 downwards.
AGATAATGATGGTCTGACAGCTGATCAGCTGAAAGCTTAAAACAGATGCATTTCTTAGTTTGACCTGCAAGAAAAAAATATCCCTGATTTGTGTTTTTGTTCTTCAAATGTTAAATCAATACATGTATATTTTTCCTGAAGCTAATCTGATCCCAGTAAAAACAATGAAAACAGCAGAATCAGACTCGTTTATCCCCAGTGCCACCTTCAAAACAAATCAGGGCAGTTTTTAAGCCAGTTATTTTGAAGCATTAAATTTCAGAGGTCACACTGATGTGAAACTTAAACAGATTCATCCCAGATTTAAAGGTTTCTGACTTTGCACCAAAATGAGGCTTAAATGCCTTTTTTGCCTCAGGAAGTCAAACTGAATGTTGTATTTTTGTTGCAGGAACGTTGTTCTTCTGTTCTCTCTGTTCATCGTGCTGGTTGAGGGAGACATCGACTCCAGCGGTGGGGTTAAAAGTCATCTGTCTCTTCTGAATGACAATCTGAGTAAAATGTCACTGATGAACCTGCCTGTCCTCATGAAAGTGTTTCTTCACTTTGCAGATGCTGGAATACATGCCACATCGACAGGTAAATACCTCCGTGCTTTCTCACCTGTCTCCATTTCATCTCTGTACTATCTCACCTGTTTTTGTCTCACATGTATAATATTTTACCTCTCTCTGTCAGACAAAGATTCTACATCTGATGAAGCTCCTACAGGTTAGTATGTGTGGGGTTCGGGTGTGAATAATTTCTCGAATAAAATGGCTCAGTTCTTTGGTTTTATATGAAGAATATTTATTATTTTAAATATTGTAACACCAGGAGGTGGTGGTTAGCACTCTTGCCTCACAGCAAGAGGGTCCTGAGTTTGACTCCTGAGTTTCTGTGTGGAGTTTGCATGTTTTCCCCATGTTTGTCTCTCTGGATACTCCAGCTTCCTCCTACAGTCCAAAGACATGCAGTTAGTGGGGTTTATTGATGATTGTGGGAATGTGAGTGCGAATGGTTGTCCGCCTCTATGTGTTAGTCCTGAAACAGATTGGCGACCTGTCCAGGGTTTATATTGCCTCTCACACAATGACAGCTGGAATAGGCTCCCTCATGACCCTGATAAGGTTAAGTGGAAGAGAATGCATGTAGAGACAGGTGATGAATCAGGGAACAGGTGTGCAAACACAAAGTCTAACCCTGACTGCTTAAAAACTGTCAAGTGAAACCTTGAATTACTTTTCTGCTCACGTGGAGCACATCCATGAAACTGAGACATACCTGATACAAACATGGCAGAATTAGTGCCCCCCAGCAGGGCTGATCGTCGGCATCATTTCTGTTGAAGATTTTCTGAATGAAGTGTTGTTGTTGTTTCAGAGAGCATAAACGCCATCTCTCCTGATCACCCTGGTAAGAATCTCTGTTATTTTGAACTCAGACACAGCTGGAAAACACCTTTAAGCTCATGATATCAGTGTACGGAGTGTTAAAGTCTCGGTGAGAACAGAAATGGTCAGACTCCACCAACTTTGTGTATCCTGATCGACAATGTTAGGGTGAGTGAATCTAGACAACAGAAAGTATACTGAGTATACTGAACTGCCTTCATAGTACACCTGAGCTCATAGTTCTCCACAGAACTATGAGCTCAGGCACAGGCCTGAGCTCATTGTCCTGTGCTTCTCTGACATTTAACAACTGATGTGAGCAATAGTTTAAAATTGCTTCAGCAGGTCATTCTCAGGTGTATCTAAAAGTTACTGGAACAGTAACATGTCACAGTAAATCATGTTTCATCACTTTATCATATGTCTAAAATAAGCTTATGTAACCCCTCTCCCTTTGAGACGACTTCCTTTTGATTGGCTCTCCCTCACAAACAGAAGGACTGAACAACATGCTGGCAGAACCTCTGTCTGATATAGACATGTAAGATTAGAACAAAGCAGTCTGCAGCATGAGCTTCTGTCTCAAAAACATAAACTGACCTCATTGTTTGAAGCATATTTGATCTGAAGGTTAAGCACTGGAACTGGAGATTTCTGACTAGAAATAACAAGTTGAAGTTAAATCAAGACCAAAACACATCTAACACAAAATTCTGTTCTGATTCCAGATGAATCACATTATTACGGAGGAGGACCTTCAGGTAGGTACACAATGATCATGATAGTGATGATGAAGATATAAGGCGACAATCATCACGTGAACTCCTCACAGATGTTTTGCTCCTGACATTCATGATTACATGACAATAGTACTGTAAGGTGGTTGGTCAGACCTGATGCTGTATCTCACCTATTTACCTGTTTAATGTTTTTTTCTGTGTGTCAATGTGTTTCAGACGTCAGCAGCTCAAGTTCACAGGCAGCAGACAGTGAGAACGATTTTTACCTTAACTTGCTTTGGATCAGAGGTTGAGTTAGTGTTCGAGAAACATACCTTCTGACTAATCAGAGCCAAAAGTGATGTACAATAACATTAATTATTCATAGGTAACACACCCCAGGGAATACAGCTCCACCTAGTGGCAGGAGGAGATTAGGAGGAGAGACAACAGGATTTACTGCAAGCAGAATCAGAATCAGATTTGGCAGTTTATGAGGTGATTTGGTGCCCGGCTATTTATGTAAGAAACATAATAATCTGCCTCATGTAGTGATACAAAAAGGGACAGTAACCCATAGCTCCCTGGTTTCATTGCACATACACTACTGGTCAAAGGTTTGGGCAAAACTTCTAATTTAATGGTTTTTCTTTATTTTCATGACTATTTACGATGTAGATTCTCACCAAAGGCATCAAAACTATGAATGAACATATATGGAATTAAGTTGTAAACAAAAAAGTGTGAAATAACTGAAAACATGTTTTATATTTTAGATTCTTCAAAATAGCCGCTCTTTGCTTTGATTACTTCTTTGCACACTCTTAGCATTCTCTTGTTGAGCTTCATGAGGTCTTCACCTGAAATTGTTTTTCAAAAGTCTTGAAGGAGTTCCCAGAGATACAGGTGGACACAGATATCTTAAATTTAGACTCATCAGACCAAAGCACAGATTTTCACTGGTCTAATCCTGTTCTACCAAATCTCCTTAGTGTTTCTTGACCCAAACAAATCTCTTTGCTTAAAGAATGGAGAACACAAAATTGGTCCAAAAACCTCTCATGTTCAGCTGGTTTTTGTAAAAAGATAACAATGTTAGCCTTTTCTGCAGCTATAGGGCATATATGGTATCACTCTTGGCTGGAAGCAGTGCTTAAACAATGGAAAAAACACAAACTTTATCCAAAAACCTCTCATGTTTAACTGTTTTCCACTTTTTCTTTGGTCATTTTAGCCTTTTTGGCCAGGGTGAAGGGAGTATCTGCCATCAAACAAGAAGACAGCCGCATGTAGCTATGATGATGTTTGCTAGTTCACCTTACCTGCATTAATGTAATAACGTGGTTAGCCTACTCAACATAAATTACACACGAACAACATTAAGCTACTCACGCAGAGAAGAACGGCTGCTGCTGCTGCATCATCATCCGTCATCATTTCTGCTACACTGGCAGGGCTAGGGGCCAGGACTCTCCTCTTCGTGTTTTTGGGGATGTTGCTAACTCCGGGTCCGATAACAGGCACCACACCCGAGGTAGATGTGCACGGTGTGAGGTCTCGCAGCAAGCTATCAAATACAGCGCATTTCTTGGCTTTTAAAAAAAAACGCTATGCGTCACCAGGTGTTTCATTGGATTTGAGGTGTTACCTCCTTTGACAGTATTACAGTATCAGCTTAAAGCACTTGTTGCAGGCTGCTGAGTTTGCATATTTTGCTGTGAAGTACAGCCAGACTTTTGACCGCTTCGCCTTGGACATTTTTAATCTGTAGCTCTGCTCTAAAAGAACGTACGTACCTGGACCCGCCTACTATCCTCAGAAACGTAAAATGATTGGCTAGAAGTGTATCACAGCTCAGGAAAAAAAAGCACCGAAATAAAGCACCGAAATGTGCGCTGCTTTTCGGTCTGGTTACTACCGTTTATGTCAGAACCGGTGCCATCATGGCACCGGACACCAGTACCCATCCCTATCTCTTTAGCTTGTTTCTTTTCATTAATAGTGGATTCTCAGCAGCTATGTCCCCATAAAGGCCTAATTCATGCAGTCTCCTCTGAAGAGTTGATGTACAGATGTGTATGCTACTGGAACTAGAGGTGCTGGTATTTTGTGATTTCTGGGGATGATGACTTGGATACATTTATCCTCAGCAGCAGGGGTGACTCTTGGTCTTGCTGGGGCAGTCCTCATGTGTGCCAGTTTCATCGTAGTGATTGATGTTTTTTGCGATTGCACTTGGGAATACATTCAAAGTTTTAGCAATTTTCCCGACCGATTGACCTTGTGTTCTTAAAGTAACTGTCACATTTCTTTACTTAGCTGATTGGTCCTTGCCATAATTTGAATTCTAACAGTTTTCAAATAGGGCTGTCAGCTGTGTACCAAGCTGACGTCTGCACAACACAACTGATGGTCCCTAACAGTGTTAAGGCGGCAAGAAATTCCACAAATGAACCCTGAAAAGGCTCACCTGTGTGGTGAAAACTATTTCAGGTGACTGCACCATAAAGCCCATTGAGAGAAGGCCAAGAGTGTGCAAAGAAGTAATCAATGCAAAGGGTGGCTACTTTGAGGATTCTTCAGTTATTCATCAATTTTTTCTTTGCTACATTATTCCATATATCTTGCTTCATATATTTGATGTCTTCAGTTTGTAGCTACAATGTAAAAACTTTTAAAAATAAGTACTGTACATGTAAGTGTATGCTTTTTATTTTCAGTTCCAGTAATCAATCATATAAAGGCACCTGGTATGCCCCTATATATATATATATATATATATTATATGGACAAAGTACTGGTCAACCTTCTGTGCTATACTTAAATTCAGTGACATCTTTGGAACCAGCCATTCTTTTACAAATGTCTGGATATGCAGACTGCATGGATAACTGCTGGATTTTGAATTCATCAGCTGAAATTAAAAGATGATTGATTGCTTGATTGATTAATTAATTGATTGATTGATTGCAGAACCTGCTGTAGCTGCTCCAAACAGTGTGGAAGAGGAAGATGGTGAGACAATAATACTCTGATTCTCTAGACCAAAGAACAGTTTTCATATTGTGAACCACCAATACGTTAGCAAATAAATTAATATCTAACTTGTTTACCCAGCAGCCAGAGTCCATTGGAGGTGAAAACTTTGTGACTTTTGAAACTTCTTTCTGATTGTTTTTTTAGTATCAGTTGAGCAGAATTTTTTTTCTGTGAAGTTGTACGCCTTCTTTTTCTTGAAACAGTTTCAAACTTTGTTTTTTTGTTTTTGTTTTCCTTTTACAGATGACTCTGAAGAATCAGGGAAGAAAAAGTCCAGCTCTCGTTTGGCTAAACCGCGGAACTCCGCCCTCAACCACCAGAGTCCCGACCATGCCATTGAAAGCCCCGCCCTCCCACCACAGCCAGTAATCCCTCAGCTGGTAATCCCTCAGCCCATCATCCCTCAGCCCAAAACCCCGGTGAGGAGCCGAACGTCTAAGAGACGATCCAGGAACAACCGCCGCCAGATATAGAACATCACCAGTCACAGTTAGAACACAATGTTAAACCAAATAAAACCCAAACGCACACAGATCTGTCACATGATTAACGCAGACTCATACCACACATGAACTCACCTGAACACTCACAGCAGGTTGACATTTACCTTCAATTCGCTAGAATCACCAAGCCATTGATTTATTCCAGGGTTGAGTGAAACTGCTGTCCAGAATCCAGGGGTCATATTCATTATATACTACAGGTAAACTCCACGGAAAAAAAGTATTGGTCCACTTAGGCTCTTAAGGTGTTTTAAAATATTTAACATTATTATTGTGCTCTGAATCAGAAGTTGTAAAAATTTGGCTTACAAAAAACAAATACACAAAAGACACGATGTCTTTTCTTTTCACACAGAAAAAATTCAGAGCAAACCAAAATTTGTCAAACCGCGTGACAACCTTGGCAGTCTGCTTGTCTGCCAGATGTTTGGGGCAGGAGCAAGAAATGTAAGAACAGGAAGAAGGTTTTGGGTTCTTGCCCAGTGATTAACATGGGGAACTTGGATTAATTTTACGGCTAGGTGCTAGATTGACTGTATGTTTACTCTGTGTAAGGAGGAAAACGAAACAGAGATCAATTTAACTGGAATGAACACAGCAGGTGTGAAAATCTTCATCTTTTTAATTCAGGTGTTTTCAATTCCGTTATCACAGGTGTATGTAATCTAACATCTAGCCATGCAGTCTGCCTTTACAAACATTTGTGAAAGAATGGCTCATTCCAAAGAACTGAATTTAAGTATGCCACTACATCAGGATACCACATTTGCAACAAGTCAGAATTTCTTCCCTTTAGATGTTCTGTGTCATCTGTAATGTACTACTGTTATTGCAAAGTGGAAGCATTTAAGAACCACAGCAGGTCAACCATGAAGTGTCAGACCAAGTTTTATCTTTGGCCCTAATGTATTTCATTAGCTTTGACCCCTGGATCAAGCAGACCTCGGAGTATTAAACCTGCTCTTTGCTGTTTTTATTCTTTCTTTTATATGTGTGTTCCTGAAACATTTAAACATTTGTGATGGGAATTTCTTTTGATTGTTTCATTTATCAGATTTAAATAAAGTTAAACTGAACATGAACTGTGGACCTTGTGATGCTGTAGCTATTATAGGTACTGTGCTACAGTGGTTTATCTAACAGACTCCAATTTGTGCATGTAAATGGAGAGTCCTCTTCACACACTAAGGTTAATTATGGTGTTCCACAGGGTTCTGTGCTAGGATCAATTCTGTTTACATTATACATGCTTCCCTTAGGCAGTATCATTAGAAGGCATGGCATAAATTTTCACTGCTATGCCGATGATACCCAACTTTATTTATCCATGAAGCCAGATAACACATACCGATTAGTTTAACTACAGAAATATTTTAAAGATGTAAAGACCTGGGTGACCTCATATTTTTTTGCTTCTAAATGCAATTAAAACTGAGGATATTGTACCTAGCCCTCTCAGAAATATAGTACCTAACCAAATACTTACTCTGGATAGCATTACCTTGGCCTCCAGTAACACGGTGAGGAATCTTGGAGTCATTTGTGACCAGAATATGTCCTTCAATGCGCATATTAAATAAATAGGTAAGTCTGCTTTATTGTGTTTATATTTCTAAAATTAGAAGTTCATGCATTTATTACTTCTAGGCTACTGGGCTATTGTAGCACATTATTATCAGTATGTCATAGAAATCTCCCTGAAAAGCCTTCAGTTGATCCAAAATCTGCAGCTACAGCTGCAGCAAGAGTACTAACAGGGACTAGAAAGAGAGAGCATATTTCTCCTATAATGTCTTTTGTTCATTAGCTCCCTGTTAAATCCACAGTCACAATCAAATTTAAAATCCTTCTCATTACATACAAGGTCTTCAATAATCATTTTATCTTAATGACCTCATTGTACGGTATCACCCTATTAGAGTTGAAAGCAAAGATGATTATTTAACAAGTAATTTTAGTTTTATATATTTATGTTATGTATTGAGTTACCAGACATAAAAAAATCCTGAAGAGGTGTTCCTCACAGTGTTACTGGTGGCATGTTCAGGAGGTAGAGCAGGTCATCTGCTAATTGGAAGGTGGTTCGATCCTTGGCTGCTCTACATACCACATCTCCTTTGGCAAAATACTTAGCCCCAAGTTGATCCCTGATGCATCTATAGGAGTAACACTTACATTGAAAAAGCATAGCAAAAAGTGTTTGTGTGAATGAGGCAAGTTGTGTAGTGTGCTCAGTCGCAGAAAAGCACTGTATTATAATCAGTCAACCATTTATCAGAGCTAAAAAGGGAACTCATTGGAGGAGGGACATTCCCCATGAGACACAAGGAAATAGAAAATAATTAAAGTGTGGTATGTTCTGCAGTTATATGTATATACATATATCAGAGGTTCATGGTTTGTACTCATGGGTTGTTTAACAAGATATTACCTCTTTCATACAGTCCCTGAGGCGACCTGCAGCACCTCCCAGGGGAGGAAAAATGAAAATGGAAGGATTCAGGGAGTCTCACGTGGCAAATGGGGGTTTACACTGTGTGTCTGTGTGCTGGTTTTTAAACATGCTTGTTTGCTTGATGGTTGTTGCTGCAGAAACGAATCAATAGCCTCTCCACATGCTTGCAGTGTGTTATCAGTGAAGGTAGCAACAGACAGGGAGAGTCTGGCTGTGATCCGGGTTTCTAACATCATTTCAGATCTACAGGGTGTTCAAAACACACTCAGGCTTCTCAGTTACAAGACTCAGTTTTTTTTGTTTGTTTGGTTTTTTTTTTTTTTTTTTATCTCCGGAGATTAAAAATCTCTTGATAAGTGGGTCTTGGCTAAGACACACAGCAGTACAATCAGCAGTGTTTATACAGACTATTAATACACACAAGTACCCACAGCAAACAGCACAAAATAAGTTTACACAGATATCTGACATCAAAACTAAAATCAAAATTCCAAAACTTAAAGGTGAAAGAAATTTAATGCACCAGAATAATTCACAGTTATACTGTCTGCAGCCTCGAGATCACTAGAATAAATCTAATAAATAATTTTTCTGAGAACAGCTCAGGAGGACAGAGCTGCAAATTTTCCAGATTCACTATGAACTACTGAGGACAGACAGAAGGAGTCTTTGGAAAGTGACAAAAGTTGTTTTTTGTTTCCTTTCTGTCTTCCTGTCTCTCTTCATCGCTTTGATTCCCGTTGGTCTCTCAGCCTTTGGATTCCTTGACTGAAGGCTTTGTTTCTGTAGGTCCTCTCTGAGCTATACAGTGGGGCAAAAAAGTATTTAGTCAGCCACCGATTGTGCAAGTTCCCCCACTTAAAATGATGACAGAGGTCAGTAATTTGCACCAGAGGTACACTTCAACTGTGAGAGACAGAATGTGAAAAAAAAAATCCATGAATTCACATGGTAGGATTTGTAAAGAATTTATTCGTAAATTAGGGTGGAAAATAAGTATTTGGTCACCTCAAACAAGGAAAATCTCTGGCTCTCACAGACCTGTAACGTCTTCTGTAAGAAGCTTTTCTGTCCCCCACTCGTTACCTGTATGAATGGCACCTGTTTGAACTCATCATCTGTATAAAAGACACCTGTCCACAGCCTCAAACAGTCAGACTCCAAACTCCGCCATGGCCAAGACCAAAGAAGCTTTCGAAGGACACCAGGAAAAGTATTGTAGACCTGCACCAGACTGGGAAGAGTGAATCTACAATAGGCAAGCAGCTTGGTGTGAAAAAATCAACTGTGGGAGCAATCATCAGAAAATGGAAGACATACAAGACCACTGATAATCTCCCTCGATCTGGGGCTCCACGCAAGATCTCATCCCGTGGGGTCAAAATGATCATGAGAACGGTGAGCAAAGATCCCAGAACCACACGGGGGGACCTGGTGAATGACCTGCAGAGAGCTGGGACCAAAGTAAGAAAGGTCACCATCAGTAACACACTACAACGGCAGGGAATCAAATCCCGCAGTGCCAGACGTGTTCCGCTGCTGAAGCCAGTGCATGTCCAGGCCCGTCTGAAGTTTGCCAGAGAGCACATGGATGATACAGCAGAGGATTGGGAGAATGTCATGTGGTCAGATGAAACCAAAGTAGAACTTTTTGGTATAAACTCAACTTGTCGTGTTTGGAGGAAGAAGAATACTGAGTTGCATCCCAAGAACACCATACCTACTGTGAAGCATGGGGGTGGAAACATCATGCTATGGGGCTGTTTTTCTGCCAAGGGGACAGGACGACTGATCCGTGTTAAGGACAGAATGAATGGGGCCATGTATCGTGAGATTTTGAGCCAAAACCTCTCTCCATCAGTGAGAACTTTGAAGATGAAACGAGGCTGGGTCTTCCAACATGACAATGATCCAAAACACACCGCCCGGGCAACAAAGGAGTGGCTCCGTAAGAAGCATATGAAAGTCCTGGAGTGGCCTAGCCAGTCTCCAGACCTCAACCCCATAGAAAATCTGTGGCGGCAGTTGAAAGTCCGTGTTGCTCGGCGACAGCCCCAAAACATCACTGCTCTCGAGAAGATCTGCATGGAGGAATGGGCCAAAATACCAGCTACTGTGTGTGCAAACCTGGTAAAGACCTATAGTAAACGTTTGACCTCTGTTATTGCCAACAAAGGTTATGTTACAAAGTATTGAGTTGTATTTTTGTTATTGACCAAATACTTATTTTCCCCCCTGATTTACGAATAAATTCTTTACAAATCCTACCATGTGGATTCATGGATTTTTTTTTTTTTCACATTCTGTCTGTCACAGTTGAAGTGTACCTCTGGTGCAAATTACTGACCTCTGTCATCATTTTAAGTGGGGGAACTTGCACAATCGGTGGCTGACTAAATACTTTTTTGCCCCACTGTACATGCTTCTCTCCTATGCGCTCTGTTTTTGGTTCTCTCATTGGGCAGCCTCTGACCACTCTACCTGACACATCTGTTTCCTGTGTTGGTTCTAACATGTTTTCTTTTCACTTGCTACATGTAAGATATTTTTCTTAGCTCTTCAGTTGAATTAAATTTTATATATACAGTGCCAAATCACAACAACCGTCACCTTGTGGAGGTAAGCACAGATGACATGGAGCTCTTAGTTCTCACTCCTGCTTTATTACTCTCCTCACATCAACTGAACATATCGCGCCACAAAACACAGCAACACACTTCCTCAACACTGGGTGTGAGTGTGGGGTTCTCCTAAAGGAAAAAACAGAATCCATCAGCCTGGTGGTAGGTGGGCGGCCGCGGCGGGGGGCCTGGGCTGGAACCACCTGATCATCCTGCAGAACATGCGCAGGCTTAAGTGTTTCAACAGAGACAACCTCCTGCCGACCTCCAAAGTCCAAAAGGAAATGTTTATGGCCCGGTTTAATAACCCTGTACGGCCCGTCATACAGTGAACGCAATGGAGTCCTATGGGCATCGGAAATATAGAGAGAAGCTGGATGGCTTCTACTCTTCTGCTGACCCCAGGCGGATGTGGCAAGGTCTGCAGCACATCACAGAGTATAAGGTCACCACCAGCACCAGCACCATCAGCTCTACAGGCAGTCTTCTGGATGATCTCAATGCATTCTACACCCGCTTCGAGACCTCCCAGACCCTTCAGACCCCCCAGACATCCCCGACCCCCCATGTCTTCCAGACCTGCCAGAACCCCCAGACTACCCACCCCCACCAGCGGTCACAATAGACCAGGTGCACAAAGCCCTGAGGAGGATCAACCCCCACAAGGCAGCAGGACCAGACAACATCCCGGGATGGGCTCTTAAATCATGTGCCAATGAGATGGCGGAGGTTCTTACCTCCATCTTCAACCTCTCCCTCAGTCAGAACACTGTCCCCACATGCTTCAAGACCACAACCATCATCCCTCTCCCCAAGAAAAGCCCAGCCACCTGACTGAACGACTATAGACCAGTTGCACTCACTCCAATCATTGTGAAGTGTTTTGAGAGAGTGGTGCTGGCCTACATCCTGAGCAACATCACAGACACTCTGGACCTCCTGCAGTATGCCTACCGGTCCAATAGGTCCACGTCAGACACTATCGCTGCTGCCCTTCACTATTCATTCTCCCACCTGTAAAACAAAGACTCAGGGTACTTTTTGATGATTACAGCGCCGCTTTCAATACTGTTATCCCACACAAACTCACTCACAAGCTGGCAACACTCGGCCTGCACCCCGCCCTATGTGACTGGCTACAGGACGTTTTGACTGAGAGGCCTCAGTCTGTCAGGATCGGCAACAGGACTTCAGCCAGCATTATTACAAACACTGGCATCCCACAAGGTTGCGTCCTCAGCCCCATCCTCTACACCCTGTACACCCACGACTGTGTCGCCTCCAACAAAGAAAACATAATTTTGAAGTTCGCGGACGACACTGCAATGGTCGGTCGCATCACTGGAGGGGACGAAGCGGCTTATAGGAGAGAGGTGGCCGGTCTGGTGTGAGGACAACAACCTCACCCTCAACACTGACAAGACAAAGGAGATTATAGTGGACACGAGGAAGAAGAGGAGGCCTCACCCACCGCTGTCTATCCGCTGCCTTGAAGTGGAACGGGTGAGCAGCTTTAGGTACCTGGGCGTCTACATTTTTGAGGACCTCACCTGGACACTGAACACCACACAGCTGGTCAAGAAGGCTCAGCAGCGGCTGTATTTCCTGAGGAGGGTGAGGAAATTTGGTATGTCGGCCAAGATCCTCAGCAGGTTCTACAGCTGCATTGTGGAGAGCACACTGACCAGCTGCATCACTGCATGGTACGGCAGCACTACTGCTATGGACCGCAAACGCCTGCAGAGACTGATAACAACCGCAGAGAAGATCATCAGAACTCCACTGCCCTCTCTGCAGAGCATCTGCCATTGCAGAGTCCAGAGGAGAGCTGCCTCCATCCTCAAAGACCCCACACCCCCCCAACACGGACTGTTCACCCTGCAATAATACAGAGAAAACCCCAACGATCATTTGACCCTCTAGCACTTTGTCAACAGTGAGGAGGAAAAAACTCCCTTTTAACAGAAAGGAACCTGACAGTGTTAGTCATGTACAGTAATATACAGAGGTGAAAGGCTCTCACGGCAGTCGGCAGCTGTCGGAGGAAGAGGTGGGCGAAGAGGTATCCTCCATCATCCGGTCCGAGTAAGGACAGCATGTTTTCCATGAGCTCCAGAGCCGTGCCACCACCCAGGCCTGAGAAGGAGAGAACGCTCTGTGTCGGAGAGGGCATATGCCAAAGAAGCAGCTCCTTAAGGACAGCGTATTTCCCTTGAGCGGGTGGGTCCCAGAGGAGGGTCATCGCGCGACGGGTGGCTAGCGGGTCCAGCGAGGCCACCACATGGTGATACTTCGTGTCATCAGCCGAGATGCCGTGAAGGGCAAACTGAGCCTCCACATGCACGAACCACGACGGGGGATCGTGGAGCCAAAAGTCCGGCAGCTTCAGCGCCACAGCAAAAGCAGCTGCAGCAGGAGGTGGTGGACCGACGGCTGCTGATGCATCCAGAGCGGAGCTGGCGTCATCCTTGACCTGTAGCATGTTCGAGTCTGGAGCCACCAATGTGGAGGTAAGCACAGACGACACGGAGCTCTTAGTTCTCACTCCTGCTTTATTACTCTCCTCATATCAACTGAACACATTGCGCCACAAAACACAGCAACACACTTCCTCAACACTGGGTGTGAGTGGAGCTCTCTAGTGGTGCACCACAGCCTATATTTTAAGGTAGACCCTAAAATACTACATGAAGAGAAAAACCCAACAATCATATGACCCCCTATCAGTAAGCACTTTGGCGACAGTGGGAAAGGAAACCTCCCTTTTAACAGGAAAGAACCTTTGGAAAAACCAGGCTTAGGGAGTGACCGGTTGGGGTGAGAGAAGGAAGACATGACAAACGACATGCTGTGGAAGAGAGCCAGAGATAATGCCTACAGGCTCCTGCTGAAATCCAAATACATGAAACAAACTGACCTTTATTGGCACAGAAACAACTCAGTTCTACCTGTCTGTCAGTGCTTACTTTACTTATATTGGATTTGGACACCTTGCATTAACATGTTACCATAAACAGGTCTTATTTGGTGTTCATTTAGTGTACTTTATTTGGTGCTTCCCAGCAGGAAGACTTCATGACACAGACAGTATGAAGCTTCATCTTCAAAGTAATACCTTCCATTTTGTAAAGCTGGCATTGTTTAACATATTTCTGAAACATGATCAGTCTTTGACTTGGAAAAGTTCAGAGGTCACTACCAAAACATTTGGTTTTTAGGTGAGATTTGTCACAATGGCCACAGGCCGATAGCTAAATTGGACTCAAACGCAGATAACCACAACAGAGACGGCTCGCACGTTTTACAGTGTTTGTTTATTAGATCAACAGGTGAATTTGTGGCAAAGTGTTGCTAATGGTGTGGCCGTGGGTCAGTGGGGTGAACGGGGAATTGGCAGGTAGCGACGGGGACGGAGTGCGTCTGGGAAGAAAAAAAGAACGGGGTTAAGAAGGGGGCAAGCATAGGGTATTTAGCAGAGGTGGTTATGACTGATAATGCTTATGGATAGTTGGGGTAACCTTGGCTTTGAGGGAGAGGTGGTGAGGATCCAGGTGAGTAGTGGCAAAGGCTGGCTGACCTGAGTTCTGCTGTGTCCAAGGTGGTGAGTGGTGGCCGGAGGGCAGGCAGGTGAGGTCCTTTGTATTGCCCCAGAATGCGAGGATAATCCGAGGAGATCTGGGGGTTGAAGGCAGTGGCAAAGAAGGTCCTGGAAAACAATGCGAGGTCATTGACAAACTGGTGTTGAAGAAGAGGCTCAGTGGAGCTTAAATCCTCAACCTGATTACCCAGAATCAGCCTAAGGTGTGCAGGACTGCAGGAGGGATGATGGCTCCACCCAGGGGTGGAGACCAAGGAACTCAGGTGCCTGATGGAACTTTCCAGTCAAACCCCCAGATCCTGAAAAGATTGAGGATGTGCAGCTCTGCCTGTAATGTGAGTAAACAGTTCACGTGCACATTTATCATTTAATGTAATATTTAATATATTTAATGTGTCAATCAGGATGTCAGTGACACTATGACCTGATACCAATAAAACATACATGGATTTATTTACAATTAATCTGGTTAATTACATTCTTGTTTCATTTTGGAACAAACATGGTGTGTTAATAAAGTTTATTTGAACTTCATTGTTTGGTTTAAAACAGTTTCTGGTGCTGTTCAGTTGATTATCAAAGTGAAGTGAACACAGAGCTCATTAGAGGCTGTTAGCATGCCCTTGCACACACACACACACACACACACAAATAAATATACACACACAGATACACACAGACACGCCCACACACATACACAGATACACAGTCTGCAGTAGCAGATTTATGGCTTTCTTTGTGTTTCGCTGTTTTTTGTCCTCAGTTGAACTCGACTGAATCTGAAAAGCCAGATTTTTGGTTTTCTGTTTTAATTTTCAAAGCTCATCGTGGCCACTAAACAAAGGTTGAAGTTCAAAGAAACAACACAAATATAAAAAAAATCTTCTCTTTTTAACTTCAATAAATAAATCTGACTATGCTCAAATCAGACTTTCACCCCTGTATTTTACTGTACATGACTAACACTGTCAGGTTCCTCTTTGTTAAAAGGGAGTTTTTCGCTCCTCACTGTTGCCAAAGTGCTTGCTGGTAGAGGGTCAAATGATCGTTGGGGTTTTCTCTGTATTATTGCAGGGTCTTTACTAACAGAATGTTTTTTTTCTCCTTATTTTAGCAGCTGCTGGGGGCCTGGAGAAGGCGGATCTGTCCAAGGCAGAGAAAGTGTCGGATGGGCAAGAGTTGAGCTGAGTGAACACGCCGATTAAATGTAGAGTCACAAAAATAAGAATAAAAAGTGTGAAAGAGAAAACACATTCATCTGCTGTGTGTCAAGGTGTTGCGCTGGAAAGGGTGGCCAAAGTGCTACAATGACTTTAGCTATTCTAACTACTGCTAGCTTGAAGGCCTGCGGTACTTAGCCGATTAATAGAGGTACATTGATCATATTTAAGATTGAAGCATTAATTAATGGTAGGGCTGATAAAGGTAGGGGTCTAACAGACATGTTGATGGTTTGGAGGAAGGAATTACTGAAGTTAGATCAGAAGTGTCAGGGTTAGTGCTGTGGCAGGGTTAGTGCTGTGGCAGGCAGGACGAGGACCCAATTGCTGGACTCAGAACACAAGAGGGGTAAACTAAGAGAGGAAACAAAAACCTAACACAGGAAACTAGAAACTAAGATCTAAGAGTGTAGGAAACTAGAACCTGGGAAACTAGAAATGAGGAGACAAATGAACATTAAGACAAAGGAGACTAGATGTGAAACGTAGAATACAGAGGAAGAACAGAAACTATTAAAGCACAAGCAGAACCATGAACAACAATAAATCAAAGAATTTTAATTAAACCTGAAACAGTGTGTGACAGAAAGATCAACTGGAGAAAAAAAAATCTAAATAAATATCAATGGCATTGAAAGCAGCTGTACATTATGTTGTGTCTGTGAGATTGTTATGAGTTTTCTCTAATGCTTAAAATTTTATTTGTGAAGCCATTTCTAGTTAATGTTAAAAGAATGGTTCTCTCAATGGTGTTCTGACTTTTTGTCAGCCTGGCTAGAGTGCTATTGGCCATTTATTTTATATGAATTTCTTTCTTCCTAATTATGTCCCTTCATCTATTTTCTTACCATATTAATTATATCTTCCTCTGTCTTTTCCTCACTCTTTTATTGGGACTGCTGTTCCTCATCCAGCACTTCTTCATAGCTAATGTTAGCAACAGCTGCCTCTTGTGATGGCAAGGGCTTTATATTAGTTGTTGTTGGTGCTACTGTTGACTATGCAGCTGCTAAAGTTACATGTTTCTGCATCTGTTTCTAGTTTCTTTCTTTCTCTCAGCTTTTCAGCTTTTCAACCACTTCAACACTACAGTCTGTTGTACAAAGTACACAAGTACACCGGGAAGTTAGGTAAGGAGCCAGTTGTGGTAAGAGATTTGATTGGGCAAACCATTGTCAGTATTAAGAATGAAGCCTGTACCCTGTGTAATTATATATTTGGCCAGATTTCTAGAAATAGGAGCTGCTCCATCAAAGTTGGAATGTTTCTGCTTAATTAGACCCAGTTTTCACTAGAAAGTTTCTGAATTAAAAAGCTCACATTTTTTTTCAGTCCTGGTGTGCTGACTGTAAGCTCGTCTGGAATCTGGTGCAACTAGGTTCCAGAAGTGTGACTGGCTGGCTGCATGGATGAATTCATGACTCATGAGGATAATTCACAGTAAATAAAATGTTTCCACAGAGACCACGCCTACCACACAGTTATTGCCAAATCTGTAGTCAGCTACTCTGACATCATGTTTGCATAATCAGCACTGCAGGATACCTATATTTGTTCACCCACACTGTGAGCGCCTGCTCTTTGTTTTATCAAATCAAATCAAATCACTTTTATTGTCACATCACATGTGCAGGCACACTGGCACAGCACATGCGAGTGAAATTCTTGTGTGCGAGCCCCACAAGCAACAGAGATGTGCAAACACAACAACACAAACGAGCAAAATACAAGAATGAATTTTAACAGAGCTAGCACTCTTTCATGCTGCAACAGTGGTCATGTTAAAGCTTACAAGGAGTGTCTCAAAGTCAAACAAGTTCATTCTTTCACTTCTTTTGAACACTGGAACTCAGAACTCATTGTAACCATTTAAAATTATAAAACAACTTTTGGATAGAGGGAGAGCAGGTCATCTAACAATTGAAAGGTTCGTAGTTTGATCTCCAGCTAGGGCAACTACTGAACTCTGAGTGTGCGTGAATGTAAGATACCTTGCTTAGACACTTACTATACAAGTACCAGTCCAGCCAAAAAAATAGTTTCTATACAGATTCATAGTCAAAGGAGCTTGCAAAGAAACTTCTTTAAGTTGCTTGAAGACGTTTCACCTCTCATCCGAGAAGCTTCTTCAGTTCTAAGGTCAAATGGTGGTGAGTCCCAGATTTAAACCTAGTGGGAGTATCCCCCCACAGAGGGACAAAAGGATCCCCTGATGATCCTCTAATCCCCTGACCCAAGGTGTGAAACTGGGTGTGGGTCCCAATCAGCCAGGGTTTCGAGTGAGCTCATTGTGAAACCTGGCCCCACCTTATCATGCGACTTCCTGAGGCCAGAAATGAATATACAGATTCATAAAAAATCTAAAAACAAAAGATCAACAATACAGACGTGAAGAGGAAAAGAAGACGCTCTTTGTTTTTGTGGTCCAACCGGTTCATGTCTGAGGACATATTCATTCCAGACACACACATGCTCACACACACATCTCTGTACATTTCCTGGTGGAACAGTTAGACGTGGTTACAATGCTTTGTCTCAGCGTTACGTTTCAAACGTTGGTGCTGCGATAACGATCAGCTCAGAGTAATTTAATGCTGATCAGACGAAAGCACGAGGAGTTGAAGTTGAGAAAACATGAAAAAACATTCTGCAAGGAGAAACGAGTTAAAGTCTTCATTAACTGGAGTTCAGTTTAATGATGAACAAAGTCATGCTGGGGCGAGAGGCCAAGGGTCATTTAAAGGAAAACACACAGGAAGCAGAAGCTCTGAGACCACCACTTTGGTTTCATTATGAACAATAAGTGAATGCTGTTCTGTTCTAACCCTGCATCTCTTTGCTTTTCGTGCTGATTCACCACAGGGTCTAGAATAATTTGGATTTAATTCTGTGCTCTGAATGTAAACAGGGCACTTTTAAAGAAGCTCAAAGTGAGTCTGTGCAGATGCCCAGGTGATCGGAGGAGGGAGCAGAGGAGGAGGAGGAGGAGGAAGAGGAGAGGAGGAGTATAAAAAGCTGCTGCTCTCTTTCAGTCGAGTTTAAATACACTTAAGTTTCACCTGATCAGAGCTTCCATCAACCTGCGGATTACCGACATGCTGCAGCGGTGAGTTCATTCTTTAGCTACAAATGAGCCTGCTGGGTCAAGACTGTCTTCAAACTTTGAACCGCTTTAAATGGTTTCACAAAGCTCAAGAGGCACTCCTGCTCTCTGCCTGGAAAAAATCATGAAGCTGATGACTCAGAGTTTTTCAAGAGCTCCTTTTCAACCTTTGATCTGATTCACATTGTACAGTAACACAGAGAGGTGAAATAATTTCAAAGTAAACTACAGCGTGAAGTCTGGCTCTGTGTGGTGCTGCTGTCTGAGTTCAGGCCGTGTTCGGTTGTTTGCTGGCTGAATAAATCCTGTTTCCTCTCACCGACAGTAACACACTGATCCTTAAAGGTTCTCCGCGCTGGCTCGCTATATGTTGGTAAAGAATAGATGCTTTGTGTGTTTCTGAGGAGGAGACACAAAGGAGCCCAGTCATTTAACCTGAGATTGATCACCTGGCATTCATCACTTCATGTTCTTTAGTTTCTTTCCTGTAGTTGTGTTGAGAGAGAAGTCCTAAAATCATGGTTTTTGATTAGATTTCCTGATAAATCTGTCCCTATTCTGGGTTCAGATTTACGTTTAGCTTTGAATTTCCATTTAGACTATTAGCAAAAACATCGAAAACATGTCAAAACCACAGCAACCGATTCATCGAAAAGCTTTTGTTCTTCATGTTTTTACCAAGATAGTCAAATTATGCAAACAGGCTGCAGTCAAATCACACTTTGCAACACTTTGGATTGAAAATTTTGTGTGTGTGTGTGTGTGTGTGTGTGTGTGTGTGTGTGTGTGTGTGTGTGTGTGTGTGTGTGTGTTTTGCAGGTCAACTGTGTTGCTGCTCTTTGTGCTTGTTGCTGTTTCACTTGCAGCTCCAGTCCAGAGTAAGCCATGACATCATTATCATCATATCATTAATCAATCACGTTTATCAGTCTGTAATTTCATATGAAATTATAATTATTTAACAATTCAAGTGTTTTTACAGATTTATTTTACAGATTGTATTAACTGTAGTGACCTAATTAAGGGTCATTAGTATTAAAAGCCCGTAGTCATCAGTTATGATTTTACATGTGGCATGTTTGATGTGAAACATGTGGTCAGTGTGTCTGATGTCATCATTTCTTTTCCTTCCAGAGAGAAACTCAGAAGATGGTAAATATAAGGTTGCTTGCATTAGTTAAAGATTTGACCTTTGATCCTGCCGTTTCAAAAACAATTCAATTTAAATCAGTGTTCAGTCTGTGTCCGAGGTGGTGAGTGGTGGCTGGAGTACCACCTACAGACCTCAGAGGTCGATATATGAAAGTGGGTTTTTTTTTTTCTGTTCCAGAGAGAATTCTGCCTCTGTTGGAGCACCTGAATGGTAGTGCACACACACACACATGCACACACGCACACACACACACACACTATTGTTTATTCTGTTGATTTTGTTTTTAGGTGGCAGGACAAGTGAACCTGTCACAACAGAGCCAGGTAACAATACAACACACACTTCACATTGTTTACACTTCACACTAGACACACACACACACACACACACACACACACACACACACACACACACATAATTCTTTTTCTGTTTCCTCAGATGTTCATGAAAGTGAAGAGCAAACTGAAGGTAACTTTTCTATTCATCTTTCTGCGTAGCTGTTTGCTTACCTGTCCGTGTGCTCACCTGTCCTTCGCTTCCTCTCTCTCTCTCTGTGCTTCAGCTCCTTCAGTTGATGCCACTGGGTCACCAGGTCAGTGGAGCCTGGAGTGTAATTTTTTTTTTCATTCTTAATTTAAAATAAATCTTATCCAGATTACAGCTGTGATTCAGTTCATCATTGCATCGCTTAATCCAAACTCTACCATGTTTTTTCTGTATATTGATTCAGATGTCAGCGATGAAGGTGTTGCCATGACTGACAGCGATGAAGGTGAGATGAAGGTTTTTAGGAGCAGGTCTACTGTTTTATGTCCAGACAAAGAAGGAGGAATGAGCATCTGCACATCTGGTCAGACACAAACGCAGCTGACTGATCCTCTGGCTCAGCGTAGAGCTGTGACAGAGGCTTTATATGCCCAATCCTGCACATCACAGCGGGGCACACAAAAGTATTCGGCCCCCTTGAACTTTTCCACATTTTGTCACATTACAGCCACAAACATGAATCAATTTTATTGGAATTCCACGTGAAAGACCAACACAAAGTGGTGCACACGTGAGAAGTGGAACGAAAATCATACATGATTCCAAACATTTTTTACAAATAAATAACTGTAAAGTGGGGTGTGCGTAATTATTCAGCTCCCTGAGTCAATACTTTGTAGAACCACCTTTTGCTGCAATTACAGCTGCCAGTCTTTTAGGGTCTGTCTCTACCAGCTTTGCACATCTACAGACTGAAATCTTTGCCCATTCTTCTTTGCAAAACAGCTCCAGCTCAGTCAGATTAGATGGACAGCGTTTGTGAACAGCAGTTTTCAGATCTTGCCACAGATTCTCAATTGGATTTAGATCTGGACTTTGACTGGGCCATTCTAACACATGGATATGTTTTGTTTTAAACCACTCCATTGTTGCCCTGGCTTCATGTTTAGGGTCGTTGTCCTGCTGGAAGGTGAACCTCCGCCCCAGTCTCAAGTCTTTTGCAGACTCCAAGAGGTTTTCTTCCAAGATTGCCCTGTATTTGGCTCCATCCATCTTCCCATCAACTCTGACCAGCTTCCCTGTCCCTGCTGAAGAGAAGCCCCCCCAGAGCATGATCCTGCCACCATCATATTTGACAGTGGGGATGGTGTGTTCAGAGTGATGTGCAGTGTTAGTTTTCCGCCACACATAGCGTTTTGCATTTTGGCCAAAAAGTTCCATTTTGGTCTCATCTGACCAGAGCACCTTCTTCCACATGTTTGCTGTGTCCCCCACATGGCTTGTGGCAAACTGCAAACAGGACTTCTTATGGTTTTCTGTTAACAATGGTTTTCTTCTTGCCACTCTTCCATAAAGGCCAACTTTGTGCAGTGCACGACTAATAATAATAATAATAATGGATTGGATTTATATAGCGCTTTTCAAGGCACCCAAAGCGCTTTACAATACCACTATTCATTCATGCTCACATTCATACACTGGTGGAGGCAGCTACAGTTGTAGCCACAGCTGCCCTGGGGCAGACTGACAGAAGCGAGGCTGCCATATTGCGCCATCGGCCCCTCTGGCCAACACCAGCAGGCAAGTAGGGTGAAGTATCTTGCCCAGGGACACAACGACCAGGACAGAGAGCCCGGGGATCGAACCGGCGACCTTCCGGTTACAGATGCGATTCCCAACCCCCTGAGCCACGGTCGCCCATAATAGTTGTCCTATGGACAGATTCCCCCACCTGAGCTGTAGATCTCTGCAGCTCGTCCAGAGTCACCATGGGCCTCTTGGCTGCATTTCTGATCAGCGCTCTCTTTGTTCGGCCTGTGAGTTTAGGTGGACGGCCTTGTCTTGGTAGGTTTACAGTTGTGCCATACTCCTTCCATTTCTGAATGATCGCTTGAACAGTGCTCCGTGGGATGTTCAAGGCTTGGGAAATCTTTTTGTAGCCTAAGCCTGCTTTAAATTTCTCAATAACTTTATCCCTGACCTGTCTGCTGTGTTCTTTGGACATCATGGTGTTGTTGCTCCCAATATTGGGTGGCTGTAGCTCAGGCATGTCATCTACTGATCGGAAGGTTGGTGGTTCGATTCCTGGCTTCACCTAGTCCGCATGCCAAATATCCTTGGGCAAGATATTAACCCCAAATTGTTCTCCGATGCATCCATCGGAGTGTGAATGTTACTTAGAACAATATGCTTGTGTGAATGCACAAGTTGTGTAAAGTGCTTTGAGTGCTCAGAAGAGTAGAAAAGCGCTATATAAGAACAGGTCCATTTACCAATATTCTCTTAGACAACCTCTGAGGCCGTCACAGAGCAGCTGTATTTGTACTGACATTAGACTACACACAGGCGCACTCTATTTAGTCATTAGCACTTGTCAGGCAATGTCTATGGGCAACTGACTGCACTCAGACCAAAGGGGGCTGAATAATTACGCACACCCCACTTTGCAGTTATTTATTTGTAAAAAATGTTTGGAATCATGTATGATTTTCGTTCCACTTCTCACGTGTGCACCACTTTGTGTTGGTCTTTCACGTGGAATTCCAATAAAATTGATTCATGTTTGTGGCTGTAATGTGACAAAATGTGGGGAAAGTTCAAGGGGGCCGAATACTTTTGCAAGCCACTGTAAGATGCCAGCAGGCAGTGCATAAATAGAGCGCAGAGGAAGCAGAAGCAGGAAGCAGATGGAGATGGCTATAATCAGATGTAGCTATATGAAATAAAAGCAACATCAGGAAGAAGGAACACAAAAAGTTGGGCTGAACTCTAGAAGATGTGAAGGGTGAAGGTAACTGTGGTCTCAGTGGTAATCAGAGCACTCTGTACATTGACATCAAAGCTAGGCAAGTGGATCCAGCAGATCCCAGGAACAACATCTGAGATCTCTGTCCAGAAGAGTGCAAACCTAGGTACAGGAACGATACTGTGCAGGACCCTCAAGCTCCAAGGCCTCTGGTAGAGGACTCAAGCTTGAAAGGCTAGACCTCCTGCTGGGATGAAAGGGTTTGTTTTTTTTTACCTGAGTTTTTTTTTTTTAACTCATTAATTACTGTGTGTGTGTTCACCTATCTGTCTATGGGACTGCTGTAGCAGGAGGTAGAGCAGATCATCTACTAATGGGAAGGTCAGTGGCTTGATCCCTGGCTGCTCCAGTCTCTATGCCAAATATCCTTGGCCAAGATACTAATCCCAAGTTGCTCTCCATTCGCATTATGAATGTGTGTGAATATTCAATACAAAGCACTTAAGGATGAGCATGTTTATGTGAACATGTGAATGTTTTAAGGGGTTCCAGGAGAGTAGAAAGGCTCTATACAAGAATCAGTCCATTTAACATTCTGTGTGTTTCAGCTCCTTCAGTTGATGCCACTGAGCCACCAGGTCAGTGAGTGTAATAAAGCTGATTTTAACTTAAAATCCACTTTGAAGTCTGAATTAATCAAATAATTACCCAGATTTTGTTCTTACTCTGTTTCTTTCATGTAAGGTGGTTCAGACATCAGTGATGAAGCTGATGTTACAGCTGACAGCAATGAAGGTGAGAGGAGACAGTCTGTTGTTTCATGCTGAGACACAAATGATGAAACACACACAAAGCATCACTCAAGTTCTATTTATATCTTGCTCAGGTGAAGTTAAAGATTCTCCTGAAGAAACTGAAGGTAATGTTTTCACCTCTCTGTCCAGCTGACTACAACCCAGTAAAGCATGGAAATCTCTTCATATTTGTTGGTGGGTTTGGCTTAAGCATGCAGGAAGGAGCTAGTTTTGAAATGTTGCTTAAAATGTCACAAAGCACAAAGAATCTACTTTGTACACGTCTTTACACATGTTTATCTCCATAGATGCTGCAGAACAGTCAAATGGTAAATATTTTCTTGTCTTTAGTTTTCTTAAACTTTCTTAAACTTGATGGACTGAGACTGAGAGCAAGTACGCAAGCTGAGAGATGAAGGAAGTTAAATTTTCTAAAAACATACAAGGAAAAACATTTTTACCTTTGTTTCTGATCCTTCAGAGGAGACTGAAACACAAGGTTAGGGTGTGGTTTGGTTTTTAAAAATAGCACACTGGAGGAATGAGGAACAAATAGAAAATCAATGTGATAGACACCAAAGCGTTAAAGGGATGATAACAGTCAGCAATAAAGACTGTTCCTCCTAAAAGCAGGACATGCTTCACACGTCTCTGTTTAACCTCCTTTGACTCTTTGTGTTTTTTAATTTCAAACTGTTCTGAAGTAACTACTGTATTGTAATTGTATATGCTACTATTTTTAACTTGTGTAAGATATTTTAACAGAAAAGTAGTTTATCATCATAAGAAAAGCTACTCCAAACTACTCCTGTATTCATTAATTTGGCTGTGAAAGCGCTTAGACATAGAAACGAGAGTTTGTAAGAATGGATGTGAATGGGTGAATAAGTTGTGTTGAGTGTTGGGAAAGTTACTTTTCAAATGTGGACATTTGAAAAGATTACAGATTACAGAATACATGGCCCAAAATGTAGTTTGTGACATATTCCATTAAGTTACTCAATATCCGTAAAGTATTCTCAACATTATGGATTACTTGATATGTTGTCATGCTTTTTACAACTACATGAATGTACTATTGCTGTGTGATTTATTACTATTACTAAAGGCTACTTGCCACCCAGCTAACATTGTTAGCTGCCATTAGCTGAGGTTAATTCATAGACTGCAGACTGTTAGACTTGATGGATAGCATTAACAGCCTGCTAACTGGAAGTAATCATGTGCAGTTCTGAAAGCAATATCAACTAGATTTTTAAATCCTAATATAAGATGAGTAACAGTAGGGTGGACATTAGGCAAGGCTGCACTTTTTGCAGTGATCTCATATAGAAAAAGAAAAGTCTGTATCAGTAATATGTTTTCTTTCTGTCTGCTTTCAGAGCTGTACATGATTATTTGCAGCTAGCAGGTTGTAATGCAGCCTTCAGTAATAGTAATAAATCACACAGCAATAGTACATCAAATATACTACAAGGTAGTTGCAGTATGCTAACATCAGTTTTTAAAAACGAACTTACTTCCAGATGTTTCTTTAGGTTGAAGTCTTTTGACGCTGAGAGCAGTTTGGTTGTTGGCAAACAGAGTTTCCCATATGAAAAAGAAATAGTAAAAACTTATATTCTTCAAGGGATCTTATATCTGTTTTCACTCTTGTATGCTTTTCATACAAGTTTCACACAAGACAGATACAAACTTTATAAGATTTATATATATCTTTTCCATATGGGTTGCATTGAACGCTCAGATTTCACCCATTCCTTTCTTCTTTAAACGTGAAGTGGTGTCGGAATTTCCAAGTAAGAAATGCATTCCTGCCCGTGCACTGCTGGTTCGGTTGTGCTGGCTCCAGGTCCACTGTGTAACTGACACCACCAACATTAACAGGACACGTACATTAGAGCTTCTTATTGCGTGCTTTGTTTGGGTTTAGGACAATGCGTGGAATTACCAAAATTAGAGAGGGGATAGCCTAACATATGAAACAGGTAATGACTGCCGTGTAATCCATTTATTTCAACAAAGTAACTGTGTTCTAATTATCACCTATTTAAGCAGTAACTGTAACGGAAAACAGTTACTCATATTTTGTATTTAAAAACGTAAAGCTGGTACATGGATTCCGTTACTCCCCAACAATATGCGTTGACTAAAGCACTTTGAGTGTTCCAGTAGAGTAGAAAAGTGCTGTATAAGAACCACACTTTTTCCCATTTAACAAACTTGAGTAGTGTAGTGCATCTGTAGCTGCTGGAAAGTTGTTAACAAGTAAAATTCTGAAGGGGTCCTGGTCTGTGCCGACTATGTCATTGATATGTCAGCCACAGAAATGTGCATGTCAAGGTTCACTTTACTTCTAAGCCAAATGGCAGTCTCGTCAATTTTAGGAAGTCAGCAATAAAAATCTCATTTATTAATTTATTAATATGATGATTATTAATATGAGTATATCTGAGCAATTAACAACTCAGAGCTGGCACACATTACCTGGTGGGATGATCATCAGGTCTGTCAATCATTAAGAAATGAGGGAGTGCAGCGTGAAGCAAAACCAGTTCAGCATGTGTCCTCCTTCCAACCTTTGGGTGACGTCCTCAGGAAGTGTGTTAAATGATGAGGAGTGTTACAGCTCTTATTGAAGCAGAATCCATGATTCATAACAAAGTTTTTTTTTACTTTCTGTGTAAGCACAGTTGTAGGACAATGAGCTTATTCCTCATGTTCATCACAGACATAATTATTATCTGCAATCCACAGAGACTGCAGAGTCTGTGCCCGAAAACAGCGCCGACACCAGCACGGAGTCTGAGCCAGCACCTAATGGTGACAAAGAAGATGAGGGGGAGGCATTGAGTGATGAAGAGCAGGAAGTGAAGGAGAAGGGAGATGAAACGAGTGAAAAAGATGCCAGTGAGGAGGAGGAGGGGGGGGAGGTGGTGCCTATCATAGAAGAGGACAGCAAAGAGGAAACTCCAGCTGAAGAAGACAGCCAAATGAATAACAGTGAGATTGAAGACATGGTGGAGATAGAGGAGAAGGAGAAAGAGGCTGAGGAGGAAGAAACAGAAGAGGAGAATGAGGAGGAGTTCAAAGAAGTGGAGGAGGAGAAGGAGGAAAAAGAGAACGATAATCAGGATGAGCTAGGGGAGGATAAGCAGGATGAGCTAGAGGAGGAGAAAGAGGAGGAGGATGAGCTAGAGGAGGATAAGAAGGAGGACGAGCCAGAGGAGGAGGAGCTAGAGAAGGAAAATGAAGAGAAAGAGCTAGATGGGGATAAAGAGGAGGATGAGGCAGAAGAGGAGAAGGAAGAGTTAGAGAATGAAAATGAAGAGAAAGAGGAAGATATGGATGAGAAGGAGGAGCAGCGGGAGGAACTGGAGGAAGGAAATGAGGAGGAGCAAGAGATAAAGGAGGAGGAAGAGGAGGAGGAGGATTTCAAGGATGAATCTGAAAATGCAGATACTGAAGAACCTGATGAAATTGATGATGGTCTGGACTCCACTGAAGGTAAAAAATGATGAACTGGTGTGATTTATGTCACAAATTCATGTGGTCCCAAACAACAATCAGAAAATCCAGAGTGAAAAATCAGAGGCTGACAACGAAAACACTCTTGAAGAGTTCAAAGACCAACTTAAAGAATTTGAAGTCATTAATAGACAAAGATTTAAGATGCTAATGAAGGAAAACATTCACACAGATATTAGATGAGTTTCATTTGAAAATCTCAACTGGGATTAGAGGAAGCAGACAATAAGACTAAAAGTTCAGATGAAGGGAGCCACAGGTTCTTAATTCTTATTCTTGTTACAGCAACACCTGCTGGTGAACTGGACCAATCAGATGATGCCACCCCCGTCACCAAACAGGGTAAATTTCATATCACATCCGCAGCCAATCACATTTCAGACAGAGTCAAATCTACTTCTTCTCTGAGAAGCACAAAGCGGAAACATGAAGTGTTTTACATCTTGTTGAAGTAAAAATGAACATCTGTGTTTTCTTGTAGCTACCAGTTAGATGCTTCGCCTCTGAGCTGTGGGAGCTCAGCAACTGCAGGTACCATACCATATTGTTTTCACTGATGGAGACAAACCTCTCCATAATCACAGATTATAGGAAAACACAGTCTTAGTTTTCATGGGACCTATTTAAGTTCTCCAAAGCCCAGAGTATCCTTTTCCTATAAAACATAGGAGTAGATCCTGAAAATGTTCATGCTAAAGGAACCATACATTAACAAACCAGATGGTGACATATCTTGAGAAAAATAAGTGCATTTTCAACAATAATGTGTCATTTCTTTCATGTAGTCAATCTAACGTTATTAAATGCTCATTAGAATCTAAGTGCTGGGTGCGTCTTATACTAGTTATACTAGTACTAAATTTAACTTCCTTTGACTCCAAAAATAATGTGTACAGATTAGAAAAAAACTTTACTTTTCTACTGACATCATTTGGAGACCTCTGACTCGTTTTTCACCAATTCAAGGAACATTTTTTTAAATTTTGTTTTCACGAAAGTGTGACTGTTTGCAGCTTCTATAGATGTGATGTTTGCTTTGAGAGTGTTGATGGAGAGGACTATAGAGAAGGTTGGTGTTCGCTGTGTCTTTGTGGATCACCAGCTGCTGAGAGTAGCTATGGTACTGCATGAGGAAGTATGTGTAGGGAAGGATGGTGGTGCAGGACATTTATGAGGACAGAGGGTGACAGGTGAGTTCAAGGTAGGGGTGGGATTACATCAGGTCTGCCCTGAGCCCTTCTTGTTTACTGTGGTGATGGACAGGCTAAGGGATGAGAGCATGGACCTCCCAATGCAATCCTCCACCTGCTATCCTTGAGCCTCTACTCTCCAGGTATGCCTCTGGAGAGAGAAGGAAAGTGAGTAAAAGCAAGGCAAGAATACATGTGAATGAGAGGGAGACATGTAAGGAATACAGACGGTGAAGGCAGATGAGTTTAAATACCTGGGCTTAGTGGTCCAAAGAAAGGTGAAGAAGAGAGTGCAGATAGGGTCGAGACAAACATCAGGGGCGATTTGTGACAGAGCATAGCAGCAGCAATGAAAGGGAAGGTTTAGAAGATAGTAGTGAGACCTGCTGTGATGGATGGTTTGGAGTTAAAGATATTAGGATGAGCAGGATGGACTAGAAATCAATGAGAGAGTGGATATATCGGATAAAGGATGATGAAGATGAAGCTATAGGAAGAAAAGAGGAAGACCTCAGAGGAGGTTTGTGGGTGTAGTAAATTGGGGCATGCAGAGGGCTGATGTGACAGAGGAGGATACAGGGATAGGAGGAGAATGAGCACCTGATAGAGAAGGAAAAAGGGAGTGGAGTGGCTGCAGGCCATATGTAATAATTGTTACTGTGAAGAGTCCATCCCAGATAGACTTGAATCAGTCACTGAGCAGTGAAGCGGTATGAAGTGAACCGAGGTTTTCTGTGCTGTTTCCTGACAGAGCCAAGCCCACAGCCTCCACAGTGGAATCCAGCTGCCATGACTTCAACAACCTAAACTGCATGAATTTCAACGTTCAGCCAACTGTTGTTTCCTCTCCCCATTTTCTAGCAGTGTCTGTTTTAACCTCTGGCTTCTTTGGTTTTCTCAGATAAAAAAAAGAAATGTCTTTCACCTGCTGACTGTCTTCTTTTCTGCCATGTGTCTCTCTTTCCAGCTTCTTGTCTGCAGAAATATTAAATCAGCTGCTGAGCTCAGATCTGTTTTGTGTGTCTGATTTCACACATTAACATGTACATAAGTCCCTCTTTAATTTACAGAGAATGTTTTTAAGGACGTGAAAAACCAGTCAGTGGTGTATACAGAGGAACTGCTAATAAAGTTTGAATTGTCGAAACCTCATCGACTCTTTCTTCCAACAGTCAGCATGCTTCTCTGAACCAGTAATGACTTGATTTCAGTCTCACATTTTTATCATAAAATGTGACGTTATTGTTCAGAAGCTGGAGCAGAACTGAGATCGGGAAGGACCAACAAGTGTATGCTTTACTCATTATTTAGAAAAATAACTGATGGCTCATGTGGTAGAGCAGGGTGGCCACCGGTGAGAAGGTTGGAGGATCGATCCCTGTCTCCTCTAGCTGTAAGCCACGGGAACCATCAGTAAGATCTTAGCTTAACTGTTGTTAAATCTTCTGCACGGAAACAGTTTGACATCACCTTTACTGACTTGTAAGGAATTTCGTGTGGCTGGGAATGAGCAGTCAGACCGGAGTTAGCTGCATGGCCACATTCCTCAGGCTGCTCTCTGCAGCACCTCAGCACTATTCACACCCTCTACCATACCTTTATATGCTGCTGTTATAGCCCTAAAGTATAATGACTGGTGATTTGTGGCACAAAGTGCTACAAATAAATAAAGCAGACTAAACATGCTGCTGAGGTGATTGCTGCACATTAGATCTGTGAGACTTTTTTGTGAAAATTTATTCATAGAAACAATAAAGCTTCCTGTGCCGCAGCCCAACCCATAGCTTGCTCCTGAAAGTCTCGGTTCTTTTCCTCTCAGCTGCAGACTCACTGCTGTTTATTGTTTGAGAATAAAGATTAAATCTTAAAATAGAATTCAAACTTAGTACAGATTTCATATGAGGTCAGCAGGTGCAGTGTAGATGTCCTGTTTTAGTATCAGCTGTTAATGCTTATTTCTATAAGCATTAACAGCTGATACTAAAACAGGACATATAAAACTGTTGTAAAATTGTTTGCTGCCAGTAGAAAAAATATAATCAAAGAACAAATTTGTATTGATCTCTAATTTGACAGCATAAGTTACCATGGCGATACACCCAGGTAAGAATGGACCACCTTCACAGCACAGAGAATCCAGGGTTAAACCTGAAGTTAGCTGGATAAGATGAAGCCCTTCTTTGTAGTACAAGCCTCTGACGGTGCCAGCCCCATCCCTTCTTGTAAACATAAAGGTTAAATCCTGGTTAACTTGATGAGTTGATAACCAGCTTCATGTGACCGTTCATCCCAACCGCTGATGTTAGGCTAAATCTAGAAAACAGAAAGAGACTTTGGCTATGTGGGACCTCGTAGTATGGGAGCTTGCTCACTTCCATCTGTTTCACCTTGTATCATGTTTTGGTTTCACCTGTTTCTGAAGCTGTATTTTGTCTGTCTCACCTGGTAGTCTGTTTATTTATTTCCTATTTGCAGCAGTGAGGCCTGTGGATACTGACATTTTAAGACAGCCTGGCGAGGTGTGTGGGAGACGGAAAAGTCAGGCTTCCGAGGGCCACGGTTACTGGTGTGGAACACTGATTCCTGAGATGAAGTTTCTTTGTGATGATGAATGAAAGGTGACCTGCAGGTCCTAAGAGGAGTCGCACATACCAAAGAAGAAGAGAGGGGTAGGGGGGCATTTCCTGCCAGATAAAGGGTGTTTGTTTCAACCTGTGATTGGTTAATGGGGTCAGGACAGAGGCCAACAGCAGGGGGCAACTCAATAGATCCTGCCACACCTGTGTGTGTGTGTGTGTGTGTGTGTGTGTGTGTGTGTGTGTGTGTGTGTGTGTAGGTTTTGAGTGTTCACACTGATGATGAGTATGTGTGATGAAGATCAGTTTGACCCGCATGGTGGAGTGCATCGTTGTTGGTCACAGATGGAAACTTTGGCTGTGGAGTTTCTGCGGTCTCACCGGCTTCCTGTTGCTCGATGGTCCCACAGCTCTTAGTTTCAGTCAGACATCAGGATCAAAGGTGCAGGTGAGCTCCAGTCATTCAGAACCAAGCTGGACCTAGACTATAGCTTAAAGTGCCCCTAATTCCTCTTCTGGACCTGATCCCAGAGTCCAGCCCAGCTCCAAGTTGGTTCTAGTTTCAGGATGTCCTACAGCAGATGGATTCAAAGTCTTGTTCTGCCCTGATTCCCACAGACAACAGGAAGCTCACTTCAAAATAAAAGCACAGAAGGTCATTGGGTTCTGTCACATTGACTCAGACTCAGGAGATAAACTACAGCTTCAGCTCTGTCATGTTGCTGTACCTATGCGATACCTGCTCCGATGTGACTTTTAACCCCTTCTTCTGCATCCAACAGACCAAGGAGTCAGCCACTTTGACAGGCTTCACAGTTCAGAATTAAAACAAAGGTGGAGGGAAAGTTTCGTTTCATCTCCGACTCTGTATCGGAGGTTCCTCTCACTTTAAATCAGTTCAGTCAGTTCAGTCCACAACCTTTAAACGCCTGCCTGTACACACCAGCTTTTCTTTAACGTCCTCTCAGTGTTGTCCTATTTCCTTCTTCATTATTTTGCTTTAATTTTTTTTTTTTTTAACTGTATGCATATTTCTGTGGAACACATTTTCACTGTGATTTGGAAATAAACTTCATGTGTGTGTGTGTGTGTGTGTGTGTATGTATGTGTATGACAGAGAGAGAGAGAGAGAGAGAGAGAATGAGAAAACACACAGTAACACAGCAATTGCATTTCCTGCTTGTTTTTGTTGTTGTTGTTTTTTTATCAGAAACTCTCTGGACCACACAATAATTCTGTGTTCCTTAATAACATATAATAAGTTATAATAAACTCTGTTCTCTGTCCCCTAGTTAAAGTTGGGTTTGAAAAATTGATTTCCCTGATTCAAATTGATTTTAGTTTGAATAATGTGATATTGATTCATTAAAGGCTGAATCCATTTTTAAATATAGATATATTTTGCCACAAACACAGGTTAATCTCAGGTTAAAGGTCACAAAACTATTTCAACAACCGTCAAACAGTTAAAACAGATCATTCCCTCTTACTTTGGTATTCTTGCTTCCACCACAATAAAATCACACTTCCTACACAGCTCTTTCTGTACTTCATTTTCCTTCTCTTGTACTAAAAATCTCAGTTTTCTGCATTATTAGCTTGCTTGTTACGCACCGTCTACCGTTGTGTATAGTGCTGTCAGCCTCTGTTTGTTTGTTTTTTCATAAATGATCTGCTGTTCAATCCTGAAGAAATTTAAACTTTTACAAATCTTGCCAAATTGCAAAATGCTTACTATCTCTCTAATAAAACCTCTTTAACTTGGCCCTGCTTCATTTCAGCAGCATCAGGTAATGTTCGTATGCTGATTCGCAGTTTTCTTCCCTTTTTGTTCTACTTTTAAGATGGTTATAAAAAGCCAGGCCAGGAAAATCTCCTTCATGTTTTTCTGTGTTTTATCCTTAGTTACTTTGACACAAAGTCATCTGCTGTGATGCTCACACCTCCCATGAAGTAGGAGGTCAGCTTTGTTTTTATGCATAGATACAAAAATGTGTAAAAATGAAATCATGGATCCAATAGAACCCTAGTCCTAATATGTTCTAGTGTGTTCTAGTGTGTTCTAGTGAGTATTGCTTGTGCTGAGCTTGTATCAGTTCAAAGCTGCTTAATGTCACTGCAGACAGGAGAAAAAGCTTGTGAAGACTTATTAAAGTTTATTAAAAGTATTTAAATACTGATACATTTGATTTTCATGATAAATATTAATAGTAGTCACAATAATAATAATATTTTTTCACAGAAACCCCTGTCATAGTCCAATGCCTATGCAGGTGTACCCCACTTTTCACCCTATCACAGCTGGGACAGGTACCACCTGCCATGACCCTAGAATCCAAAAAATGGATAAACCTTTAAAAACTTTGATACACTGAAGCAAAATATCCCAAAATCGAACGTTTAAATAAAAATTTTGCAGAGTATTAAACAAGTAGATCCTCTGTGGATCAATTTAACTTTTCCCACTGTTTTATTATTAATATATTTATCTTTATTCCCTGAATTTGGGCTGACAGAGTGTGAACCCAATCAGAGAAACTAAGGCAAGACATGATGTGAGAGGATTGCCAGTGACCTCTACCAAATATCTTCATTGTGCAGACCCAGTTGTTCCATGTTTCAGTGGGAAAGTGTTAGAAGAGCTGCAGATGTCCTGCTGCTTTTATTCAGAATTGTAGTTTTCAGGCTCGAGAAGTCATTTGTCCACAAGGTGGGAGCAGTTTACACTGTTACAGCTTCATGTCACTTCAGGATAAGGCGATGTGATGTCTGTTTCCTGCAACATTTTTGGAATGAGGCTTGTTTGTACTGTCTTGCTGTGTTCATGCACACAAAAAAATAAATGAATGGAGTCAGTTTCACAGGAGGAGGAGGAGAAGGTCACAGATGTAGTTCGAAGGAATGTTGGCAGCTTTTCTCTGCAGCTCTGTATCGCTTCAATAAAGCCTCCTTTCTATACATCCTCTGAGCCTGAACACAGAAAGAGACTTCAAGCTGAGAAGATGAAAAAACAAACTGCTCTCTTTCTAAATGAAAGTTGATCTCCAGCATTTCAGACAGAAATCCATCCAGTTCTTATCTCTCAGCAGGTTATTCACATTATGACTATCAGATTCCATCAGGACCAGTATCATCTTGTAAGTTAGTGACTCAGAGTCCAGTTTGGAAAACATGTTGTTTGAAGTTCATGAGCTCTACAACTGAAATATTTATCTTCAAAACCTTAAATGTATTTCTTTCTTTCTTCTTCTTCTTCTTCTTCTTCTTCTTCTTCTTCTTCTTCTTCTTTTTAAATTGAGACTCTTCTCAGTCAAAAAGTAGCAGGAGTGGCAGACGGTTGAAGCTGTTCATGTATGGAAACAAGAGAAAGAAAATGAAGAGGGGGAAGAGAGAAGATGAAAAGATCAAGAACAGTAATGGGACATGTAGCAGGCATTTTAATTATATCTGTCTCCAATAATCCAAGGATTGCAAAGGTTGTGTAAAGAGTTTCTGTGGCCGTCGTGCATGAGATTCATTAAGGAAGATGGGTAACTCCTACATCCTCCCTGCAGCGATAGGTTTTCAGTGTTCATATAGTCCACAGTTTCCACCATCCACTGTCTCCTCCGACATGCTCTGTGAACAGGTCTGCAGAGGTCCCTGTGAGGAAGGGAGCCCCTGTAGCCTTATAGTTCATATAGGCTTGTTTGGATGGGAAGAACAAGACCTTATAAGACTTACAGGAAGTCCCCCCCCGTTTTTTTTTTTGTCTGCATGGTAGGAACTAGTAATTTCCAGAGACCCTGTTTGTGGAGTAGCTCCGACTTCAGGGTCGGTACTCTTCAACACAAGACTAACTGTTCAGTGGTTATAATGCACTCTTCTGGACATAGGCACACATCAGAAGAACAAATATTATAAAATCCATGTAAACATGGTGAACAGTTATGTCTAAAAATACACAGGGTATTAGAGAATTTTTAGTACGCCTATATGTGACTTAGGAAATGCAATGTGACTTTCAGATCTTGCATTCCTTCATCATCCAACAGTGTTCATCAACACAAAGCTAACTTCTATAGAGAAAAAAATGAAGAAACTGAAACGCCACCACTATGTGTGCTCACAACTTTCATGAACAGGATTTCTGGGGATAACTACATGGTGGAGAGTCTCCACAGGAGCTTGTCTCTGATTTTTTCCTCTAGTAATTGGTTGTAGAAAAACTTGATAATGCCCAACTCTAGGTCGGGCATTATTTGCTGCCCCAGTTGAAGGACTTTAAGGAACTTAGGGTCAGGGAGACTAACAAGTAGATCATGTGGCAAGTGCAGTGATATGGACAAGGTACTGGTCTGTGATGGTGTAGCCATTGGCTCTGTTTGTCTGGGCTGAGGCTTGGTGGTGAAGACAGGGGCTCAGTCATTCAGATGAAGCTCAGGTCAACATTTCAACAGTTGCCTCAAGGTGCTTTATATTGTAAGGTAGACCCTACTATAATACATACAGAGAAAAACCCAACAGTCATAAGATCCCCTAATACGAAGCACTTTGGCGACAGTGGGAAGAAAAAAATGCCCTTTTAACAGAAAAAAATACTTCCAGCAGGCTATGGAGGGGCAGCCATCTCCCACAACCAGTTGGGGGAGAGGAAGAAAAAACAAAAGACATGCTGTGGACAACAACATGCAGTGATATAAAATCAGTTTAAGAACTGTCTGTCTGTTTCTCACAGACTCTGTATGGTTGAGCTGATGGCTTCTTTGTTTGAGGAGATTTTGTTTTTAATGTGCTTTCATAAATCTGATATTATTTGTATAAAGGTTTCTAAAAATGTGTCTTATCATCGGTGAAAAACTAATACCGCTTTTTTCCAGAAATCTGCATTAAAAGGGACTTCCTCTACAAACTACAGCTGGGCTCACAGAGGAGACCAGATTGAACCTCGCTTTTTAAACTTTTTTTTGTCTGCTGCATTTCTGCCTTGAATCAAAGGGGGGCTGTATGATCTTAAAAACAGATAAAGCTATTGTGTTCAGAATCAGAATACAAAATCTGTATTTGTGTTCAGTTTTAAGAACAGAGTGGATGGTTTCTGAAAAGTGTCTTAGAGGTGGTGAAAAACTGTAAGACTGCAGGTCAGCCGGGGTCTCAGCTCAGCTTGGCAGCAGAGAGACCACTCTCATCTTTCAGTCCAACAATACAAGTCTGTTTTAACCAAGAAATTAATTAGAGTTGAAAGCTGAAACCCTGGGAGAAGGGGGGTTGAAGGTTATATGGCCTTTAAGGTTTTGTAAAGTGTCTATAGTTGTGGAAAGTTTTATCATTTCTTTATTTGTACATAGAAAACAAACAGAAAACACAGCTGCTTTAAAATGATTTGAGATGCACATTGGTCCCTGACTTTTTAAAGCCGTTTAATGTCTTTAATTTATTGTTTTGCGTTCATGACCACAATAGGCTGAAAATCCAGGTCATGGCATGTTTTTACTGCTCCTCTTTAACAGAGGAGTTTCCCTGTGTAATAATGATTACGATGCAATAAGCACAGACACTAACGACAGAATCTCTGTCGTCCTTGTGACACATTGACAGGGTGGAATAACAATTTTTTTGGTTCACCATGAGTTGAATATGTGGAGGAAAATGGATGGATGAATGGTTCATTATGCGTCAGGGTGAAGGTAGCTGGTTTGGCCAATCAGCTTTTGATTCCTACATGATGTCAGAGCTAGTCGTAATTTTTTTTGAGCTACTCATAATTGAATCCGAAATTGAATGACACATCCTCCCAGATCAGACGTGTGTCCCTGGATGATGTCATTCCTGCTCTTAACCCTGCCTACAAAGCTCTGATTGGCTCATTATGGCTGCCAGTTAACACAAACACAGACTTCAGAGTAACTAACAAGCCTGAGATGTAGTGGAGTGATTTGAAGGTGGGTTTTGCAGGTAACAGGTGACCAGCAGGTCACACGAGTCACAGTAGTTACAGTTCACTTGTTTTCACTTGATTGTGTAATCAATACGTTTGACTGGAAGTTAGCAACAATTTCTACCTGTCTAATCTAAGGTAACCTCCAGGGGCAGACCTGAACATCACCTGGTTAGGATGGGTCACCTGCTGGTGAACCCTACTCCAGTGCAAAATGGGATGGATTTCAGGGCCAGTGAGGACCAGGAAAGTAACATTCATATAAGAACCAGTACATGATCTAGTAGTTTTAGTCTCAGTCGTATTTGCAGTATTTTCATAGATAGCATGAGCAGCCCCTCCCTTCCTGTCTGAGTATAAATACGAGTGTTTGAAGGAGGAGCTGCAGCTCTTCAGGTGCGTCTCTTTAGCTCAGCACACACCTGTCACACAGCAACATGCTGCCAGCGTGAGTATTTGCAATACTACTATTACTACAAATGTTACTCTATGTACTGCTAAAGATACCAGCATGAGTGATACTACTAATATTACTGCATTTTAAAATAATAATACTGCTCTACACAAAGCTGTTGATGACTACTCCTTCATTTTATTCTTGTTATACTGTTATCCTCCTGTGCTTGTACTACCAAAACTGTTTCTACTGCACTATATACTTTTGATACTACTGCTACTAACAATAGTATTAATAATATTAATAATAATAATAATAATAATGCACTTAACATTGATAAAACTACTAATGCTACTGCATTTTAAACTGCTTCTATTGCCACAACCATTATACTGCTAACACTAATAATACCACCGCATTTTTACTGCAGTAGTATTAATAGTCTACTATTACAACTACTACTAATAATAATACACTTTATACTGTGAAGACTGCTGTTACTCATATGACTTGTGCTAGTGCTACTATAACTGCACTATACAACAAACACTGCTGCATGTCGGTGTTGTAATACTTTAGTACTTTTGCAGTTCTGCTGGGCTTCATGTAGTTGAAATCATTGGTATTACTTCATCCTGACTGGATGCAGATTATTACTGACTGTTTTTGACTGTCAGCTCATTTGTCCAATCAGATCACTAAAAAAGTTTCTTGTTTTTTGATCCAATCAGAGTTCAGCCATCGTCATTCCACGTGGTGGTGGTGGTATTGATTTGTGTATTGATTGATTTCAGCAGAAATGGACTCATTACTAATGATCATTGATGAGGTTTATTGGTGCTGATTATTTTATTGTCCCTGTATCTTATTGATGAGTGTATGTGAGGCTGATTCTGACAGTGTTGGTCAGTACTGATTAATCTCCTCTGTCACAACAGAAATCTATTGATCATGTCCATGGCCGTCTTTTTGACAACAGCAGTTTCTACCGCTCCCTTGGAGGGTAAAAAAAGAGAAGCTATGTTTTGTATCTTATTTCATTTTATTATTTCTGTTTGGAGAGAAGACTTTCTGTGTGTCTTCCAGAGAAGGAGCAGGAGGAGGTGGAGGTTGAGGCCACAGAGGAGGGGGAGGTGTCCGAGGAGGAGGAGGGTAGGCCTTGTGTGTGTGAGAGAAGCCAGCTTTTATTGTGAAAAGCAGATTCGTGTCAAATTGTTCATGAAGCATAAACTCAGAGTTTATACTGATGACAAAATGAAACCAAACTGAGGTCACACGAATGGAACCTGACCCTCACACAAACCTCAGAGTGAACAACAGCATCATCGTCTGTGATCTTTTCAAACCGGTTTAAACTTATCATAAAGACACAAACATGTCACACATTTCAGTCACAAAGCTTTTTAAAATAACTCTTCAGGCAGTGAGATTCTTTCTTTATTAATGAAACACTATATAACCATGACATAACCTTAGGTAATCAGTGTTTGCCAAATATTACCTGGTGTTGGTTCTTGGGGTTTGTTTGGGTGAGTAAATGTGTGTGAGACATTCTCAATGACCCCTCTTCGGGTCCCTGTTCAAAGTAGAGTGGGTGTGAGACTATAGGGCTGACAGTGAAGGTTTGGAGAAGGTGGTGTTTGCTGTTTTTGAGGGAAAAATGACAAAATCCAACAGCTTTTTCACAGTACTCAGTCCTCAGAACATCACCTATCTCTCATTTTTGTACTAAAATGTTTTTACTGACACAAACCACTACATCCAGGTCAAGATAATATAGGTTTTCTTTGTTTATTGTTAATTTGTTTGTGTTTGACTGAATTAATTTCAGTGTAACTCCTGTAGGATGCGTGGCCTCTGTCCAGTAAATGAAATATTAGAAATCATAAATCTTAGTGAAGCAGTGAGTGCAGCACATGTGTTAATGCTAAGCTAGGTGACATACGCGCATAGGGGAAAGGTAGGAGGAGTCAGAGGTCAAAAGTCAGAGCAGAAATAAAAAGACACTAAAACAGAGAAGTGTGACATTTGTTTAAAACTTCTAATTAGACATAAATGTTGGATGTCTTCTCTTTCCAGATGATGATGACTCCAAGAGTCAAGATAAGATTGAGGGTGAGAGGCAAAACACACTGTGACCTTTGCCCTGTAGTATTATCTTATAAACCTGCATAAACACAAAGAAATGAAAAGTTCAAACATCAGACTGTTGTTTAAATGAACGTGACGTGAGAACCTTATAAACATCTCTTTAAAAGTCTGTGTGTAATATATGTTTTTCAGTCTTATCTAAATGTGTCACAGAATGAATCTCAAATGATGCCTTTAGGTTTATAATAATATCTGGAAACACAAGCTTCATTCATGCCGAACACCTGACAGTTTGCTCCTCCCCCTCCTGCAGGAGCATTTGGTGGGCAGCGGACCACCACGGCAACGGTGGTGGCAGTGGGGGCTGCTGGGGGTTCAGGTGAGTAGACCTGATCAGGTTTTTCCTTCCTGAATAGTTTTTTTGTTTGTTCCAACTGGTCTCAGGTTTAATCCAGATTAACTGGCTGCTTTTCAGACCAGGATTACCCTGAATGGGTCTAGTCCACTTCCTGAGCTCCTCAGGTTACTGCAGGATGTCCAGAACCACGGCATCACGTACAGGACAAACTCTGCAAAAGCAAAAGTAGCAAATATGTTACTAAACACAAGCAGTGAAGTCTCTGCAGTCTTTGAGAGACTAAAACTCTTAGTTTGTGTTTCTTATATTCATATGTAGCTGTGTACAGTCTAATTTCAGCTAACTGTAATAATCTACTGCCTGTTCATTTTTTAGCTTTATTTGATAAACACAGTGAAGAGAAGACAGGAAGGCAGGAGCAGAGAGAGAAGGAAGAAGGCATGTGGCCGCGGGTCGGACTCAAACCCAGGCCAGCTCTCAGTAGTATGGCATGTGGTTGCCCGCTCCATGCATTGAGCCAAACTAGCGCTCCCAGACTGTTCATTTTTAAAAGAAATATGAAATCACCATTATGTTAGAAAGTACTGAAAAATAATATTTAGTTTTTGTATTTCACACAAGCGAATATTGAGGAAGAAATGTAAATGTTTGATGATAAAATCGTGCTTCTTTTTTATGGAAGTAAAGATTATAAATGTGTTTTTCAGCAAGAAAACATGAAGATGAGTTTTTGGTGACATGCGTGGTTTGACTCAGGTGTATTTTCTCTGCAGGTGTCTCCTCTGACATTCAGGATCTAAGTGGTAAGTTCAACTAAATGTATAGTTTCTTGAAGATGTTAGAGAAAAGTACAGAACTGATAGCTTATCAGAGTCTATCCCAACTTTATTGAGAGACATTCTCTTATTTGATTGAAATATTACTGATATTTCTCTGTTCTGTGTTAGGCTTTTGGCTTTGGGACCTTGTGTAGTCATAGAAAACAGAGCTTCTCTGACATTTAGTTGTTAAACTAAGGTTCACGAAACAAAATAAGTAAGAGTTGAAAATTCATGACGGTTTACTGTTTTTCTCAGAGCCTGCTGTACACCCTGACAGTTATCATTAGAAAAAACACTCAACGTCAAATCCCAGAAACTGCATCATGGGAAGCCCCCAGCAATCTGAGGCTATTATAACATAACTAGCAGTCAGGCTCACCTGACTATATCCATTATCAAAGAGGAAAGTTTTAAGCCTAATCTTAAAAATAGACAGGGTGTCTGTCTCCTGAATCCAAACTGGTTGCTGGTTTCACAGAAGAGGGGCCTGAAAGCTGAAGGCTCTGCCTTCTATTCTACTTCCATTCTAACTCTTCAGTCTGAGAGCAAATATACTTGTTTAAAAATGATGTTTATTTTCAGCTTCCAGTGGTCAAACAGCAGGGGGAAGAACACATGAAGGAACAGCCGGAAGCTCAGCAGGTAAACCAGGTGAATCTCATCCAGAGAGAAACGCGATGACAAATATGAACATCTTAGACAGTAAAATGTTTGATTTGAATGGTAATCAGATTTCAGTCACTCTGCTCTGATCACTTCTCTGACTTTTGTTAGGTTACAGTCTCATCAGTGGAAACACTCCCTACTTAAAGGACCGCACAGAAATCTGTGTGGCAATTTAATACTTTTAAGAGACATGTTACACTCCAACCTCTTTACAACGGTTGAACTATCCAGTCATTTTGCTACATCAATACAGTGTAGTGCCTCTACTCAGGACCAGTAAAGATTAGATGGATTCTATAGCGTTTTTCTACTCTGAGCACAAAGCAGGTTCTACAACTTGTCCCATTCATCCATTCTCATAAGCACTTTTTACTTATGCTATTCCTATGTAAGTGTTTCTATCTAACATTCACACATATTTATACTCTTGGTTGCTCTCAAGTGGGGTTAATATCTTGGCAAATGTCTTTGGCCTGTATTTGCATGCAGACTGGAGCAGACAAGGCTCAAACGACCAACCTCCCTATTAGTAGGTGACCTGCTCTATCTCCTGAGCTACAGCCACCTCTTATTGTACTGCAATATCAATTTCAACACAGACTCCAAATATCTACGTAGGTTTGGAAGGAGGTTTTGATTTTAGGGTCTCAGGAAAAAAGTCATCACTGAAGTGAACAACTGGGACCCTGTTACCTTAGGAAAGCTCATAAACAATACACAGTACACAGTCACACAACCTGGAAAATAACACCTGCTCTTCATAGGTGTAAAACAAACAAAATAAAAGGAGAAATGAAATTAAATGAAATTAATAAAACAAAATAAAGTCTTCCTGTTGTAGAATGACAGAAGTCCAGTCTGAATTGTCTTTTAATGTTCCTTGTGACCCAAAAAGCAGAGCCTGTAAGGTGGTGTGTGTCCCTTCAAAGCAGTGCTTTAAAGCACAACTACCCATCTACTACCCTGGTAGGACTAATAAAACATCTGAATCCCAAGGAATAGCTTGACTCAGCCCTTCAGAGATCTCCCACAATCCAATCGCATGGCCACACCATTTCACCATCATCCAGAATGTAATTGGGCTGTACTCACCATCAGTGGTTCTCTACAATCCTGTGTTGGGATTTTTCAATACTAATATTGCAACACCAGTTATTTTTTTCTACTCAGAATTCATGGCCAGGATCTCTTTGTCTTGCTCTGATACACACTTGGCCACCATTACTGGAAACAATCTCACATGGAAGTGTTAGACAATGCTTCCTGTGCTCAAGACATAAGTTCATTGCACGGTCTGTAAGGGCTTTGAACATCTGACCATTTTACTTTTTTTGTATTTAGAAGCTAAAACTGCTCCTGTTGTTACAGGTTCTGCAGCAGCTGAGATCTCTGATGTCTCCACAGCTTTGATCCATTCTGCAGGTAAACAGCCTGGGCTTTTTAAAAAATGGCAGATATGTGGACTTTTATTTTGAAGAACAAACAGGGTGCAGTCAATAACTATTTGCGGCCTGTATCCATTTGGATGGAACAAAACTTCATGTCAAAACACTGAAATCATCGTCAAATGGCATCATGACATTACAAAAACGTAAACACAAGAATTAAGGTGTTTATCATTAAGGGGGAAACAATACCGGCATCATATTTTACTGTTGGCATGATGTTCATTCTCTGAAATTCTGTTACTTTTATGCCAGATGTACTGGACATACACCTTTCCAAAAGGTTCAACTTTTGTCTCATTAATCCACAGTATTTGTGAGCAGAGGTTTTCATCTCAGAACT
This sequence comes from Simochromis diagramma, assembly GCF_900408965.1. Lineage (NCBI taxonomy): Eukaryota > Metazoa > Chordata > Actinopteri > Cichliformes > Cichlidae > Simochromis > Simochromis diagramma. The sequence continues at coordinate 18,515,595 of NW_024387523.1, read as the reverse complement.
CTCTTTTTTCCCCGTCTTGTAGAGTCATGAACCTTAACTGTGGCACGTGAAGCCTGAAGTTCTTTGAAAGTTGTTCTGGGGTCTTATGACCTCTTGAATGAGTCGTTGCTGCGGTCTTGGAGTCATTTTGGTCGGTTCACCACCACACCATCGCACCTCTTCCTTCATGGTGGTAACCATGTAGTAGTAGTAGAGACCATCCTTTCACAGCGGGTGGAACTAAAGATCTAAAATTTGGACTCATCAAAGGAAAGCAGATTTCTACGCATCTGATGTCCATTCCTTGTGTTTCATGACCTGAAACAAATCTTTTCTGCTTGTTGCTTTTCCTTAGTAGTGGTTTCTTAGCAGCTTTTTGACCATAAAGACCTCATTTGTACAGTCTCCTCTGAACAGTTGATGTAGAGATGTGTCTGCTACTGGAACTGTGGCATTTACCTGGGCTCTAATCTGAGGTGCTGCATAACATGACTGAATGTCCCAACCCCATTAAGAAGGCAATAAATGCCACAAATAAACCCTGACGAGGCACACCTGTGAAGTGAAACCCATATCAGGTGACTACTCATGAAGCTCACTGAGAGAAGGCCAAGGGTTTGCAGCACTGTCAACAAAACAAAGGAATCTAAACTATAAGACATATTTAGAGTTATTTATCATTTTTTTCTTTGCTTAATAATTCCATATATCTTGCTTCACATATTTGATGTCTTCAGTGTGTATCTACAAGGCAAAAATAGTAAAAATAAAGAAAGTCCATTAAATGAGAAGGTGTGTTAATCGATGATTTCTGTGTTTTAAGGAGACAAGCATTCCTCTGCTTTATCTCACACAGAAACAAATGGTAAGTCCAATTATTACTCTGCTGGCATTTTGAGAATTATTGATTCATTAAGCTCAGCACAACAGCTGACTGTACGAGCCCTTTAGCATAGAAAGCTTCACATCTTTAAACCTGGTCTTTGTCTGCAGGTTCTGCAGGAGCTGGCTCAGAGACCAACAGTAAGTAGCTTTCAAATCCCTCAAACAGAGACCAATCAATAGATCATTGATTAAACATCAATGAGTTGAAGACCTTTCAATATGTCTGTGAAGATTCTCAGTTCATTGTAGTCTAAGGAGCTTGGAAAGAAAAGCATCTGGACTTCTTTAAGTTTCCTTGAAGAGGTTTCACCTCTCATCCGAGAAGCTTCTTCAGTTCTTGGGTCAAATGGTGGAGAGCCCCAGATTTAAGCCCTGTGGGAGTGTCCCCCCAAGAAGGACAACAGACCCCCTATTGATCCTCTACCTAATCACACGAACCAAGGTGTGAAAACGGGTGTAGGTCACAATCAGCCAAGGTTTTTGGTGAGCTCATTGTGAAACCAAGCTCCATCCTATAGAGATTGACAGACCACGTGACTTTCGCGCATTGCATGCCGGGAACTCGTGGCAAAACAATCCAAGTATCGCATCAAATGCAAGCATTTGCAGCACCGCAAAACGTTCATTCTCCGGTTCCAATAAATTCTTGCTTTTTCTTTGCCCCCCAAAAAGGTATGTACAAAACGAAGGAGAAAAATGCCGGTCCGTACAAAGACAGACTCGATGAAAAGTCAAAGAAAAGATACGAGGAAAAAAATCAAACCAGTGAAAGGGTCAGACCCTTACGAGCACACAGAGGGACAAAATACGTGCTGCCCAACTTTCACCATGCTCATATTTATAATTATACGCTTCTTGGAGTGAGTGCATACACTCGTGAAGTTTAGTAACTTCAGGTCACTGCAACAAGCCCAGGTACAGTTTACCGACGGATGGGTACAGGACCTTGAAATGCACCGTGTAGAAAGTAAAGACCATCGTACGTATCATAAGTTTACCAGTCTCACAAATCGTCTTCATAAATACACATTCGTTAACCGTTTATTAATAGGACCTTTGAGCTCAACGGTAATTAATTAGTAGTGGAAATAATTTCTGGTAGCATTACAGAAATGTAGCAGTGACAATAATATTGTATGCTGTAATCGTAATGGGCAATTAGTGATACAAAAAAACTGTTTTACCCTGTGAATAAAAGTATATGTTTTTGTCAATGTACCATAATAACAGAAGCGAAACACAATATTGTGTCAGGACAATTCACTATTTATGCACAATAAACAAAGGAGCATAGCGCGACAATTTCTGTTCAGCGCCAGACTTGCTTGTAACCTATATCACCAATTATGTTAAGAAAAATGACGTATTAACTACTAAAAAACACTGACCTTTGTGTAAATGCTTGGAGCAGACTAACATGTGAGCTGGAGTGTTCTGGGACGTTATATTTTGTCTTTGAATGGCTGCAACCCGTCACCTCTTTGTTACTTCGGAAACATGGCTCGAACAATTTCTCTTCAACGATGTAATCCGATAACAACCGATCTCTTTACCCGTCGGCTTCCCGTGGCTGACATGCGACCGGCTATTGCAGTTAATAATACAACAGCTTCTTGACATTTTTTGTGTTTCTTTTTATCGCTGTATAACTGATTTCAATTGAAAGCCTGCGTGCGCTAGTACCTCTTGCCACGAGTTCCCAGAATTCTTTGCGGTTTTACCCCTGAATGACGTCACATTTTCAATCTCTATTATGTGATTTCCTGAGGTCAAATGGCCAAGGACGTGAGTGGGCGTTAAGGCGTCTGGGAAGCGATCTGGATTATAGATGGTAGACAGTTGATGTCGTAACCCACCGCCTCTGTTCAAGGATGGTCGTTCACAGTGGACATAGATGGCATTGGCATCCTCGAAAGAGTGACCTTTGTCCTTTAGGTGCCATTGTCCCTCTCATGGGGAAACACCCACAGGGCTTGAATCTGGGACTCTCCACCATTTGACTCTAGAACAGAATAAGCTTCTCGGATGAGAGGTGAAACATCTTCAAGCAACTTAAAGAAGTCCAGGCGAAAGATCTTACAATCTCTTCAAAAAATTATCAATTCTTGTTTTGTTTTGTTTTGTTTTTTCGAGGTAATGGACAGAAGCTCCTGAATGGAGGAGGAGGGGGTGGAGTTGGCAGTCAGACAGGTAACGCGGTATGGAGAGGGGCTACAAGGGAGACAGGTGAAACCTATTTTTTAAGAAGCTCAGAGACATTAAGTTCAACTCTCTTTTCCAGATGCTGTGGGATTCTTTCAGGGTGACGTTTCTCACCTGGGTCTTACAGGTGAGTGTCCAGGTGAGGTGTCTGTGACATCACTTTTACTTCATCAGATCCAAGTCAGATTTTTAAGTGCTTTAAGGAGGACTCTCTCAGCAGCTGTCATTGACTTTTTCTCCTTTAGGATCCATAGAGCCATCTAGCCATGACTTCCTGCTTGGCATGATGGGTAAGTTCAGCTGCTCTCATTTTACAAACCAATAATTTTCTTAAATCTGAAGCTTGATTTGATGATAAAATCTGAGGTCATTCCAGATACACACCGACTCTTTTGGTCTTTTGCTCCAGCTCTGACTCACAGAGGGATGTGGCGAGTTTCAACACAAACAGGCTTTCTCTGCAGTAGCGGGCTCAATAAAACCTTAAACCCCAGTCAGAGATAATGATTATCAGATTATTAGTCTTCTTTGTTAGGCCAGGCTCTCTGCTTCACTCCCTGAGAGCCCTCAGACAAAATGGGTTATTTCACAGGTCATGGTCATTTGTGAGTGACACATTATCAGATGATGATGGTGAGGATGATGATGATTAAAATGTCAAGGAAGAATATAAAAATATCACATAGAGCAAGATGGGGATGTATGTCACAGAGCAGTAAAATATTTTAATGACAGCTAATTATTTTACCTATGAGTATGGTCAATGCTGCTGTTTATTCTGTAGACTAACTGGTGAGCCAAATTGTGTTACAGGAAGTTCTTTAAATAAAAGGGGATCAGATTCCCAGGGCACAGAGACTACAAGTCTAACAAGAAAAAGTTTATTCATGGAGGTGGAAAGCAGGAATATAAGCAAACAAAATTCTAAAAAACGTATGCAATAAAATGTTCTTGGTACCCTAAAATCCCCCAAGAACAAATAAAAACAATTCTTAAAACTACAATAAAATGTTCTTTGCACAGTAAAATCCCACACAGTCCAGCAATTCAATTGTCCTACAACCCAATACCAATGTTCCTTATATGTAAAAGTTAAAGAGAGGAATTCCTCTTCTGAAGTGGGGACCACCTCATCCCTCCACTGGGCACCCCACATCACAACCCAGCTTGCACTCCGCACTCGAGTCTCTCGCTCGCTGCTTCGCCCTGTAAATAAACATACTGGCCAGAACCATCGTCTGACCTGGCTAATAGCCATGTCATATCTGGCCCTTCCCCTTGCTCAGCCAACTTTCTTTAAACAAGTCCTTTCCCCAGCTGATAGGCCACACCCACACCTCAACAGATGCCTGCTATTTGCTAACTGTCCAGAGTCCCCAGTGGATTAAAACAATATCATGCAAAAAAAAACAAACACTAAAAACATGCAATACAAATATCAGAATAAAATCATGCAAATATAATCAGAACCACACTCACAAATAAACACTAAAATCAGAATAAGACCAATTATAAAGAAAAAAACAAAATACATCTCGGTGACAGCTGCACCTTAGTTGTGAGATCTAAAATTGGATCTATTAAGGCTTCCTGCTACCTGCTGCTCTCTGGCAGGTAGCTCCATGCCCTCCTGGGTTTTAAATGCACCTTAGAACACACAATCATCAACACTACATATGAGCGGGTGGAGGGAGGTTTGGAGTCTTCACACACCCCCGCTACCCCCACACCCTCTAGCAGATCATTACATGAAGGAACTTTTTGAATACAAGCGCTCTCACACTCACAGGTGTACACACGGGTGCTCACACACACAAACTACACTCTTTTTGGCTCCTACCTCAAAGCACACTGTGCGCTGTCGAGCTTACGTGCTGCACAGTAATATTCAATATTTAGTATTTACTGTTATATTCACATAGATTATTGCGATGATGTTGTTTATTATATTGCTCTCCTTTTTTTGCTTGTTTGATATATGTATTTTTTGTCTGTTTGTTTTGTTTGTTTTGTTTTTTGCCCTTTATCACCATCCCTCTTCCCCGCTGTTCGCTCTTCCCCTACCTCTCTTTCATTCTCCCTTTTCTTTCCCCCAGTCATGTCTGTCCCGTGTGTAGCAAGTGAAAATAAAATAAAATAAACAATTATATATATAAAAAAAAGGCTTCCTGTCCCACAGCCTAATGAAGGAGACATGGAAATCAGATCAGAGTGAATGAATGTGATTGGTTGAACAGGTGTTCTTGGCGTCGATGAGACTTAGCAGGAAATCACAATCAAGTAGAACAATATTCACACATTTTCTAAATAATCACATGAACACATTCTTGTGACAATGTGGTGCACAGCTTGTGCTTCATTCGGTGAGTATGGTATGATTTACCACACATATAAAACATATTCCCACGGCAGAGAATCTATATTACACTCAAAACATGCTGGAAATAATTAAAATAAATAAAAATAAACAGTGACAATGTGGTTGATTCAAACCAAAACTCTGAATATAACATTTTGCTGATCAGGTGATATTTTCATATAAAAAGAGAGCCTCTTTCATGAGATATAAAGACAAGACACAGATAAAAAGCCATTAATGTCGCTTTGCAGTATACCTGTCAGATGTCTGAGCCAAGAAGAAACACAATAAACATAATTCTGTATTTTATTGTAGTGGAATGTTTCTGTGTTTTTAGGTGGTGATGCTTTCGGTCCAGATGGTCACGTTAACATCCCAGGTTTGATTTCTTTCTGAAACACTTAAAGTGATTCTTTGATTAGTGAACTTAACCATGACTACTAAAGCTGGGAAAAGGGCTCTGATGTGATTTAGGGTTTGTTGTTGTTGTTGTTTGTTTGTTCTTTTTTGATTGTTTGATATTGGTGTTAATTATTGTTTTGCTTTTTGTTTCTGAATTATCACAGGTAACATGACAGCACCCTCTCACCTGGAGCCTTCAGGTATGACTTCCTCTTCATTTAATAATGTCTGAAATTGGACAAATCACGCTGGTTGATGTTTTTCTTTTGGTTCAGGTGTGACAGCAACTCCACATGCAGATCAGAACAGTCTGAACTCACTTGCAGGTGAGTACAGACTCCTCCCCCACTAACGTCATCCAAATATATCACATGATGTTTTTGAACTGTCCAATTGTTTTTATTCAGCCAAAAGCATTATGTAGCTGCTAGTGGCAGTTCAAACACAGCATCTGTGTTTGTATCTCTGCTGTTTCCTTTCCTTGCTTGTTAATCTTTCCTACCTCCTGTTTCCTGGTATTGAAGATCTTGTTCATCATTCTGATACCAACGTTGATCAGCCAGGACCAGATCAAACTTTCCTGAGTTCAGGACCTGACCAATCATTACCCAGCTCTGTCTCTGGCTCCTCCCACTCTGCAGGTTGTGAGAGGAAAGACTTTTACTCTGAAAACCAGATTAACTTTTACTCTGAAGTTTACCTTCATCTCTTATTTAGTAAAGTAAAACAGCATCTTTTTCCTTTTCAGGGGCAGTGTCTTCATCCTCAACACACATTGAAGCTCTCAGAGACCAGAAAGGTGATCTCACACTAGCATAAATGTAATCCCAAAGGTTTTAAACTTTACATCAGCTCCACTGTAGACTTTTCAATGTTGTTTCTTTTTTTCTAAACTCAAATTTAAAAAAAAGACACATTATCTGGCACCTGAACTAAGGAAAATATCATGGGTCCCGATCCTTCATTATCTGTTGACCATATTTCATATTGGTGCTGTATTTGTCCTCACAGATGCAGCTGATTCAGCTGATACTGATGGTAATTCCTCAGAGCTTCATGCTCTTAAATTTACTGCATATAAAAATACCTTCAACTATTTAATTATTGTTTGATTTTCTGAATTTACTTTGTGTTGTTTAGGAAACGGTCGACAGACCCTGTTGACAGACACAAATGGAGGTAAGCGTTCACCATTTTAGTTCACTTCGATAAAAACATTCAGATCTGCAACAGAACACACCTGAGTAGACCAGACTATCCATCTGTCACCCACCTCGATGATTTGTCCATTCACGGTAGCAGCAGGCTAAGCTCCACACATTATTCTCCTCAACAGTATCTTCCAGTTCCTCCCTGAGAATTAAGAGTCTCTCACAGGCCAGATGAGATATATTACTTCTTTGATTTTCTCATAAATAAATGAATCATGGAACAGAGGACCCCAAAAAAGGAAGAAGAAAATCCCATCTTTAATCGGAAACGGGCATTATTCATACACTCTGCGTATGCAAAAGGCAAAATTTAAAAGAAAAAACTCCAACAGGTCATATGTGAAGGGGGGAAAAAAGAAAAACAAAAGAAATACATTAAAGACCCGCCTTACTTGACTGTGATCAGTTGCTATGAAGCAACGTATCTTTCCCTTATCTGGATTCACTTACCATAAGATTTATGATCAGGATAAACGTTCACATGAAACTTACTATCTGTCACATTAGCCCAGGGTTTCCCCTGCATGTTTACATAAAAGTGGTAGTGTTGGCTGTATCTGATCAATCACAAAAGTCTCGTGACTCTTGCTCCACAGAAAATGATCTGTGAATGTTACTTACTGGCCAGCACAGTATTATGGTGGTTAGCACTGTTGCCTGCATTCGACTCCACCATTTGGCTGGTTGTATATTTTTCCCACGCTTCTTCCCACAGTTCAAAGATATGCAATTAGTGGGATTAAGTTAATAGGTGATGCTAAAGTGTGAATGCCCCCCTGTTACCGTGATAAGGATACGTGGAAGAGAACTGCAATTGCACTCATCCACTGGTCCATCTCAATCATCACTCAAGATTAAGATCCTGAAATACTTAACTTCCTCACTTGGAGCAGCAACACGGAGGGAGTAATCCACCATCTTCTCGCAGAGGACCATGGCTTCAGAGAAGGAGGTGCTGATTCTCAGCTTGGCCCTGGTGTAAGATAATGGTCATGTTCTGAAAAAAACAACAGTACTACCTCATCTTCAAAAAGCAAAAGCCCTCTGTATTAATTTAGTGATTCTTCATTTGAACACAGGTGAACATAAGACATTTGTTGAAAAGTCAGATAGTGGGTTCACAAGGATTCCTGGCTCAGATCGCCCCCTTAGATACTCCTCACACCACCTTCATCGCCAACATTTGTTTCTGCAGTTTAACTTTGCTGTTTGTGTTTCTGCAGCAGAGACAGAAAAACTGGTTTCCTTCAGCGATCTTTATACTGATCTCACAGGTACAGTCTAATCAAGCTAATTATTTATACCAGATTATATGTTGGAATTCAGTGTCTCCATTGTTCCATCGTTAGACTAGTAAACTGTTAACATTATGAGCTAAAAGAAGCTAAAAATCCGGAGTATGTAATGTTCACGTCACCAGGTCAGGGAGTGGTACTGCTCAACATGAAGCTCTTTAAATGGTTTGAACACTACAAAAATAGCCTCACATTTTAAGTTATACAATTTTCAGTCAAAGACAAGGCGTACAGGAAGTACAGGATAACAGCCAAAGTGCAGAATAACTGGAAACCACACCTGAGTCACCTTATCCAGTCGTTAATCTGGAATCAGGATTGTATTTTAAATGATCAGTGAAATAAAGTGATAAATAGAAATGTGCTGATGATGTCATCAGGTGGTGCAGAGTCAGTAACCAGGATTAACGTCAATCTCACAGGTGAGGTGAACAGATCAAAAAAATCTGTCTACTGATAAACAGTGTTAGTAATGGATGAAGCTCTGTGTTCTGTTATTTCTAGCTTCAGGTCTTGGATTCGGGCATGATGTCACAGGTACTACTACTTACTATGACTATGAAGCTCATTGGTTCATAATCCGGTGTGGGGGAGGGGGGTTATCCACTTTCTGTCACATGATCATGTGTTACAGAGTCTCCATCCATTATGATCCAAACTGCGTCTGCCGATGTCACACAGACACATAACCCAGGTACACATATCTTTACATTTGTCTTTACAGTTGTCCCTGGTTCTCTTTGTGCATTTGTGTGCATATCTTTGTGTATGGCCGTCTGTCTCTACATCTGTCTTTCTGTCTGCCTGACTGTAAATCTATCTGTACATCTGCCTGTCTTTCTGTAGGTCAGCCTTTGCATCTGTCTGCTTCTGTACACCTGTCTGTACATTTGTCTGTATATCTGGGTTTACGTTTTCCTGTCTGATTCTCCTCTGCTTTATTCAGTTTCAGGCATTCACCCTCACACAGATCTGGTTACCATGACAGCAGACTTCTCTGGGACAGATACAGGTATGTCCATCTCCCTTCAATATACTAACAGTTAATTAGCAGACAGGTGAGAGGTCAAAGGTCAGATGTATGTTCTGTGTGTTTCAGTTGCAACAGATCATACAGGAAGGCTTCTCGACTCTAGTAAGTTCTACTATACCTATTCCCACCTAAAAAAAAACAGTCCAATTCCAGCAACTTGCCCTAACTCACAAGGGTTGTCACACAGCCAAGTATACAACATGCTCTTTATACACTTAGAGGGAGCCTGCAATTAATCGAAGTTCCAAGGGCTATGGTGTTTACTTATGGTTTTGTAGGGGGGCTTAAAGTAAAAAAAAAAAAGTTTATTGATCATGTTTTGATCATTTCTTTGATCTTTGTTTATTGATGCTGTTTAAAAAAAAACCTAGATGTCCTTTGTCGCCTCTGAAGGGTGAGGTCTAAGGAGCTTGGAAAGAAAAGCGTCTGGACTTCTTTAAGTTGCTTGAAGACGTTTCACCTCTCATCCGAGAAGCTTCTTCAGTTCTAAGGGTCAAATGGTGGAGAGTCCCAGATTTAAACCCAGTGGGAGTATCCCACTGTCCAGACGCTTCTCTTTCCAAGCTCCTTCCATTACGATGACCTGGGTGACTGAGAACCCTCACAGACACTCTGAAGGGTGAGAACTTTACAAAGCAGGCAGTTTAAAGTGTGAGCATGAAACAAAGCAGCATCGCTGAGAAAGGTGTAGATCAGTGTCATGTGGTCTATCACGAGGTTCTGGCTCATTCCCGTTAATAAACTCACATTCAAACGCAGGAGAAGATCAAGTTGTGAGGTTTAGTGTTTGTGACTGACTGGGATTGAGTTCATGTTTCAGAGTGTCTGCTCTTATTCTGCTGTAGGTCTGTGTCTCTTTGTGGGTGTGTCAACACCCACTGAATACACAATGTGTGTGTCGTTTTTTCCTTTTGCAGGTCCTCCAGCTGTGACAGATCACACACAGATGGCTGGTAAGTCTTAAAAATGTTCACAGCTTTAAAAGGTTTAGAACACATACCTGAAATACGGACAGAGCCTGTATGCCACGTGGAAACCTATGCCCTCTAGAGGACTAAGACTGCATATGCTCTTTTCCACATTGCCACCATATTGGAAAATTCCATGTATTCCATGGCTTCTATGTACTAGTGGGGAATTGTAATCTTACCAAGTAGTTAAAAACACACACATTGGGGGGATTCTGTATTTGTGATTTTTGTGTAAAAGCATCAGAGGTAATAAGTAAGAAATCTTTGTCATCCTCAGGGTAAAAACATCTAGTATATCAGACCACTGACTAATGATTGCATAGTTTCTTCAGGGGGAGGGGCTTAAGCTTTTCAAGCCTGGGTTAATGCTAAGATAAGTTTCTTCTTTGGTTGTTAATATCAGTATTTTTGTAAAAAATAAATAAATAAATAAATAAATTGCAGATTGGATGAAGAGAATTCTTCCCTCCAAGTGTACTTTCTCCTTTGCATCTGTGCCCCAGAAGGTTCAAAGGTGTGCTGGATGCGGTTTGGGGTCCCATTTTTTGGTTAAAGGATATTTTGCTGTTTGTATCTGATATGAGATCAGGTGCTGAAGGCTTGTTCTTTCTCTTTTCTTGGTTCTGCTTGTTCTCTGCAGGTTCAGTTACTGAACAGTACAACCCATCTGGTCAGGGTCCTGAAGGTTTGTTATCATCACACTCTTGACTCGAATCTTTACAATATTTCATTTAATACATTTTCTCTATCACTGAAGATGTCCTGAGCAGTCTGATCTTTCCTGTTTAGTTTACACTTTCTTTGTATTCAATGTTCATCAAACCCTGAAACTGATATTTGTTTAAAAGAACCTTATGTCAGGGTCATGAAAACCCTGCAGCATCAGTGCTGGATGTGTTAGATCTGTCCCTCCAGATCCAGATAGTAAAAACCCCCACATAAATTCATTATGTGTTTTAACTCATACCAGAGGGTATAAAAATGATCCAAAATATGATCCATTATTTAAACCGTCTATTGTAGCATGCAACAGAGAAGCTTTGCAAACACATGCTGGAACATGTTGAAAACGTGTGTTAATTAATATGTCTGTTTGGAATGTTTTTATTTTTATTGTTCTCATGTGAAGCTTTTCACTGAATCTTAGTTTCTCGTTCAGGTACAGAAAATGTGGAACTGGAGGATACCTGCTGACTTCCACATCAAACCGCGAGTTCGCTTCCTGCGTTACCGTTTCCAGTGTACCGACCAATCAGCACGGCCAATGAAATCTGACCCCTCCCACTAGCTGTAGGCCCCTCCAGTGAATGGCAGCAGGTGTTTTTTTGTTTGTTTGTTTTTTTAATATTTAAAAATGTCGGTTTATAGACATTTATTTTGTCTTAGAGAATCATGGAGGGAAAGTAAAGAAAATTAGTCTCAACAGTGTGCTGATTCAGATTTGATCTGATGACAAAAAGGAAGTGACATGTTCATTGTAAAACATGGTTTAAAAATTCTGTAATAAATGTGTTTGTTGATCATCAAAACTGAGAATTTGTCTTTTGCCCAAACTGGTCACTAAACTGTCGTCCTGGATTTTGTGAGCTCTGAATAAATCTTATTATTCATCACTGATTGAAGAAAATAAGAACAACCCCAGGTTTCTTAGACTCCATTTCTTCTGCTATCTGGACCACCACGCCACATGATGTCCGTCTAGTTGACACAGCCCGGGTCCACATCACCCTGAACCCTGGTGAAGGTCTGGTCTGGTGACCCCAGTACGACACTATAAACGGATTACTGGAGGCCAGTGTGATCATCCCATATCAGTCATCATGGAATATGCCAATACTTCCCGTCTTTATGGGCCCAGGTAAGGGTAGATGAATGGTACAGGATTTTAGACCCGTGAACAACACCACAACACCAGACGTTCTTCATCCCACTGTAACCATTTGCTTTACTCATCTTCCTGTTTAGGTTTGGAGGCAAAGTCACCCTCTACAATCTAGGCGATTGTAAATTCTCCTCCTCCTCTGCTCATGTTCTACATCCTGCTTCTATCATTTAAGAAACATTTCTAAATTGAGCCCTATAGTATCTCATTCTGAACTGGAGATTGTTATTCATGCATTCATTTCATCGCAATTGGACTACTGTAATTCACTGTTTACATGTGTAAACAAAAACTCCCTGGAGCGTCTGCAGATTGTCCAAAATGCTGCAGCAGGGATTCTGACAAAAACATCTAAGTACTCTCATGTAACACCATTGCTTATACAGCTGCACTGGCTCCCCGCTGAATTCAGAGTCCATTTTAAGATACTGGTTCTGACATTTAAAGCTCTTCAAGGACAAGCACCAGCCTACATCATTGACCTTTTACAGCCCTATGTCCCTAGTAGGTCCCTGAGGTCTTGTGATCAGGGCCTGCTTGTTATTCAGCATATAAGGATGAAAACCAAGGGAGATAGAGCTTTTGCCACTGTGGCCGCCAGACTGTGGAACGCTCTTCCTCAGAAATTAAGATCTGTGGATCTTTTTAGAATTGCGTTTTGTTAACTTTTGACTTTTTTTGTTTTATACCTTGTGAAGCACTTTGTGATCTTTTATCTAGAAACGTGCTATATAAATAAAACTTTACTTACTTACTTACATAATTGATTCAACCTGAGTACATTTATTAGAATTGTTTTTATTAGAATTTAGACTGAAATTAAGTTTGCATTTCCATCTAACTAATATGATTTTATTGTATTATTATAGCACAAGGTTCAGTTAGCGTTGCAGAATTTCTTTGTTACTTTTACTTGAGTAAAGACATTGAATCATTTCTTTAACTTTTACCAGAATATTATTTTTAAACCATGTCTGTACTTTTGCCAACACTACTCTCTATGCTACTGAAACTTATTATCCTTAGAATTTATCCCAGAGAACAGTAAAATGAACCTTTAATTATTTAAATTTTAACTATGAATTTGCTGTATTCTTATTTCAGTTGCTCCAGGGGTCTTAACAGCAGATTATCTGCCTCCATGTCCTCTTATCCCAGCATTCTCCTCTGTCACAACAGTCCTCCCTCTCTACATCCATGAACCTCCTCTGAGGTCTTTCTATTCTCCTTGTGCCTAGCAGCTCCATCTTCATCCTCCTTTGTCCAGTGTATCCATTCTTCCTCCTCTGCACGTGCCCAATCTTACCTCACCTCTCTGTATCCAAACTGCTCAAAGTGGGCATCCTACACATTACCATCATATGTCTAACTACATTCTCCTCTAACACCACCTCTCACCACCTTTTAGATTGCAGTCTCTGCATACAATACAGTCCATCTGTGAGTACCTTCCTCCCTCTTGATGAAGTAAATGTTCACCAAATTTATTTACATCATTTTCTCACAGTGCTGCTGTGTATGTCAAAGAATGTGCAAATGTGAAAGACATATGCACATTTTAAAAAAGCTATGCTTTAAACTGGATCTGGACTGATACATTTAAGCTTCCTGTTCCACAGCCAGATATAGCAAACATGGAAATCAAATTAATTTTGACTGACTGAAAAGATATTTTTTGTGTGTGTTCTATTCTAGTAGCTGCAGGGGGTAAAAGGTCTGAGCTAACTTTACAGCTGAGCTTCACTGACTGTTGTTCGAAAAGTAGCGCTTACTATAAAACATGGTTTCCTAACAGATAATCTATCAGGCTGAAAACATGCTGGAAATAAACATAGTTGATGTTAAACTGAAACTCTGAACTTTACCTGCTCCTGACCAGGTGATCTGTTCAGCATCAGTTAACGTGGTGATTTAGTTTACTCACACATTCACTTCACTTTGTATTACCAACCTTATGACATCCTCACAGTTTGATTTAAATCAACCAGTCATTCATTCACATGCTGCTGTTTAAAAACATTTTATTGAATCAAAATTTTACAGTCAGAATACATCAACATTTCATCTGCCCTTTGACCCCGTCTTTGTCCTCTCTACACGTGGAGCGCCATCATGTTAGCCTGGAGGACTCGGGTGGATTTACCACTTGCCTTAAATATAATTGTACTATATTAACAGATGTGTTAATACTGAAGGGAGCTTTCTGTTTGTTCAGCTCTGACCATGTGACCAATAAAATATCCTCAGGACTTCAGGTGTTTCTTAGCCATCAAAGAGACGACTGGTTCAGGTGAGCCACAGGTGACTTAGCATACAGAAAAGCTGCTCAGTAAGAATGAAGACATCACAGATGAGCCCTGTATCACAGCACTGAGCCTGAGATGTGGTTAAGATCTCGGCCTTTGTTTAAACTTTAACCAAGTGAAGCTGTGAGGAATGTTAACCCTGTGTCTGATGACCTAACAACGTGCAACCCCGACAAATTCAAACAAAGTTTCCTTAAACTGGCCTTGCAAACACAAACACAATTGGCAGCACGGACCATCATTTGGTTACCTTCAGAGTTCCATCCATGAAGCTTCTGCAGACAAGAATCTCAAACCTGATCCAAAGCATCTCTAATATACAAGTCAAAAAAGGCGCTCATACCATCTCAGACATGTCTCTGCATTATTTCTGAAACATGGGGACACAGCAGTGAGCAGTGATGTGAACTCATGTTTCGGGAACAAACTGAATATAATAGTAATATAAACTGATGGAAACAAACTAATGAGAAATAACACTGATCCACATGGCTCTTTCATATGGGTGGGCAGTCAGTCAGGTCGCACAGCACTTGTTGATAAAACTCCAAAAATATTCTGATTCTTTTCAATCTATTTTACACAAGAAAATAAAGACGACCATAAAATCTGACTTCAACATGCAAAACGCATTCAACAGCAACAAAGGCTTCCATTTAAGCTTCAACAAAGAAGAAAAGAACAAGAGTAGAAGAAGAAGACAGATTAATATCAATAACATCTGTGTAATAAAAACACAACCTTTGACCTATCGACTGTTCTCATCTATTGCTGCAACTGAGTCAGTGCTCAGGTGTCACATTGCTATGGTTACTCGAGAGGTCAGAGGTTGGAGTCCAGATTGGCGTGGTTCAACAAGGTGATGCCTGGGTCCTCGGTGTGGGGGTCAGAGCTGAGAAATGGCTCAGTTTCCAACTCCAGCAGCGCTGGCAGGTCGGCCCCACTGTCAGATTCAGACGTTTGGACAGGTGTATACTGAACCAGCTGCTTTCCTGCACCAATCAGAGAGCAGCACAGTGTCATGACATGACAACAGACAGGTGGATGGAGCAGCAACTTACTGAAGGCATGACTCACCCGTTCCGCTTTCTTCACTTCCCTTAGGAGCTTCATCAGACAGCAGCTAGTGGGAAACGGTAACATCAGTGAGACAGGTCTGACATCATCGGCAACAGTACGCTCTTATTTTTCAAATAGCAGACCAAAGAATGTGAAATTTGCAACTCACGTTGTCCAAACTGTCGAGGTCAAAGTCTGCAGGCGAGCCAGATGAACTGAAAAACTAAGCACACACACACACGCACACACAGTTAGTGACACACAAACACAAGTGATAATAATGTGAGGTGGTAACAAGAAGTCAGACTAACCTCAATAAATGGAACTGTATCGAAGGAGAACGTCTGTGTGTTGAGTATGTTCTGCAGGTTCTCTAAGCCGCTGTCGATACTATCCACATGATCCAAAAGCTCAGACCTGAGGCACACAGGTGAGACAGGTCTGATGTTAGGTCGCATGTCTGCCGTAATTCTACATTTTCCTTTATGTCTGCAGAGATCCAAATAAATACATGATCTGCATGTCAACTGTTCCATACAGGTGAGCTCAGTTTGAACCTGCCAGTTCTCTGCTGTTAATAATCTTATGCAAAGGCTCCACCCCTCACCCTGGCCACACACAGTATTTCCTGTAGTCAGAACATGCCTGAAACATTTCCTGCTGTGAGCCACCTAAGAAACCTTTTTTGACCTGTTGACCGGATTGCTTACTTCTGCACTTAATATTGACCAAATATAATCAATTAACTATCTCATGACCTCTGACATCTGATCAGCTAAAGAAGCTGATCTGGACCTCACACATTTGACAAGAAGAAAATGCAGAATGTCACCAGAAGACTTCAAAACTTTACAAATATTTACAAATCAATAATTGTTTGTAGAGTTAGTGATTCACTTGTCAGGTTGTGCTGAGAGGAACCGCCAAACATCAGGTGGGAGTCCACCTGCAGAGGGAAGGGGGCGTGGTCTGAAGGAAGCACAGGGGTTTTAATGACACATTTGTCCTGCAACAGGACCATCACCTAAAATGTAAGACAAACTGAAACCACACCATGGTTAGTTAAGAGGCTTTCAGATAAGGCAGCGCTGCACTTGCCATTCAAGTGGGCTGAATAGGAGGAGGTTCCTAAACTTGTAGCACAAACTTCAGACTGAGGTCTAACTCGCACACTCCTGACACAAGCTTGCAATCTGCATTCAGCAGAACACTTTCAGTATCCTGTCTGAGAAGCCACTTTTCAGAAAGACACTCAGAATGTCAAGGTGACGGATGCAGGGGGTGGGGCAGCTGTTCAGGGAAGCTGCAGGTGTTTGTTGGGGCAGTTTCTGGAGAGAAGCTGGGGAAGCTGTCAGCAAAGGGTGACGGCTTCCCCAGCGTAAGGGTGGACTGAGGACAGTTTAATAGACAGTCTACTGAGACCGTTTGTTGGGCAGCTCTTTGCAACCTCGAACACAGTTTCAGCTTTAGTCAGAGCAGGGCCACTGTTGGGGAAATACTTGGGCTAACTCTTGGTAAACACTCATAGTTGTTCATCGCAGGTGGTACTAACTCTATTAGAAGTCTCTATGAATGTTTCACAACTGCATACTGGTGTAGTCACACTTACCTGTCAATACAGGCGATGGCTTGACATTTCTTCTGAGGTGCTGTTGTGCTGGGGGCTGTGTTTGCTGTGGTAACAGAGGTGAGTGATTGGGTGGATGAGGCAGAAGACAGGGGGCCAGTGGAGACGGGGCTCATCACCACAATGGGACTGGCTGCTGAGAGAAAGATTTTTATTTACCAGAAATGCTCTGAACAGGAATCAAACTGCTAACCACAAACTTAATGTCTACCAGTGGGAGCACTGCTCGTGGAGGTGACTGGGGTGGGTGGCTCATTCTCCTCTAGGATGGAGTTAATGAAGGTGGTGGGGGAGAGGGGCGTGTCCACTGGTGCAGCCACTTCCTCCAGAACAGGACACACCTCCACCTCCGGACTGGACGGCTCCTCTTTGATATCGACTGATTGGCTCTCTCTGCAAGGAGGTTATGCACTCTGACTTCTGAAGGATCAATCACTTACTGACTAAGCAGGACTAATCTGATCAGTACTCACCCTTGGTCCGTCCAATCACTAGCCAATTCATCTGAACCAGATGTGGCCATGTCTGTGATGTCAGAAATGATGGGTCCTGAAGTCACAGAGGTGTCAGCTGAGAAGAGATTGGCTGCAGCCTGAAATGAAAAACACAAAATCACAAGTGACCAAGTAAGGACAAAGATCTGCACAGGTAGATTTGAAGAGTCTAGTTTTCAAAGCTAAAGCTAGACAATCAGCTAATGTCACTCTGAAAGATAATCACTGCTGACTGTGCAGGTCTGAGTGAAAGATGTAAATCAGAGACAAGTTACCTGCTCCAATGAGAAGGGACGGCTATATTTGGGCATTGAGTGGGTGTTGCCAGAGTCGTTGAGCATCAGAGGACTGCAGAGAGAGTTAAAATGAATAAACGAAAATGCAAAACATGTACAGACGAAACTGAATTTAAGGTCAGGTATGAGAGGGAAATGGAACTGGTACTTCAAAATAAAAGCAAAAGTCTGAAATTTGGGCAGTTGGATCCTCATTTTATCACCTGGGAACATTTGCTTGAAAATGTTCTTAGCAGAGAAAATCTCACAGCATCCAATCTGCACTTTGAAATTATCTAGTGTCTAAGTCACAATTGTAACATTTTGTGGTGTACAGTGTAGCATTTGTTGTATTATCTATGGTATCAAAAAAACACTTGCATCTTCCTCTTGACTCCTAGCAGTCTGTTGGACTGAATGAGAGACACCAGGAACTGTATGAGCTGAAGAGAGAGAAAGACAGACAAAGAGTTCATTAATGTTAAGATAATGTCTGACAACTATGTGGCATCACTCTCCCCTGAGGTTTTCATATTTTTAGAGGGATCACATCAGGTGTATTCTTATAGAGTTCTGCTAATTGGAAAGGTGTGGACAGTGAGAACAGGTACCTTGTTGACAACTTTCTGCTGCTGAGTGTGTTTCTGTCTCAGACTGGCCACCTCTCTCCACAGAGCCTCGTTCTCACTGAAATACAAAATCAGCCTTTAGTCAACACTGCCGAGTGGTTTCTAGCCCCGATTCTGGTTTGGTACTTACTGTTTCATTGTGACGATCCTGGAGTCGATGGTTTCTTGTTTTCCCTTCATCAACTGGACATCGTTCAGGATCTTATTCACTTCCTCTGCAGAGATTTTCGCATCATCCTGACGCACTGATGACACCTGTTCCAATCACAGCATACCGTTACCAAGGAGATGGACAGGACAGGTCAGATTGGGTTCTGAGTTCGTAGTACCACATGCACAGCGATAGATTAAAGGCCACTCTGACCCCACATTAAGGGGGCTATACAAAGTATTTATGATTGATTAGCTGTATCCTGTGATGTCACACAGCACTCTGAATCATCACCTTTCAGAGGAAGTCCTGCAGAGTCTGCCTTTAGTCTATCACCTGTCTGCATTTTTAGGTATTCTCTGGTGTGTGAGGCACTACATACGTTGGTGACTTTGCGTTTGATGTTCTCCAGCAGATGTTCTTGTCCTCTGATGAAGAATGGGTGCTGAAACTCTGTGTCATCTCTCTCTGGTTTCACCAGACCACCCTGCTCGATGTGCACCACCTTACGGAAACCATCTGAGAGAAGTACCATTACACCATCAATAAAGGATGTGGACACCATCAATACAATGCTACACTCGCTAATATCACAGCTGCTCTTTCTGGCTCTTCCATAGTCCAGATGCCTTTGCATGCACAGTGCTAGAAGTGGAGCATGCACAGGTGGGCCTGTCCTTTTCTTCTATCCTACTTTTTATAAAGATGGTTCTGCTGAGTGTTGAGAAAAGTTCAGCTTTTCAGCATACCAGTCAACTAGCACTTCTTCAGTGACATGGAGAAAAAGAAGTTGCTCATGCACAAAGATCGTCATGATGAACGATCAATTGATATACACAAACCGGTACCTCCAGCGCACAGACCAGTACCGGTCTGTGAGTCGTTTGGTACCGGACCATAAGAGTTGAGGCTCAGGTGTGAAATTTGTGGTTTTTATCCGTTTTTATCGTTAACTCTGTTTCCCTCGGTCTTTTCCCATGTGTTATGAATAAATGTTCTTTTTGGGGGGGTACCGATACTCGTTTTATTTGTTGTATTTATCCACAACACCTTTAAAACCAGTCCGTGAAAATATTGTCGGACATAAACTAGTCCGTGGCGCAACAAAGGTTGGGGACCACTGGCTTAGCTCATTAACTGCTATCTTCTCATTAACTGCTATGTTAACTGCAGGCTACCTTGCCTTGTGATGACTGGTTGTTGCTGCTATGATAATTACAGCAGCAAAGAAAACCCGCTAAACACCAGACATTTCGCTCATATCTCAATGTTTCTTTACAAAGCACACCTGATTGGATGAATCTTCTTTCCCAAAAAAATAAATCAATGAAAAAAAAAAAACCCCAGTGGTGATAGCCCCACCTCTGAACAAGCTACCATCCAGAGGTGGGGCTAACACACTGATGATTCCTTGCTGGTTACTCACACATGTTGAGTTGGCGGATAAAAGAGGCCATGTTGTTGTGCTTGAAGAACTTTGGCAGAACTTCTTTGGAAAACCGCCCCTGGTCGAACACATGGAAACTGGTACCACTCTTATACAACAAGAGAAAGAGAAAAAGAATCTGTATTATTGTGGTGGCTGTGATTCAGGATGCAAAGCAGGTCATCTGTTAATCAGAAGGTTAGTGGTTTAATTCCTCTCTGCTCCATTCCTTGGGCAACATACTGAACCCTGAGGTCCGGGTGCTCTTCGATGCGTTCATTAGTGTGTGACTGTTCGACAGAAAGCGCGCAGGTTGAAAAAAGTGTCGCATGAATGTGTGTAAATGAGACATGGTGTATAAAGCACTTTGAGTACTTGAGTTTTAAGGAATGTATAAGAACCACTCCATTTACCTTATAATCAACCGATAAAAACAGAGACTATATACGCTCTTACGCTCTCAGGAATCTCCAGGAATAGATCTGAAAGTCAGAGCACACTGCTAACACTTTAATCTCAGCTGTCTGCTCTCCTGCAGACTGTGTCTGACCAGCTCACAGTTTATTGATTATTTCAACATTTTGGTTTTTTTGCACATCAGGCACTGATGAATAGATTACTGATTGGAACTCTTATTTAAACAGAACACACACACACACACACACACACACACACACACACACACACACTGCAGATGAAAGTGAACTCTTTATTTGGATCATCTATCCATGGAAGAAAAACAACGATATAAAGAGAACCCATTCATTTTGGGGACTTGTGATCCATATCCTGCTGCGGAAGCTTTATGTAAAGGAGGTGAAGAACAAGAAAATGTTTGTTGTTAAAGCAAAAGTAAGCACTACATAGCTAGCTTAATTATGACAACCTCAATCAGGATTTTTTTTTTTCTTAAGTATTTTTAATGATCTTTAGGCATGAAAAAAATATCTTGTAACTTCATTTCTTAAACATGTATTTTTCAAATAGTTTTTTACATGTCCACTTAGGTGGACATTTGGAATGGGTGGCAGGGTATGGGGTGACACATCAGTGTCCAGTGTAGTGGTTTATGTGCAAGTATACCATCAACTCTGACACAAATACAAGAAAACAGCCTTTGAATAGGTGTCCACTGTAGTGAGCACTGTGCGTGAAAGGGTTAAACACAAACTACCAAATGTAAATCTTACATTTTGTTGACTTGGATATTTACAGTGTAGTTCCAGAAAAGTTCAGGTAGTATTAATTTGTCACAATAATATCATGTCATAACAGTAAAGTTGACCGAGTATTTTTCTAATGCCAGGTAAATCATTCCTGCACTGCACAGCCAGGGTTGTTGTGAAAAGCAGATGTAGCCAGTAAGAGTTAGGAGGTGTGCTTACATGTTGGTGCCATAATCAAAACTCCTCTCTGGCAGTTGTAAATAAATGTTGATTACTGCATCTGATAGCACAGCAACTATCTGGCACTTTGGTTTCTAGTTAAACTAGGAGACGTTCACAGGGAGGCTGGAGAGCAAAGGACCGCAGTATTGTTTTTGCCATCTAGGTGGGCGTGTGGCAGTAATGAAAACCATGGATTAAAGGTTCATTTTCCTTTTTAAACTACACTAGGAAATTACACTTGAGAATCTTTAATCTGGTGTTACATGACCTTCAGCTGTGGGCGGAGCCTATTAGTTATGCAATTTAAAAAAAACAAATAAACAAAAAAAAACAACAACTAAAAATCAGGAAAATAAAGATGGAGACCTCTTGGTGATAAGTGACTGATTTCAGTGCAACTGGTAGTTAACACCTGCAGCTGTACAATGTGTGGGCTATGACACTACAGTGACATCAGCTTATTTGAATTCAGGCTTTATGCCAATCACCAAAACAGCTGCTGGGATCAGTTTGTCAGAAAAACAACCGTCAACTGATCATTTACTGACTAGCTGATGATGTCTGAAATCATTTGACCTCTGACGTGAGATCTGTTAGCCTTAATAGCTCACTGAAGCCAAGCTAACTGAGCTGACCTCTTTTCCTTAGTCAGTAAATAAAGTTTGTCAACAAACCTGTCTGCATTCCAGTTTAAATAAAGTTGTGTCTGTTTCTGCAGTGTAATTAAAGTTAAACTTGTCTGCGTTAGCTGTTAGCTATTAACGTGCGTACCGGACTCCAACAGATGAGCGGGTCGGTGTCCGGGTCCTCCACCAGGGTCCACAATTTGGTCAGGAAGGCCGGGACGTTCCCGCTGCTCAGCACCGCCCCCCCTCCTCCGGGATATTCCATCTGAGAGACGAAAATCGAGCACACACCTGAGCTAACGACGCTAACTGCTAGCTGCGTCAGAAAGAAAACAACGAAATACGACTCGGGTCCTTGATCTGACTCGGACCGTGCCGGTTTGGTCCCGCTGCTGAACTCAGAGTTCCCCGCGGGGCTGCAAACAGACGTCCTGAACTTTATTTCACTTAGAGCAGCGACAACTCCGCAAATCCGATAAAACACAACTGCGCAGATAGCTGCCCAGCGCGGTCTGATGGCGTCAGCACAATACGTAACCCTAACGCTCTGTCGCGCTGTGATGTGATGTGCAGTAAGGCGGATTATTATTATTATTATTATTTTAACTTCATTAGCAATTCAAACATTACAGATATAAATGAGCAAAAGACAATGTCAGGGGGTTTCGTGTAATAACAATTAGACACAGGCTAATCACAAGATACCAAACAAGGAGCATAAATTTATAGTTTTATTGCTTTTATATTATGAGAATGTTGTATAGTTTTAAAATATTGTCTGGTTTCATTTATAAAGCATTGAAAAGACGGTTTTGCATTAGAAATTTTGGATTCATGTATATGAAATTTAGCCATTAAGATCAGTAAATTAATCAAATGAAATGTGTTTGACCTATTTGCAGGGCAATCAAAAAAGCCAAACAATATTTTTCCGTAACAAAGATAAGATAAAAGAAACAACAAAAGCACAAACATCTTGCCAGAAAAGATTAGCGCATAAGTAGGATCAAAATAAGAGAGAAATATCTTTCTTCTGACAGTTAAAAAAAAAAAACAGTTAGCATCAATGTCTTTTTATATCGTACAAGAAAGGTTCTGGTGGGTTAAAAACTATGAATAATTTTAAAAGATATTTCCTTTAATTTCTTGGTTAACAGGAATTTCAATGGTATGGTCCAAATTTTCTTCCATTCCAGGTCCTAGTATAAATTATTCCAGTAAACAACAGCCATTGGGACACAAGTTCTGTCTTATGCCAGGGTTGTTTTTCTTCTTTATAGTGGGAAAATAGATCTGTGTAACAGAGGTAACAGGATATGTATGTGTGTATCTATATCTATCTATATGTAGATATAGATATATATCTTTATCTATATCTATATCTACATATAGATATAGTTCCAAATATAGTATCTGTGCAGAGAAAAGTTGTGTTTATAAAGCAACGACCAGGAAAGAAGCATCTGGTCGTTGGCAAAGTTGGACAGTTTTAAGGGGATTTTATCAATACTGTAATTACAAAATAAAACAAAGACTAAAATTTATTTTTTTATTTTTTAATTTGGAATAAAGTTCCAAATTGATGTTGGGTTCCTGAGAAATTGTTTGATCCAGTTTACTTTAAACACATTGTTTACTGTAGAAAAGTCAAGAAAGTTTATGCCACCATGTTGGTATGAGTTGGATAAACTGCTCCCTTAATATAATGTATTGTATTCTTATAAAGGAGTCTGTCAATATCCACCAGGGTTTCTTTATTTACATCAAGAGACAAAGCAGCATAAGTCAATCGAGATAATCCCTCCGCTTTGGTGTGTAAAACTCTGCCTTTCAGAGATAAATCCTGTTGGAGCCAAGAATTTAGTTTTTTGTTGTGTTTTATGTCAAACTGGATTGAAATTGAAGAAGTATCTGGTGGTTTGACTTTTATTAATTACCAAGGTAAGTGATCGACTCTTTCACTGGAATGCCAGCAATAGAGGGACTGGTAGAGTTTCTGAGGGCAAGCAGTTCACATTTACCGATGTTTAAGTGGAGTGCTGAAGCTACAGAAAAAGCATCAGTTGTGTTAATGTCTATCTGCACCTGTGAAGCACTTTTTAAAAAGAGGGTGGCATCATCAGTAAGCTGACTAATGAATTTTTCTTTTTTGCAATTGTAATGCCTTTCAGGGGACTACGTTTAATATAGTCAGAGAGGAGCTGAGCACAGATGAGAAACAAATATAGGGAGATGGGGCAACCTCGCCTGATACTACGGTTCAACTTAAACCTAAAGGATGTACCTGCATGTAATTTGATGGAACAATTAGCATTTTTGTACATTATTTAAATAGCATTCTGAACATAAGGGCCAAAACCAAATTTGCCCAAAGCCTGAAAAATAAAACTGTTCAATAGTATTGAACGCTTTACAGAAATCTATAAATAAGATAAAACTATCAACCCTACAAAAATCTGCATAATCAATGAGGTCAAGAATAAGTCTAATGTTGTTGGATATGTGTCTGTTAGCCATAAAGCCAGTCTGAGTTTCATCAGTAATATAATTCAAAACAGCTTTCAGTCTTTTGGCAAAGATCTGAGCTGGATCTAATACTCATCGTTAAGAAGGCAGATCAGTCTCCAGTTGTCAAAATAAACAGGATCCTTCTTTAGCTTTTGAATCAGTGTTAACAGACCTTCTGATAAAGTGGAGGGTTGGACGGACTGATTTATGAGTCTTTCAGTGTACACATTAAGAGGAAATGGGCCTAGTTGATCTGCAAAAGTAATGTAGAATTCAGAGATTAAGTCATCTGTTTCTGGGGAATTATTAAGTTTAAGACGTTGAATAGCAGGTAGAACTTCACCAACAGGTATTGGCCTATCGCAGAAGTTCGTCTTATCTTCCTTTATAGTTTGCGAATCAGAGAGTTGTTCAGAGCAGCACTCTCATTATAATCTGACTTGTATAAAGCTTTATAAAATTTGGAACAATATTAAGTCTCCAAACAGAGATTTCTCTAGTTTAAAAAAATAAGATGAGTGTTGTTTGCCTTCTTCTAACCACCATCTATCTCCTTGATCTCATAAAGCCCCCTGCATTCAATTTATAAATGTCATTTAATTTATTCTGTTGCAAAACTAAATCAATCTCATCATCTTCCGATAGGTTCTGGAGCAGTTATCCTTGTAACTACATTAATTCCTTCAGTTTTCCTTTGTTTTGCTGTTGAAAAGCCATACTCACTTAAATATTTAGCGGCTTCAAATTTGAAAAGCTCCCAGTTTTGACAGTAAACATGACTGGCTAGGGATTTATCCCAGAAACATTTAATCAATAACAGAATATCTTCAATCCCTGTCTCATGTTTTAGAAGGGAATTATTACGTTTCTAGTAGCAGCTCCTACGCGCTTGGGCAGCATGAAGACTTAAAGAAACCTGAAGTGATACCGCTTTGTGTTCTGTAAGTGGAGCTGGCATTATATTGACTATTATGTTATTCTTATCTAAGCAATTAGGGACTAACCAGAAATCAATACAGGATTTAGAAGAGCTGGATTTATCATTCCATGTATACAGTTTGGCTTTAGGGGTTTTAACTCTCCAAATGTCTATTAAATGAATTTTTTGCATAAATGTATTTATAGCAGAGTTATTTGAGCAAGGTGGGCATCTGTCTAAGGAAGGATCTATTATATTAAAGTCACCTCACACTAATAACAGAAGATTAGGGTATTTGATAATCAGAACAAAAAGCATGTTTCTGGGGCATCCAACAAAAAGTATTTTTCTGACTTAGAGTTAAAACTGTATAGATTGGCAAGAAGAAAGACGTTATCAACACTGATGGTAAATTCTAACACATAATGACCTACTGGGGTATACTTCAGAGTGTATAACATTCTCATTAAATTTGTTCTTCTTTTTTTTTTTTCAACTTTAATTTTTCTTAGTTTTAGTTGACATTGAAAACGATACAGTAAAGAAAATTACAAACAAACGAACATATATGCAGTCTGGAGTTTACATTTCTTTTTCCACCTATCACATGCAAATTTCTTTTTATGGTGTGTTTTTGGTGCCACTTCGGAATGCTTTCCACTTCCTCCACTGTCTATCTTTACATCCCATCAGTCTAATATTGAATGTGATTTTTTTCCATCTCTGAGATACCCTCTACAATCCTAATCCAATCTTGCAGAGTAGGAGGGTCTGGGTGTAACCACTTCTTTGTGATTGCTTTTTTAGTTCCGGCTAGAATTATTTTTACCAGATATAAGTCCTCCTTTTGTATCTGTTCCTTTATGTTTCCAAGGTACATCACTTGACAGGTGTTTAGGAGTGCATAACCCAGAACATTATCTATGGTCATTTTAAGGTCTTCCCAATACTTTTTAATTTTTATGCACTTCCAGGATACATGTGAATGATCTGCTTGTGTTTCTCCACACAGTCTCCAACATTTCTGTGGACTTGAGATCTGTTTACTTTTTATTTTGGATGTAATGAAAAAACGCGTCAAATTTTTCCAGCAAAATTCCCTCCACAACGGCGAATTCGTTGTGCTGTGTTGTATTTCACACATACTAACCCATTCCTTCTCTGTTATAGTTATGGCCAGTTCAGCTTCCCATTTCTTTTTAAGGTAAAAGGTTGTGTCCTGTCTATCTTCTTCTAAAGATCTATAGAAGGTGGAAATTGCTTTGAATTGTTTATGTTCATAGCAATTTTTTACTAGTCCAATAACACCCAATGGTTTTTCAAGCCAGTCAGTCTTTATTTGCTTTACACAATAGTCCCTTACTTGCAGATATCTAAAAAAAAATCTCTATTTTCCAATTTGTATTTATTTTTTAGTTGTTGGAAACTCATTAGTGTTCCATTTTTCATTGGAGTAAAAACTGCTGTAATCCCTTTTAACTCCCATCGTTTGAATGTTTGGTCCAATTGTCCCGGCTTAAATTTTTTATCATGTCTAAACCATCTCAGCAAAAATAATTGTTCTTTTAACTGATGTTTTTCTATTACTGTGTGCCATATGTCTAATATAAATTTCACAATTTGATTCATTCTACTTTTGTAAGAGGTCATTAATTGTTTGTCAGAGAAAAAAATTTGAATTTTGTGTCCCTCAATTTCTTTCTCAATTTCCTTCCACCGTGCCTCATAATCTGGTCTAAATTGGGCTGCGTAAAAGTATTCCCTTAGGTTAGGCAAAGCCATCCCTCCCTTACACTTCGGGAGTTGAAATGTTGTTAACCTTGTTCTGGGCTTCTTCCCATCCCATATAAACCTTGACATCATCTTATCCCATATTTTAAATTTACTTTGAGGTATAGAAAGTGGGAGTGATTGAAACATGTAAAGCAATCTTGGGAGAACGTTCATCTTTATTATTTGGATTCTAGAGTAAAAAATTTGTAGGTATTGTTGACCACCGTTCGAAGTCTTTTTTGTTACCCTCCACCTGATTGTAGTTTGTGTCAAACATAGCAGAAAATGATTTTGTAAAGGTCATGCCCAAATATTTCATGGTATTCAAGTGCCACTTTAGTTTATATTCATCTCTAATCTTTTGAGAAGGTGTATAGTTGAATGATAGAATTTGTGTTTTGGATACATTAATTTTGTAGCCCCATAAGTGTTCGAAGGTATGGAATAGTTGCATCAAACACTTGTCAGGATCTCGTAAGAAAACAATGACATCATCAGCAAATAATCCAATAAGATGTTTTTGTCCGGCTAGAGTTACCCCCTCCATTAGATTTGTTCTTAAGAGTAATAACTCCTGCCGGTCTTTCTGATCCATTTGAAAACCATAGGTCATTGTCCCATTGCGTTTTCCAAAAAGCAGTATCCTTTTAAACAGAGTGTGATTCTTGATAAATAAAAAAAAGACAGTATTCTGTTGATTTGCAAACAAAAACAAAGCTTTACGCTTAACAGTGTCTCTTAAACACCTGACAATGAGAGAAAAAAATTGATATAGACAATGTGGCCTTAACACAAAATAATGAATAGTTTACTTCCCTTAGTGAACATAGTACTGACATTAACAACTTTTAGCCTGAACCTCAAAATTGTAGATAATCCCTTATGTGACATCTGTAACTTTATACCTCATCAGCGCAGGTGCTGCTTGAGCCTCAGGCGAAGTGGGTGCACCTCCTTTCCCTCAATAATCACACGGACCCCGGCAAAGTGAGCTCTTTTTCCTTCTTTCCTTGCAGTGCTCTGTCAGCAGAGGACATCTTCAGTGACTCTCAGGTAGTTTTTTCTTCAGGAAGGTGTAGTTTTTAGCTTTTCTCCAGATCTGGTTGCAAGCTGATCTTGTTGAAAACCGAATGATAACCAACCTTGACTTCTGATTTTTGTTGTAGCAGTCCAAGTGATGAACTACATCAACGCTGTCCCTAAATCCTGCACTAGTCTACCCGACAACGGCGCAGCAGATGTCAAAAACCTCTGATGTTATTTCTGGAAACTGACAATCATGTTAAACCAAACATACCAACTGTACCCCAAACAAACAGAACCCTACTAGTGTTTCCTTATTTTTAAATTCTAACAGTGAATTGAAGATGCTCAAAGACATTATGGAGAGTTTTATTGATCGGGGTGAAAGCACTCTTCTGATCAACAAGTTCACCAATAAGTCATCAAATGATCAATATGTTCATATGTACATCGATGGTTTTTGGCTGAACAACTATCAAAATATCTTGCATTTTATAAGGGGGTGGGACAACGGTGAATTTACACAGTTACAAGAACCAATTTTGTTTCACATGGTCATGTGGGACAGCAGCTGGCAGGAGGACTCTTCATTCCACTTCAAACATCTGGAGCCCACAATCGAAAAAAAACCCTCAAAACCACAACTACGACGATCTTGCTGCTGATGAAGAAGAGGATGAGGCTGATGAGGTGCTTCCAATGTATCTCTGCAGGAAGTGGTTAAGGCTGAAGACCACACCCCAGCCGATGGCAGGGTCCATGTTGATGAAACCATCTAGGTTCATCTGGCACTCTGAGGGGAAAACGCAGCCCAGTATGATGACATCATAACTACATGGTACACGCGATTACACACGCTAATAACTGGGAAGTCATGTGACCTGCAGTGCATATAGGGGCGTACGTAGGGGGAGGCATCTTCCACGATCCATCAGAGTTCCTCATGTGAGATCGATCAGATGCGAAGTTCAACAGGAAGCTGTCAGCAGGAACCACACGAAACTTCCTGGCAGACAGAAGGGGAAATTGTAACTATGATGTCACTCAGGTGTGTGTAGTTTCCTGTCATGATGCTCAGCTGTGTCTTACCTGTGGTATTCTGGTCTGATGTCACTCTCTGAGCGTAAGGCTTGGGCAGCGTAGAGCTTCAGGCTGCAGGGAAACGAGAGCGTTGAATCCAGATCATACACTAGAGAGTCCGATTGATCTGCCTGCAGCAGGATCACATGGTAGTCCTGAAACACAACGATGTTATCTTTAATGTCATTTTGACATCATTTGTGTTTATGTCTGTGCTCTCACAGTATTAACAGTGACATCACAAACCCAGATAACCGGCAGGTCTCCGTGTCCAGACTTCTGCTTCCACAGAGGAACCTCAAAGGAGAACAAATACAGAACATCAGCTTTAGAACCTCACCTGAGATGTTTCAAAAAACCTAAAAAACCAAGTGGATGTTTTTAGTTTTTTAGTTCATGTGTTATTGTAGGGTCTTTACCTAAGAATATAAAGCACCTTTTGTTTGGAGGCACCTTTTGTTTTTGCGATTTGGTGCTATATATGTAAAACTTAAATGGCAGATGTCTAAAAGAGCATGACAGGTGTTTCACAGAACCATCCTTTAATCCATTTTCTGCCACTTATCCGCATTCGGGTCACGGTGCGGCAGTCTGAACAGAGAAGCCCTCACCCAAGCCACCTCCTTTAGCTTATCCAGGGGGGCACTGAGATGTTTCTAACCCAGCTCTGAAATGTAATTTGCCTCCTCCTAGCATTTCATGCGCAGAATAACTCACCTGGGAGTTATCCAGGAGGCATCCTTGCAGGATGCCCGGACTACCTCAAACTGGCTCATTTCAATGTGGAGGAGCAGTTGGCTGTATTCTGAGTCCCTCACGAATAACCAAACTCTATCTCTAAGAGAGAGCCCAGCAACTCTTTGAAGGACACGTATTTCATTCAGTTTCATTTATATAGTGACAAATCCCAACAACATTTGCCTGAAGGCACTTTATATTGTAAAGTATATACAATAATAGTTTCTTCATAACCTCTCAGACCGGTTTCCTCTTTTTCTGTATTTCTTTGGTATAGTCGTGATTAACTTAAGACCTTCATATGTTACTTTTTGTTTCTATGCCTGCCATATTATGTGCTTTTTAAACTGGTACTCCAGGAAGCAAACAATAATAGCTCAGTGGGCCCT
The DNA here is from genome assembly GCF_900408965.1 of Simochromis diagramma. Classification (NCBI taxonomy): domain Eukaryota; kingdom Metazoa; phylum Chordata; class Actinopteri; order Cichliformes; family Cichlidae; genus Simochromis; species Simochromis diagramma. The sequence goes on along the minus strand of NW_024387523.1, from coordinate 18,484,965 downwards.
TTCACTGTGTGTGTTTACATTCTTGGCAATCTTCAGCAATGACCAAAAAAGTTTGTCACAAATCCTATGCTGTCGTTTCTTCCAGACCCCTCAGGAATTCCGTGTATCCGTATGCTGTTGCGTCAATCTGGACTCTAGATCATGACATTTAGCAGCTAGTTTAGCCACTTCTTGAAGTGCAAGACAGCAGTCCTACGTATTGGTTTAATATGCATGCTGAAGGATATATCCTGGTCAAAAATGACTCCAAGATTCCTCACAGTGTTGGAGACCAAGGTAATGCCAACCAGAGTAAGCATATTGTTAGATACCATATTTCTATTAATAGGGCAAGTACAATGAGCTCAGTTTTATCTAAATTCAGAAGCTGAAAAGTTAGAGGTCATCCAGGTCTTTAAGACATTCCTGCAGTTTAACTAATTGGTCTGTTTTATCTGGCTTCATGGGTAGATAAAGTTAGGTGTGATCTGCATAGCAGTGAAAATATGTGCTATGCCTTTTAATGTTCCTATCACATAACCCCGTGGAACTCCATAATTAATCTTGGCGACGTCTGTGGAGAGGACTGTCCATGTACATAAACAAATTGGAATCTATTATATAGATATGATTCAAACCACTGCTGCGCATTATGTTTAATACCTACAAGCATGTTCCAATCGCTGTAATAAAATGTTTCCCCACCACCTGCTCCAACTCACCACCAGACGGTGATTAATTGACATAGAGCAGCAGATCTGATGATACAATTACAAAATCCATCATCTTCATTTTAAATCTGACATTATACTGGCATTTGGTTCTCACCGTTCTCGTCTCATTGGAGATGAAGATCACAAACAGATGTTCCAGCGGTGCGGTTCTCTGTTTTCTGACATAGTCACAGAGTTTCCAGACATTTTCTTCACTGCAGAACAAGAACAGACAGAAGGGCAACAGACAGTCAGCCTGTAGGGCTTCCTGAAAGTTCTGAAGGATTAGTGTGTCCTGCTGATCCATCTGATCGTTTTTATTGATGGCTAATAGAAAATGTTTCACCAAGTCTTTAACTCCAATTCCAATTCCACACATTGCTATCAAAAACATTCACTCCTCAGCCAGAACCTACACAACACAGAGAAAAACACACACCTGAGGACAGTCAGGAAAAAGGGATGAAGAACTTTTCAGACTTTTCAGAATCTCACTGAACCTGAAAAGAAAGTGCTAGCCAAAGGACTCCATTTTGCCATTTCTCCTCAACAGTTGCCCACAGTGGACCTCATCACAGCCACAGAAACCGCCATACGGATTAATAAATTATCACAAACAGAAGCAGAGCAAATCAAGATGAAAGTTTCAGCCACCCTCTCCAGTGCCAAAGTTCCTCCGTCTAACCTCACAATACAAGAAAAGAAGGCCGTCGCTTCCCTGAGCAAAGACCACAACATCACCATATTACCAGCTGACAAAGGAAGGTGCACCGTGGTCCTAAACACAACAGATTACCACACAAAGATCACTACTCTCCTCAGTGACAAAAATACCTACGAAGCCTTAAAGCGAGACCCCACAAGCAGCCACAAAAAGAAAGTTATAGCTTGCCTTCAAGACCTTGAAAAGGACAAAATCATTGACCGCCCTTTATATCATCGCCTATACCCAGGGGATGCCATACCCTGTATTTATGGACTTCCTAAGATCCACAAAGAAGGTGTCCCACTCAGACCCATTGTTAGCAGCATAAACTCAGCTACTTACAACATTTCAAAACACCTAGCTACCATCTTAGCACCTCTGGTGGGGACCACCCCATATCACATCAAGAACTCCACCGACAAGGTCCAGAAACTTACCCTGGACCCAGATGAAACCATGGTGTCCTTTGATGTAGTCTCTCTCTTCACATGCATACCCACCATGGAGGCCGTGAAGACTGTCAGAAAACGACTACAAGAAGACAGCTCCTTGGAAGACAGGACCAACTTCACCCCCGATCAGATTTGCACACTGTTAGACTTCTGCCTTACCACCACATATTTTAAATACAACGAGGGTTTCTACAGGCAAAAACATGGCTGTGCCATGACCTCCCCGGTGTCACCCATTGTAGCCAACCTTTACATGGAGGAAGTGGAAAGGAAGGCTCTTGGCTCTTTTAAAGGGAGAGTATCCAGCCACTGGTACCGATATATAGACGACACCTGGGTCAAAATCAAAACACAAGAAGTGGAATCGTTCACTGCTTACATAAACACTGTGGATACAAACATCAAGTCCACCAGGGAAGACACAAAGGACAACTGTTTGCCTTTCCTGGACTGCGCCGTGCGCATTGAAGAGAATGGAAACCTCAACATTGAAGTTTACCGGAAGCCCACACACACGGACCAATACCTCCTCTTTGACTCCCACCACCCTCTGGAACACAAACTTGGAGTAATCAGGACCCTACACCACCGGGGAGAAAATGTTCCCTCTAAGCCTGAAGGGAAAAAGAAGGAACACACACATGTTAATGAAGCTATTAAAACAAGCGGTTATTCTAATTGGGCTTTCATCAAGTCTGCAAAGATGCACAGAAAAGAAGATCAGGCACCAGCTAGGGAGGATAAGAAAGAAAAATGCAACAACATTGTCATTCCCTACGTAGCCGGTGTATCAGAAAAACTCCAGAGAGTCTTCTCCAAGCATGACATCCCAGTTTACTTCAGACCCAGCAACACACTCAAACAAAAACTAATTCATCCCAAAGACAAAACTCCTAAACACAAACTTAACAATGTAGTGTATGCTGTACAGTGTAGCGAGGAATGCCCAGACCTCTATATTGGAGAGACCAAACAGCCACTTCATAAACGCATGGCACAACACAGAAGAGCCACCTCCACAGGACAAGACTCGGCATCTAAGAGGACAAAGGTCACTCTTTCGAGGATGCAAATGTTCATATTTTGGGTCCTTCACTCTAGTTAGCAGTGAGCGCAGCACACGCCACGTCCGATATGAAAGGGCCTTTCATATCAGATCAGGAGCGCCGATATAAACAAACTGAAGCAAGAGCGGCAGAGGCTGCTTGGGCTGATCCGCTCCCTGGAAAGTGACATTGAAGACCTGAAGAGGCAGATCTCTGGACATGAAAAGACCAGTCAGGACAAGGAGAGAAAGAATCAGGAACTGGAGAAGTTTGTTCTTGAATTCCAGCTGAAAAGCAGAAAACTGAGCCTCTGCAACATGACATCAGTGTGAAGAAGGAGCGGATCAGTCAGCTGGAGGAAGAGCTGATACAAACCGACAAGAGCAATGCTCAGCTGAAGCTCACCGTCTCTGAGCTGAAGCTCAAACTGAAGACCAGAGACAAAGAGATGTGCAAAGAGAGTCAGAAGGTCAAAGATTTCAAATTTGAAATCAGACCTGGACAACTGTGTCGGCTTCATCCAGGAGCCTAAAACCCTGAAGGACAACATACAGATGCTATACGCTCGATATGTCCAGCAGACTGAAAGGATGGAGAGAACCAATGCAGATGATACTGTTCAGAAGGCGCTGCGTCACCAGTGTGAGCAACAGGAGAGGACAGTAAATGGCCTCAAAATGAGGCTGGTCAAATCTGCAGAGGAGCACGAAAAGGTCTACACCAAAATCATGAAGGAAACATGACTCTGATAGCTGAAATCAACAAGCTGCGGAAGGAGCTGCATTTGGCCAGGACTCAGGCTAAAGACGTCAAAGATCAGCTGGCTCTCTTAAAGAAGCCCAAGAAGTCACAGCCCATCTTAGAAGAAGCAGCCTACCAGGAGCCCAAACAGCTAGGAGTCAGCTGATTGTCTTTTACCTCAGCAATAGCTCTGCAACTAACACACAGCAGCAGATACACATATAAGAAGAAAGTTGTTAGTATGATTCTTGTATTCATTCTTAATTTAAATTGATAATGAATGTGTGGATTTGTATGTTACCATAGCAATTTACTGCAGGAAACAATCATATTTATTTATTTATTTATTTATTTATTTATTTTACGGGTTGTACGGAAGCCCCAAACGCAATTTCATTGTTCTTTGACAATGACTATAAATAAATAAATACTTGAAAATACTTGATTTGATAAAGGTTTGATCACTGACCTGTAAAAAAATAAAAAATAAATGAAAGGGCCTTTAAACAAGATGGGGCGATAGTCAAACTGACCAGCAGATGTCACTGTGGACATGGGTTTCAGATTTTTTCGAAGCCTCGATACAATTCGGTTGTATGTTTGTTGATAACCTGATATTAACACTGTTTAAAGGAGGATTATTATTCCTTACAATGATCTTGTGATTTTTATTCTCTCACTGACAAATTTAAAGAAACTGCTCTAAAAATTAAACGGAAATCTGAACTAGCCAATCATTGTAGTTGCAGCTGCTTTGACCAGACGTGTGTTTACAATTCTCAGGAGCAAAGTAATGTTCTGACACAGAGCCTGCACGTCACCTGTTGCAGGTATGTCGGGACTCACCAGTAGCAGCTCGTGTACACGCAGTCCTCGCGCGTCGGAACGAGTCTCCGATTCATGATCGGGTGTTACACTGAAAGAGTTCCAAGGGAAACGGACTGACGCCAAATCCGCTAAGGAAAGGGGACTTTCAAATTAAAAGCATCGACAAAGTAACAGTAAGACTGGGGTCCAACTGCTAATTTCACTTCGCTGCCGCCACAAGAAATTAGCTTCAGTGCTTCCTTAGTTACCTCCTACATTAGAGACGCTGCATTCTTCATGAAAGGAGAACACCGTTTACAGCAAAGCACTATGAGAGAAACAAACTGACCTCTGAACCTGTTAGCTAGCTTAGATTTTCAGAGAATCACTACTTTAGCAGTATACAGTCCCCATTCACTCAGGAGTTATCCTTCTGCTCAGCACCATAAATCATCAGAAAAGACTTGTTTTTCATTAAATCTCTTAGAAATTTTAATTTTTGTAAACATCTGCACTGCAAATTTCGCAAGCTTTAATTAGCTTTTTGATAAAATACTTTATCAAACTGAACTGAACAAATCTCTTCATATCAAATTGATTATACGGTGAACTAAAAACTACATGAGTGAAATTTTCTCACTGAAATATAAATAAAACCCAGACAGATCTGGATCATCACTCCAGAAACTAATTCAAAACAAGCTAACGAGCAAATCTAAAACTAGAATAACTGTGGTGAGATGGGCAGAGTTCACAGGGGGTCCAGGCTCCTCAGCTAACTCTGTAAATATGGCTGTCATGATATCTGAACTTAACATCTTAAACCTGATCGATCACCCACAAATAGCCAATTATGCATCTTTTTATTAATCTTTAATGGCCCTAGACAGGAAAGGGATGTCACACTGCTGATCAATATCAGCTCCTTTCACCAGACTGACAGCATACACACACACACACTCAAAAACAGTTCAGTTTATTCAAAAAGGAACTGACACCACAGCAAGGAGACCAGTGAGGCAAGGACTCATGGTGTCACATGTTAAGACATTGTGTCTGAAAGTAAAAACATTAGAAAAACGGCATCTGTGGTTGCTAAGCATGTTGCTATGTGAAGAGGCAGATAGTAGCATCAGCGCCAGAGGAGAAGACCCAGGGTTGCGTGGGGTGAAAGGTCACATCCAGAACACCAAGATCATGAGTCATCACATGACCTCTGAGGACTTTCACTGGGACGATGAGTGGATTCTGCAAAAGGTCACTGTGGAGGTAGCAAGGAGGGGTTAGAGTGTAACTGAGAGGAGGAAAAATAAGTGTGTGTGTGTGTGTGTGTGTGTGTGTGTGTGTGTGTGTGTGTGTGTGTGTGTGTGTATATATTACTTGTAAACAGTCCCGTGACAGACTATCACTGAGCCATCATCAGACGCCGAGGCAAACAGCGGGTACAGTCTGTGATAGGCCACACCCCTCACTGCTTTCTTATGGTGTCTGCAGAGAGAAGGTGATCCATACCACATGATAAATGATTAAAAACAAACAAACAAACAAACAAACAAACAAACAAACAAAAGAAAACAACATCTGATCAATATGTAGTATTCTACAATCAATGATGACACACCAATGTCAGCGTCATGATTGAGTACACATGCTTTGAGACCACTCTGAACCAATCACAGCTCTGATTTGTTTGAGGTGAGACTCAGGTAAGGTCTTTGTTTGCTCAGCAGGATTTAAACTCCTCACCTTCCTGGTGCACGTCTGACTGAAATCTCATTTCCTGAACTGCTGCACCTGCTGGGCTGTGAAGGCACTGCAGATCTTTTGTTTTTGTCAATTTAAACAATGCTGCTTTATGTACAAATCAGCTCTGGCTATGCAAAATTCTGTTGGCAGCAATGTATAAAATGTGAAAAATACAAGCTGAACACAAGAGGGAGCATTATAAAATGAAATAAAGAGCTATAATCATTTTAAAACCGGGATACCATACAAATAAACTACATGGCAGTTCTGAATAGAGTAATTCACACTTTTCTTAGGGTTTAAATGTAAACCAGACACTTCAGAAAATATGTGGATTTTATTGATGACAAGAGGGATTTGTTCTGACCTTTTGAGGAAAACTGTAGTATCATCTGCCAGCTGAGTGCTTAGGTCTATACATGTGACATTGTGATTTTCATAACAGTCACACAAGCTGTGACTGTTATGAAAATCACAATGTCACAGCTTGTGTGACTGTTGCGCAGTGGTTGTGGTTTCATTGTCAGAGTTAGGCACATCAAATGTAGCAGATATGAATTATTTTAGATTCATGCACTGAATTCCACTTTCATACCAGCTGTATAGTGTCTAACATAAAGAGAGCATAAACAGTGATGGTAATTACCCAGGACAACTCAAACTCACAAAACACTTGTTAAATTTAGGTGTGTAAAGAGCAGTAAACCTCCAAATCTGTAATTAATCTTAAAAATATTCACTTGTTAACTCTTAACCCACCTGTGCTTTCCCTTTACTCAGCATTGATGCAGCTGTCTGTGAATCTACTTAATTTATAACTTCTGACAAAGTCTAGTCTAGCTGTGTTAGATAATCACTCTAACAACACCACCTTCTGTAGGGGACTGCATAAACCTGCAATATTTGTAACCTTGAGAGTTACTAAGTACAGCCACCATTTGAAGAAACCCTGACCCCCCATTCTGGAGATCAGGTCTGAATGAAGACAGGAGCACTCAAGGTCACCTGTAGCTGACCAAGACATTGCTTCCATTGTAACAATTAACAAAGTGGTAATGTTGACAGCTCATGTCTAAAAGGGTTAAACTCAGATGATCAGAGTGACTGGCAGGTACGTACCGGAGCATCTTGTAGGGTTTAGTTGACAGATCGAGGTCAAACCAGCTCAGCTTACAGTCATAACTCCCACAGATCACATGATCACCTGCAGACACACGAACAGACAGGTGGGACAGCTGTGAAGAGAATACTGCTCGTATAAATACAGATGACTTTAGGACGAAGCGACTGCGGTGAGCGAAACGACCATTGCGGCGGGTTTATTGGAGCCTTTAAGACTTGTGTGTGGGGGACTGGGGTGTGGTTACCTCCTGGATGGACAGCCATGCTGGAGATCCACTTGGAGTTGGTTTGGAGTTTTTTAGTCATTTCTTGTTTGACGAGGTTGTAGATGCGGATCGAGCGCTGTGTGGCCACAAAGAAATAGGGCCTGATTGGGTGGAAGGATACGCACTGGACCAGGCCTTTGTTCCTGCTGAAGGGGTTCTGACTCCGCCTCCGGCTCAGCTGGTGGATATACACCTGCAGGTGGCTTGTGTTATCTGGCATCACTGATGCTAGGTAGTCTCCTTTAGCATGCCACACCACCTGGTGAACAGCCTGCAGAGATCAACAGCGATTAGGCCAGATGTGGATCAGAGTGGGGGGGTTTAAAAACAAATGAATAAATCAACCAATCAGGTGGTTTTCTCACTTTGGGGTGTTGGATTTTGAGGCGGAGCCCCTGGTTTAGCTCTTCCCCCTCAGCCTCGCTCCAGACAACAGACCCATTTCCTTCTGCTGGCTCCTCCCCCTCCTGCTGGGCACTGAGGAGTCGTTCTGACGACAAGATGACCTGTTTATCTGCCAGAGAGGGAGACAGGATCAAGACCACAGAGTCCCTGAAACCAGAGAGAAACAGAGGGACAGGATCACATCAGTGGGAGAGGAGGGAAGAGTTTAAAATCCTGCTTGTTTCTAGAGTATTTAAAAGTATAATGGGAGCCAGAGCCTTAAGCTTTCAGATCTCCCTCTGTGGAACCAGCTCCCAGTTTGGAATCAGGAGAGAGAAACACTCTACTTTTAACATTAGGCTTAAAAGTTTTCTTCTTGATAAAGCATATAGTTAGGTCTGGATCAGGTGACCCTGAATCCTTCCTTAGTTACGCCGCAATCGTGCTCATAAAGTTGGATGTCCACAACAACAAAAAACCATCGTTAGAAATCACTGAATTAAATTATTAATACATGCTCTCTTCCTCATATGACATATTTATCCCCATCTCGCTCCAGGGGTTATGTGATTGATGGGATATTCTTTGTATTACTGTAGGACAGGGGTGGGCAACTCCAGGCCTCGAAGGCCAGTGTCCTGCAGGTTTTAGATGTGTCCTTGATCCAACACAGTTGATTCAAATGGCTAAATTCTCCAGAGGCTTGAGAACGAACTAATCATGTGATTCAGGTGTGCTGACCCAGGGTAATATCTAAAACCTGCAGGACTTGGAGTTGCCCCCACTGCTGCTGTAGGATCTTTACCTTAGAATGTACAGCACCATGAAGCAAATGCTGTTGTGATGTTGTGCTATACAAATAAAACTGAATGTCACAGGCAGACGGAGAAAGAGAGAGAGAGACAGAGAGGTGCTCACAGGGCAACAGCCAGAAAACAGACAGACGGATTTGGGTTCCAGGCAACGCTCTTCACAGCTCCGCCCACCTGGACCGTCTTCATACAACGAGACGAACAGACCTCCCAGAATCTGACAGAGCCATCATCACTTCCTGTGAACAGGGAGGAGAGAGATTACAGTCCCGCCCACACTCAATGAACTCATCCAAAGGATGCATGTTTTATTTAAACATCACCTTCAAACTGGGTTTTCAGGAAGTGCTCTGACCACAACACAGAAAACTCAAAGAAAAGAAGATAAAAATGAATATGGAGTTAAAAAAAAAAAAAAAAAATATCCAAAACAGGTTGTTTTTAGGAAGAATTTCAAAGACAGAGTCGTGGAAACTGGAAAGCATTATCATGGATACTCTGTGGCAGTACAGTCGGTCTTTACAAAACACAGACTCCTGAATCAAATACTTATTTCCAGATACTAATTCAAAGACGACTGGACTCCGCCTTTCCAATAAATACACCAAGGAAAGTGTAAATGGATAAGACCACACAGAATAAAGCTGCTTTGTGCACAGACACAATTTGAGATTATCAGGCTGAGGTCTCTGTGTGGAACTGTCATCATGTCTGGTTTTAAAACAGTAACAACAGAATGCTCATCTTGAGACTCAATCAATGAAGCTGCCTGCATCGTTTACACACTCTGTGGTGCAGGTGTGTAGACTGGTCGGTCAATAACCCTGCCTGGGATCAAACACTTGACTCTCACTGTGAGCTTTACACCACTCAGTCATGATGTCAACAGTTTCTATTGATGTGTGAGTGGGACAAGCTGAGGTTACCTGAGGCAAGCCACTGTCCCGATGGAGACACACTGATAGAGCGAACCAGACCGCTGTGACCTCGATAGACCTGAACACACAGATAAAAGATGTGAGAAAGGGTTCACCACTTTGTTTGTGTGCATGTGTTCAGGTGTGTGTGCTGTACCAGCGACCGTGTGGTGGGAAATGGCTGAAGGTCCTTTGGTTTGGGAAGTTGGGGAATCAGATCCTCTGGATTCACATTCACCTACATGCAGACAAACAGGAAATTATTTAAACCGCATGCCTAAAAGGGCAGCTCCAGCTTTAGGTAGTAGGACAGACTGAGAAAGGTTACCCTCATCTTCCTCTGTCGTGGGCACAGATAAAGGTCCAGGCAGCGCTCAAACCTCTCGTGGATGAAATGAGAAAATGCTGGAACCTGACGGAGGCTCGAGTACTTCCTTGGAACAAACGGCAACTTTCTGTCTGCTGGATCCTGTTGCTCCCACAGTGCTCGCTGCAGACAGGTGAGGCAAGTGAGGACAGACAGACGGGGGGGAAGAAAAATGTGTCTTTGAATGCAGTTCTATCTATCCTCTGAACAGAAACCAGGTGAGGCAACACATTGACAAACCTCCTCGTCAGTAAACAGATACTCGGGTGGTGGGTTGTAGGACTCATGGTGACCAGGTAAAGGGATTTTGGGGGCGGGCAGGTGCATCTTATGTCTGGCCAGAATGGAAGAGTCTTCGCTGGCCCACAAGTTGTAATACCGCCCCCTGCCATCATCCTCTACCCGCCTGGGTTTGATCCAACCCATTTTTATGGCATGGACCAGTTTGGACACCTGCAGACAGGCAAGTCAGACAGGTGAGTTACAGACAGCTGAGAACAGCCAGGTAAGCCAACTGAGTCAGGTGCATTACCTTCTCCTTCTCTGTGAGCGAGGGGATAAAGCTGCGTTTGTCTGCAGGTCTGTTGGTGACGGGATGAATCATCACGTCGCTGCTGAAGAATTCTACCATTGGCTGCGGAAGAGGGGTAAAGAGACAGGTAGCCAGCGTGTTCTACATTTTTAAGCCACACTCACTTCTTCTAGCTGGTCTGGGACATGTGGTTACTAAAGGGTGGATCAAGCAGGTAAATGCGAGGCTAGTGAACCCCAGTGTCACTCTGTGAGGGCATACCTCGTACTCATTGAAGTTGACATCTCCAAACTGTCCTCTCTGCAGACGGTTCACCAGCTCCACCTGATCATCGGACAGCACGACGTCACTTCCTGTCTGCTTGTCATGCACCGTTCTCCTGCAGACAGCAACCTGTTAGCTTCATCAGCATTCCCTATCAAACCTATGAAGAAGTTAGCATCATGCTAACTGCTCACCAGTACTCCGGGTTCTCCATCTTATCCAAGAAGTCATCAAGCTCATCCTTGTTCCTTATTGGCTTGTAGATTTTTTTCCCATCCAGATTGTACCCAATGTGAGGGAAGTCTTTGTACCACTCCATAGGAATGTTCCCCACTGTGTTCCTGATATCCTGAAGAACAATGTGAGCATGAGAAACCACCACAGGATGGAGAGGGGAACATAAAAGAAGCAAATGCACCAATCAGAACATGTGTAAAGAAACATGTATCCTGTACAAAACATGTTGTATTGTAGCCACTTTAACAGGAACGCTGACAGGGGTTTGTCTTAGTTATGCTCACATATATCACAAGGCAAATGTTGATTATGTTAAATTTGATTATGGATTTAACAGGAGCCAAAGAGGAGAAGCCAGTACGGGAGAAATATACTCTCTCTTTTTAGTCCCTGTAAGTTTTCTTACTGTAGCATTTTGGAACGATTGAAGGCTTTTCAGGGAGTTTTTAGGACATCCTGATAATAATGAATTACAGTCGTCCAACCTAGAAATAATAAATGCATGAACTAGTTTTTCAGCATCACTCTGAGACAGGATGTTGCTAATGTTAGAGCTATTGAATAAAGCAGTGTTTAATGTGCAGGAAGGACATAATTTTTTTTGTTTTGGTAAAACACCGGTCCTGTCTGGCAGGCATGATCCGAATGCGTTGTTGTACCAAATACATTTGTTTTTACAAAAACAGCACTATGGATTCTCTGAAGACTCTCTTGTTAATCTTTTTTCTTTTAGTATTAATAGCATTATTTTTATGGATATTATGTTAGGTCAAGGCCAGGTTGGTAAAAGACAGAAGAAAGCCGCTGAAGACCCAAGGCCACACATTCCGATGACAACCGTACTCCAACCAAGGAACTATGGACAGAGCTCCCACAGTCAAGGGTAGGTGTGACAGGGGCCAGAGGCAGCGGGTGGATGGCCACCCAGCACAAGCTATGGGTGGGCCCTTACTCCCAGACCCCTTGAGAACGGCACGACACCTGGGGGAGCCCCCACCGTGCAACAGAGAGCCCCCCTCCAATGACCAACGTGAAACAACAGGGAGTGGAATGCCTGCCCGCCCCCCTCCCAAAAAACAATGTCCCAGAGGGACCGAGGCTCAGTGAGCCAGAGACACAGACCTAGCCACACACACAAACTGCAGTACCCACAGTGGGTACTCCACCCTTTTCTGACTGAAGACCATGACTTTGGATGTTGATTCTCATCACAGCTTTTTCAGGCTAATAAAGGTCAACATCGGGTGAAACAGAGAACTCTGAGCTTCACCAGGAGCAAAAATCTCCCAGCTTTTTATTAGTGTACATGTGGCTAAAATTGCATACAATACACCAGACAAGCATAAGAAAAGTAATGACAAGCACACAAATGAATAAGTTTAGATCACCTCTTCATCTGAAGAATCGTGTTCATACTCATCTTTCTTCTTTTCTTCACTCACTTCTCCCTCTTTTTTTTCCTTCATCTACAGATGGAACAAAGTTCAGGTGATGTTCTGCAGCAGAACACTGAGGACACTTTTAACAGCAACCAATCAGCAGTCAGACCAACACAGAGTTAAAACCCCTCTTATCTGCTTACACTTTACCTTGTCGTCATCGTCATCAGATCCCTCTTCCTCCTCGTCATCAGATCCCTCTTCCTCCTCGTCATCAGATCCCTCTTCCTCCTCAGAGTCACTCCCAGAATCCTCCAGTCCTGAGTAGACACTGTCCTCGCTATCTGATAAATCATCATCCTTATCTTCATCAGCAGGTTTCCTGTTAAAGTTGAAGATCTGAGAAGGAAAACCCAGAATTACTCAATTAAAAAACCATCAGTTTTTTGCTGACATTTCCAAGAAGAGTGTAATTAAAGAGCAGAAAAATAAAACCTACGAATCATTCGCACAAGCTAATAGCCTGTGCTAATGATTCTGTGAGTGATCACACACACTTAAATCAAACAATAACCAGCAACTAAAAGCAAAACATGTCAAATCAGGATAAACTTATGTACTCTACTCAGGATTGACGTCACTCTGTGCAACCCTAACCGTACACATGTACTCTGACACACTACCTGCTGCAGTGCTCGTTCCGTCACAGTATGTCTGTGAAGGTCCTCAGTCATCCAGGTGATCTTAGTCAAAGGAGCTTGGAAAGAAAAGCGTCTGGACTTCTTTAAGTTGCTTGAAGACGTTTCACCTCTCATCCGAGAAGCTTCTTCAGTTCTAAGGTGAAATGGTCAAATAGAACTGAAGAAGCTTCTCGGATGAGAGGTGAAACGTCTTCAAGCAACTTAAAGAAGTCCAGACGCTTTTCTTTGCAAGCTCCTTTGACTCGTTCCGTCACAGTTTTACTGCCATTTACGTCACTGCTTCCATGTTGGATCGTTAGCTCTGGGTCGGTGAGGTTGATCCGACAATGCGAGTTAAAATCTGAGTTGAGGAGGTCTTCCTTTTAAAACTCCGACATTATAACGGAGCCCTAACCCGAGACTGACATCACACATGTGCACAGAGGACAGTTCTGTGTTTATTATAGAAGCAGCAACGCCCCGGTCCGGTCTCATGGCTCTGTGTCTGCTCTGAGGGCTAAACAGCAGCCTGCCCCGTGTTAGCATGCTAGCTCGTTACTAGCATGTTACCAGATCTTCATCACTTTCTTCCTGTGTGTGTGGATCACCTGGTTCTGCTCCTCATCCTCTTCTTTACTCCTCTTCAACGCTGTTTTCCCCCCTGCTTTCTTCATCGCTCCTCTCCGGTCGCTCCACGCGTTTCTATCCTCCTCGATTCAACCACGTGAAACCGAAGGTTAGAGGTCACGTGTCACAGCTCGAGGGCGGGGCCTGCTGGTGACGCCTCGAGCTTCTGGCAGAAAGTCATAGTTACAGTGACACGACCTCTGCCGGGGAGCTTGCTGTTCTCCCCGGCTCAGATATTTGAAGTTTACGCAGCTACATTCTGGCCTGAAAATATCTTAATAGTTCATTTTGCGACCCAGAAAGAGTAATAAGGATAATATTAAAACTAAGTTGCTGCAGTAGTAGTAGTAGTTGGAAGCTGGAATTAGCTGGGCCAATCTGGGATATGGTTTTTCAATTTTGTTGTCCGGGTGGAAAATCGGGAGAAATTCGGTAGAATGGTGACACCGGGAGATTTTCGGGACGGGCACTGAAATTCGGGATTCTCCCGGAAAAATCGGGAGGGTTCGCTTGTATGACTACGTCCCGCTGGTTAGCCACCACCACTTTGTCCGTATCTGGAAGTCCCACAGGATCTTAGCTCAGTCATTCTCGACCACCTTAGCTGGCATCTCCCATTTTGACCTTGGGACTTCCAGGCCATTCCTCAGCACAGATGTTTCTGTATACTATACTCTATTGCCTGTTGTAGTGTGTGCTAGAAATTAGGACTGGGCGATGTGAGGAAAATATGAGTAATATGACCCAGTTTGCAAGTCTCCATATAGGCTTGCTCCGCTCCTTTTCCAACTCTTAGCTCATCAACCAAGGGACTAGAAGAACTGCCACCCAGGTAACTCAGAAAACAAATAAAGGCTAAATCATACACATAACAATGTAAAGTAAAATATGTGCATTTATTTTAGAATACAGGATCACGTTATTGTATAAATAAATAAATTCTAAACCAAAACAATTCTTTACTATCCTGTAAATTGAATCCTATGTTTAAAGAAAAGCAAAATATTAGTGTAGTGTTATGTATAAGTCTCTATTGCAGCACTGTGATGTTTGGCAGATATTACCCAATATCTGTGGCTGTAACTGCAGCCATCACAATAGGGAACAAACATCTGCAACCATGCAGCTGCACTGCTTTTAAAGTTGAGCTGTATGTGAGGATGGGAAGAACAGACACAGAAACCACATCCTCAAGAATGAACAATAAATTGACCTTCCCATAGAGATGAATAAAGTTCTATTCTATTCTATTCTATTCTATTCTACATCAGTGACCCGCATGTAAAGGAAAGATGTGTCCGGGAGAGAAGCCAGCACCACTGAGTCAGATCAAAAATGATCACAATCAGATTAAATACAACACTGTTGAGTGTTAAATTAACACTTTTGACAGTGTTATATGTTTAAAAGTAACCTAGTCCGTTTTGAAGATTAACAATGGCTAACACTGAGCAGTGCTGGTTTTCTAACACTGGAATATTTCTAACATTTTGAGTTATTTTCCAGTGTTAGAAAATCAGCAATATACACTCTAGGACCAGGGGTAAAGGGATCAGTAACAATTTAAAATTTACAGTCTGATGATTTAAAGTCTCGCACACAACCCGTGGAAAGGGGAGGGGGACCGGCTGCTTCCAAATAGAGCACATTTCATTCATAGTGCTGTAACGCCAGGACTGACATAATGAATTAATTAAATACACCATTAAATAATTAATTAAATGTGTCAATAATATTTCTTTAATTAATTATTTCCCATTTTAATTAATTATTTCCAATTTTAATTAGATATTGGCACATTTAATTAATTATTTAATGGTGTGTTTAATTAATTTATTATGGCAGTCCTGGCATTCCATATCAATCCTAGCCCATTATGTATTCATGATTTGATTCCTGGGTTGTGCGAAATCCCAGAAATAAACCCTAGACAAAGTGAATCTGTGAACTAAGGTGTAGGTCTGTTAGATTATGTTGTGGTGAGCCTCGGGTTGAGGGATGGGTGTTCATACTGGAGTGCAAAATTAAAACCAATGGAAGATGGACAAGAAAAGTTCAAAGCCATCAGGTGCTCAGTTTAGAAAAAAGAGAAAAGAAGAGGAGGAGAAACCAGCAAAAGATACAGGTAAGCAGATGTGTCATTGGATAATGGCAGGTCATCCTGAAACAATCAGAATCAGAATACTTTATTAATGCCTAAGAAAATTATGTGGGTTACAGTTACAGTTGTTCCAAGAAGAAATTGTAAAAATAGTACCAGTAACAGACTAAACTCCAAACAATACATTAGGTTAGAGATTTTAAACATTTAAGAAATAGCACTAATATATACAGATCACTCAATTATAAATATCAAGGATTAACAGAGGGGATTATAAATAAATATCAAGAAAATTGACAAGAACGCCAGAGGGAGTGTTCACCCAGGGCGCCAAACAGGCTAGGACCACCACTGATGAAGGTTATGTGCATTTCCAAGAGCTGGAGTGGGGAACTTTTCTTTTCTTTGCCAAGGTCTTTAATCTTGAAAACTGCATGACACACTGGCAGACAGAAAATTCTGGGGATCTGGAACACGGAAATAGAATATTTAAACAACTGTAACCAGCTAACAAATTCATTTTTTATTTGATCTTTTTTATTATTAATTTTTTTATTTTTTTTATTTTGTGGTTTGGTGCTGTTACTTAACTCAAAATGTCAAATTTGACATTTTGAGTTAAGTAACAGCACCAAACTCCAATAACACTTCCCTCATGGTGCTTTATATTGTAAGGTTAAGACCATACAATAATGCACAAAAACTCCAACCCCCTAGAGCAAGCACTTTGGTGGCAGTGGGAAGGAAAAACTCACTTTTAAAAGAGAGCCAACCAGACTCTGGGATGGGGTGGCCATCTGCCTCAGCCAGTTGGTGATGAGGGAAGGAAGTTGGGAGAAGAAGAGGGGTTATTTTTAACCACTCTGGTTTTAAAATTAAATTTAGATGCCCAATTTAAATGAATATTTTAAGCCAATTTAAGAGTTTTGTCACACAATCACATGGCATGGTTTTTGAAGGTTTTGACGATTGCTTCGTCAACCACTGGGTTGCTTGACTTCATTAAGAGTACTGGAGAATCCCACCTGTCATGGAGTTCATTGTATACTGTCAGGCTGAGTTGTTCAATGTTCTCTAAGGACATTTTGTAGTTTATGGACAAAATTATAATAAAATCTGATGTTCCTGGATGCCATGTTGTCGCTTCATTTTCTTGGCTCATAGCGTGCATTACCAGATCTTTAGTGACATTTTTCACCACTTCCTTGTACTCTTCCCTGTTTTTAGAGACACTGAGGACTCTTCTTGGTAACGACAACAGCTTTTTGGTGAAGGTTGGACGGTAATATTATCAAGCTGTTCCCTCAGATTAAAAATCAAATATTTTTCCTTGCAGTTGTGTGTCTTGCAAAGATCCTTGAGAATGGCCTTGTCTAGAGTTTTCCGCCATTTTGGGATAGATCCAAATGTTTTAGCTCAATTTCAGGCCAGATTTTCTCAATCAGGCGATCGCTGATGCAGTCAAGAGTGAGGCGCTCTGTGAAGAGCTTGTATTTAGAGGAGACTTTTTCTATGGCCTGTGAAACCACCAACTTTATCACTCTGTTGACACACAACCTTTCCCCCATTCAGCGCTTTTTTTGCTTCTTCGCACTGTTTGTTTGCGAGTTCAGTAGTTTGTCTGTTTTTCGAGTGCTTTTTCCACTTGGTCATCTGTTGGTGGTGTTTTGAAACCGCTCTTCTCTGCGCTCTGATACACAAGGACGTTTATCAGACTTCTGATGAGGACAATTCTGGGGTTGGAGTCTCTACTGTCTTTGTCTTAGCCTCCGCAAATTCTTTTGTCTGCTCATCCAGTTTTTTCGGCATTTCTTTTGTGTCCTTCACCACTTTCTGCTCTTCCGGGACTTTCTTATTTTCTTCCTCACAGACTGTCTTCTCCTGCTCCAGATTCTCTCTATATGTGTTTTCTCATTCCACATAGTTTCTTTCAGAGAGGCCTTGTGTTTCTGAAGCTGTGCGAGCTCAGCAGACAGACTTTCCGTCTCCTGTTTCAGGATCAGGATTTCACTGTCCCTTTGCCGAAGCTGCTCTTTCAGACAGTTCATCTCACGGTCAAAGGTGATGGTCTTTTCCTGACCTGAACAAGTCTGTTCTTCTTTTTCTACTCCAGGTTGGATCTCATATTGGTCCAGTTTAGCACGCATCAGTGAAATTTGTGCCATCACCTGTTTGATTTGCTCTTTGGCTGTCTATGAATCCTCTTTTAAAAGCTGATTTTCAGACAGAGTTTGTGGGAAGGCTATCCTAACATGAATAAGGTCGTCCAGTGCACTTTTTGGCAGAGTGCACACAAACTCTGGTTTCTTGTCTTTCTGAAGCTGTGCGAGCTCGGCAGACAGACTGTCCTTCTCCTGTTTCAGGATCAGGATTTTGCTGTCCCTCTGCTGAAGCTGCTCTTTCAGATGGTTCATCTCAACTTCAAAGTTTCTGGACTTTTCCTGACCTGGACAAGTCTGATCCCCTTTTTCTTTGGTGGCACTGCTCATTTCCACTTTGCATGACACTGATTCATCGGTGAGTTCTCCAGCTTGGATCTCATATTGGTCCAGCTTGGCACGCATCAGTGAAATTTGGGGCATCAGCTGTTTGATTTGCTGCCTGGCTGACTTTGTATCCTCTTTTAAAAGTTCATTTTCAGACAGGGTGTTTTGGAAGACTTCCCTAACCTGAATAAGGTCATCCAGTGTACTTTTTGGCAGAGTGCACACAAATTCTGGTTTTCCTGTCGGGTTGCTCATTTTTGACATTTAAAACAAAGCTACAGTGTTACAATGAATCAGATATTCAGATACGACTGAGGGTAGCAGAACAAAAGTTCATCCAGTGAATTGCTCGTGACTGTAGGTGAGAAATGTGCTTGTCCAGTGTGCAGTTTCACCTGGCTTTATGGACTTGTGTTGACTGTGATGTCACGGCCTGTCACATCTTTTTGGCCACTCCAAGATTATTGAAAAAATTATGTCTTGGTTTTCTGTGTTATATATTGAAATAAACGGAACTCTTTTCTGTTTAGAAAATAATGCAAAGTTTTAAATCCACCTTAAAGCAAACCACACCAATAAAAGCTACTTGCTGTTTAAAAACATTTAATTGCCACTGTATGAGCTCATCTTGTGTTACATGCTTAAGAGAGAGACTTGCGGCTGCCTCCTTCCTTTGGCTACTTGGGTGTCTTTATCTGAGCATCACTTTTGCCTCCACTATGACGCCCCTAGTAGCAACATGTAACTTTCAAGGGTGTTTACAATCAGACAAAAAAGTCTCAGTTTTGAGTGTAATGAGCTCTTAGTTATTCTGACCTCACCACAGCACCATCTGTTCAACACGACGTCTGTGTGCAGACTCATGACCGTCATGTCACAGGTACTAAAACACATGAGAGAGATGCTGGTTCATCACAGCCATAAATATGTTAAAAATGAAGATATTTCGCTGTGTTCAGGTTCCAGATTGAGTGCTATATGAGGTATTTTAATAGAAAAGGCTGCATGACAGTGTTTGAATCCCCGTTCTTTCATGTTGTCTGCGAATATCAAAAGTGAGGCTCAGTGTTTGTTGTTAAACTTTAACTTTACCTATTCCCTGCAATAAAATACACATTTGTTAAAAAGTTCTGTTTGTTATAACAATAAGACTATGCTTACCTAGCTTTGCTATGTAAATTTGTAATTAATTTTGCTTTTGGAAAGGGTTTGTAAAAGTGATTAGTTTGTTAACTTCTGGACCCTTCCAATAGTTAAGGGATTAAGAGAAACCTGGAGGGGTGTAGTGGAAATGTTTTAGTTGCCAAATGTCAGATGGGACAACGAGAGGGTTTAAAAGGATTTTTGACCACTTTTAGAACTTGTTAAATCAGATTAAGTTAACTTTTGTTTATGTTTAAGTTGTAGGAAATTATTGGGTTGGTTTTTGTTTATATTTTTCCACGAAATAAATGCCAGAACTTTAAAGGCCATGACACTGGTTCTCAGCCAGTGGCGTTTTTAGCACCTGGATGTTCTTCAGCACCCCCAAAATGAATCAAAGCATCCCCCAAAGATTTCTTACTTTTTTTTGGACAATATTTGCTGTTTGTGTGACACACTGTTAAAAATATAAAAACCATACAGTACTTGGTTGAGAGGTAATATTTTAACAACAAAAGTATAGATATTCCCCCCCAACAAAATAGGTTGTTCCACCTCGCCTCTCCCCTACTCTGGCTCTAGCGCCCTTACTGCCAGAGCGATGGTGGCTGAGATGCAGTGGAGGGGAGGTGTGTGGCTTAAAACAGGACATGTTAGCTGCATTTAACCTTCAGTTACTCTTTATATATTTAGGTAGGAGTCAGACCATGTTTCTTTTTAGCTGTTTGTGTCCAGGTGTTAATATGTCAATAAGTCAAAGCATTTAAACCAGGATATACAGTCATCCAAAACACAATAAATCTGATCTGACAGTCACTGAAGCTTTTCTTTATGTTTACATTAGTTAACAGTTGCTGAAATCAAAGGCTAAGGCCCTCACTTCACTCTGTCTTCACTCAGGAAGAAAATCCGCTGAGTCCGTCATCCTGCATCCTTCCATTGGGGTACTTCAATTCTTGTACAGCTCCACTTTTCATATAATAAATCCCATAACACGAGTCTGCACATGAAAATGGGTGTCTGTGTGTGTGATTTTATTTCACATGAAATGTTCTCATTTCCTGATCAGATTACAATCAGACTGTCCACTCAGTCTCTCAGCTACAAAGATTGAGACTGGAGATTTGAATCTGAGCTGCTAATCAATCACTGATGGAGTCGTGTTCTCTGTCCTAATATATTGATGACTGATTCATTATTAAGGCATATTGAGTGCTCAAGTGCAGTAGAAAAGCGCTTTAGATGAACCGGTTCAGTTACACAGGCGCAGAGTGTGACGCAGATATATATATATATATATACATACATGTAGTGAACATATGAAGGACGTTCGGCTCTTTGATTAATGAAGTGCTTTGGCATCTTCAGGAAACAGGAAGTTCACATAAACCAACAAATGACAAAAACGGCGGGGCCATGTTAGTGACGCCACTGTCAAAGGGGCGGGGATTCTCTCTGCGGTCTGTTGTTGTTGTTCGGCTCGACGGAAGCTAAAAGCTAACAGCTTCGCACGGAAATGCGCTCACACATACTATCAGATCGACACTACTGCTGCTGACTCGGTGCCGGTCCCGTGAGCTCGGATTGACCCGGTTCGGGCCCCCCGCTCCGGGTCGGATGACTCTGTCCCGTTAGCATGTTGAAGCTAACGGGCCGGTGTTCTTAGCGTCAGCCTGTTAGTCGGCAGCTAGCGGCTCTTTGTTTGCGAGCTAACCGAGGTTCTTCGCAGGATGCGGACCAACCTTGTTAACGTCCCGTTTAGCGGCTCGTGTCTGTGTTAATTGAATGCCGGGTTTATCGGTGAGATCCGTTATCCTCGGTAGCCGCTCGGTTCGGAGCCGAGGTCTGCTAACAGCTGACATGCAGCGCTCAGCTCTGTGACCTTGGACTCTTCACCATTATCTTCATCATAACATCAGGGTTAGCATGGCCCTCAGAACAGACTGCAGGCAGGGTGTGGTTTGCCTGCTCCTCCTCACAGGTAAGTGCAGACTGACCTGTTGTCAGGTGTGTACACTTACGTTTTGTTCTGATGACGCCGGGTCCTGTCTCTTTAAGACTTCCCCCCTTTTCTGAAAACCTACTTTGTCCTGAATAAAGTGCGTCTGGAAGACTGCAGAAGGGCAGAGCTGTACACCTGTAACCATACAAGGACAAAGTATTACAAGCTAGTGTTACTTAATTTAATGTTTAACATAGACATGTGGCAGGAAGTGATTGTGGGCACTTACCAATCTAAGTTAATAGCCTTCCAGGATTAACTGTCACCCAGATTTTATGTCCCAAAAACCTGGACCTGAATCTGTAATATTTCACAGTACAGATCTTGCTATATCAGTGTGTGCTCAGGGCCCCACAGTGCGTTACTGCAGCATCCAATCTGCTCCAAATCCACCAGTAGAGAAAGCGGAAGTACAATGGAGAGGCAGATGTGGAAGGACAGACCATCTAGTAGTGACAGCTGCAAATGGCTCTTACAGATTACTTTACATTCGGTCTGCTGTGATCTGTTGACAGGTGTCACTACAGCCATTACTCCTTTTTTCTGTGTAGTAATAGTAGCCATAGCAGTTGGAAGATATTAATCAGTTTCTATTAAAGCTTGAAGATGTTGAGCATGGTTCAGTAATAATAACAATCATGATAATGAAACGGTCTATGTAAGTGATCAGGGCTTCACAAGTATCTTAACAGGGATCATCTTAACAGGGATCATCTTCTCTTAACCACTTTGGGCTGGAGTCAGAATGACACGCAGGTACGCCTGACTAGGTCCTGTCCACCACAGGGCTAGCACTTACCACCAATAAGAATCACCAGTTGACTGGCAAGCTCTTCTTTAGTCTGTAGGAGAACAGATACCACAGAAAGGACAGGAAGTCTGATCCTTTTTCCTTAACAGCTGTAACCCCTGCAACACCTGACCTCAGACTGCTTTATGACACAACTACACTAAAACTGGCAAAACAGCACCCCCGGTGGTCAAACTTGTAACATTTGATTATCAATTGTTGAAAATTAACAATGTTGAGCATTGGACAGCTATTTGACCCTGCAAGATTGAGCAGTCTTTAAGATGCCAAATTTTCAAAATAGAATCCTCCCATGAAGTATCATCTGCTATCTTCCTTCAGCGTTTTGTCCATCCTGTTTAACTTTTTCTTTTTTACATGTAACTTTTAATAGGAACTTGCTGGATGTAGAACACTGTGTTAAGACCACAGACAGGATAAACAATGCCTAAAGCTTGTGGATGTGAAAAGCAAACCTGCATTCTTTTTTTCTAATGATCACCAAGGCCAAGTACCTGTAGTTCTTTACTGTAGTCTGTGTGAAACCTGACCCCTGACCTCCGTAGACACGTTCCCGATTAGTTTAGGGGCTCAGTCATTTGTTTGAGTGATTTAAATATGAAGTCCTGATTACTAAGGATATACTAATGACTGATTGACAGGTCATTAGCCAATAATGGGGCAGTTTCACAGTAAGCTCCAGCTCTCACTCTGTTTTAAAACAGCAAGATGGCTGCAGCAAAAACATTCAAAGCTTCACAATATGATTGTAAACTGACTGCAAACGTCCTTATCTGATCTTCAAGGGGGATAATCTGAGTCCATGATCTAAACATATACAAATAAGCTGCTCATGAATCAGGGTGATCACCTGGCATACTGTCTCCTTGCATGGTTTTCCAGCTGCACAGGAGCACAGAAGAGAGCACTACGCAGGGCTGTACAGGTT
This sequence comes from Simochromis diagramma, assembly GCF_900408965.1. Classification (NCBI taxonomy): domain Eukaryota; kingdom Metazoa; phylum Chordata; class Actinopteri; order Cichliformes; family Cichlidae; genus Simochromis; species Simochromis diagramma. Next base: position 18,461,717 of record NW_024387523.1, on the reverse strand, counting down.
GCCTAGCAGATCGTCAGATATCCTCTCCTCCTCTTTTCTCAGGAAGATTAACAAATTCCTTCCAGGCCCATAACATTCTGGTCATGTACTGTTTCAACATCTACCTTCAGGCAGACGTTTCAGATCCATAAAGACAAAAACTAACAGAATAAGGAACAGCATTATCCAGCGGTTCATCAGCTGTACGTCAGACTGTTATCAATATGACATCACTTCTAACCATGTGTTGTTGTGATTTTCCCCCAGGATGCATTGCTGTCTCTCAGAGGAATGAAAATGTCTATGTGTCAGGGATTTCTAATGGTGAGGTCACAGTCACATCTAGACATCAGGGCAGCACTAATGGCACACACACACCCACAAACACAGTGTCACACTAACAGTCCAACCCTGCCCCCCCAGCCTGCAGTGATGTGGCAGAGCTCCTACGGGCATCCAGCGGTATAATCACCAGCCCCGGATGGCCCTTCCAGTATCCAGCCCGACTGAACTGCAGCTGGAATATCAGGGCGCGACCTGGAGATGCCATCACCATCAGGTACTACACTTACTGTCTCCATAGTTAGAGCTGCCACACCCACATCAGGGCACATAGTGAAAAGCAACAACCACATCCTCATTTTAACCCCATCTTTGCTCTCACAATGCCCTCCCTGTTCTGTCTTTGCAGCTTCCAGGACTTTGACCTACAGGGTTCCCATCGCTGCACCTCAGACTGGATGTCCATCAGCAGCTACAGGAACCTGGACGGACTCCGGGTTTGTGGCTCTTCCTTGCCACCACCCTACATCTCCTCTCAGGACCATTTGTGGATCCACTTCCACTCGGATGACAGCCTGACGGGAAAGGGCTTCAGACTGTCATACATAAGCGGTGAGGAAACACTGTGTGCTATTGGTGATGTAACTGGAGTAGAGGCTGATGCTCTGGATGGGAAACAAGTAAGATTTGCTGTGTGTGCAGGTAAGCCGCTGGCATCCAGCTGTGATGTGGACCAGTTCCACTGCTCAAATGGGAAGTGCATCCCAGACTGGTGGCGCTGTAACTCGATGGACGAATGCGGCGACAATTCAGATGAGGAGATGTGTGTGGACTCGCCGTTCTCCTTCCAGCCCTGCAGCCTGAACCAGTTCCCCTGCCTGTCTCGCTACACCCGCATCTACACCTGCCTGCCCCACAGCCTGCGCTGCGACGGTAGCATAGACTGCCAGGTAACACGCCACCTAGGTGACCCATTGCAACTGCTCAAATGTTCCTCGTCCACTTGCCGCTGCTGCTTATGTGACTTACATTAATGTGTCAAACAATAACAGGCAGCCGGAGTACCGAACCGGTACTCCTACCATTCGCCCAATGCATATCCTCGGGTGCACCACTCACAGCACATGTGGGCTAATCACCACAAAGAGTTCTGCTGACTCAGATCTAACAGATTTATAAAGGTCCGTTAAGTCACCCATAGTTTGTGGTACGCCTGTGCTGCTCTGCTATCGTGAGTGTAACTTCAGCTGATCTGTTGGAGTTTATGAAATGTTCTCTTTATGATGCAGACATCATGTCAGAGCTAAAGATGAGCAGAATGCGAGCTATGGCGTTAGGATTGTAAGCATGTTTAATATGAATATAGCTGTTTATATCTTACGAGGTATTAGTATTGTACTAATGCTGTGTTTACACAACATATTGCTACAAGTCGTTACATCTATGAGAAGGAGCACCTTATGTTGAAGATTTAACCCAGTGCTTTAGAGCTCAGGTGATCGGGACTCTGCCTGGTCTCCAAAGGACACAACAATCCACTTCAGGGGTTCCTTGGGCCGGACTGCTGACCATGTCCTCAACTTGGTGTGTCACAACGTCTCTTTCAGGACCTTGGCGATGAGATAGACTGTGATGTTCCCACCTGTGGCGAGTTGTTGAGGAACTTCTATGGTTCTTTCAGCTCTCCAAACTATCCTGATTTCTACCCTCCAGGAAGTAACTGCACCTGGCTGATTGACACTGGAGACCACCGAAAGGTAACCTCTGATCCCTGAGTGTGTTTGGGTAGCAAAGGACATCAACATTCCTGATGTTGTTCCTGTCTTCTCCTGCAGGTTATTCTAAGGTTCACAGATTTTAAACTTGATGGGACTGGCTATGGCGACTATGTCAAAGTCTATGACGGGCTGGAGGAGAACCCCCGTCGCCTCCTCAGGGTGCTGACTGCCTTTGACTCCAGAGCGCCGGTCGCTGTAGTTTCATCATCCGGTCAGCTCCGAGTTCACTTCTACGCTGACAAGATCAATGCGGCCAGAGGCTTCAACGTCACCTACCAGGTGTGTTTGATTTTTGAGGTGTTGTGCAGGTGGCCGTGTTCTGTTCTATTGTTCTTGATTAAGTAGTCTTTGTGGTCCGGTTTTTAGGTGGATGGGTTCTGCCTGCCCTGGGAGGTTCCATGCGGGGGGAACTGGGGCTGTTACACCGAGCAGCAGCGCTGCGATGGGTACTGGCACTGCCCCAACGGTCGGGATGAGCTAAACTGCTCCTCTTGTCAGGAGGATGAGTTCCCCTGCTCCAGAAACGGAGCCTGTTACCCTCGGTCGGACCGCTGCAACTACCAGAACCGCTGCCCCAATGGTTCTGATGAGAAGAACTGCTTCTTCTGTCAGCCAGGAAACTTCCACTGTAAGGTACGATGGTAAGACCAGACTGGTGTGTTCTGACTTTAGTCTTTAACGATTCAAATCAAATGAGAAGCAGTAGGGTGGTCCTGTGAATCATCACAGACATATGATCTCACTCACACAATAAACTGGAGGTGAACTTTGTTTAAAGCAGGTTCCATATTCAACTTTTTGTAGATGATTGTTGGGTTTTTCTCTGTATGCATTATTTTCGGGTCTACCTTATAATATAGAGAGCCTTCAGGCGACTGTTTTTGTGATTTGGCGCTGTATAAATAAAATTGAATAGATGTAGTTTACAAATGCCTTCCAAACGCCTGACATCACAGCTAAAACATTAGAAATGCTAACCAAATAACTCCAAACACATCTCGGTTTGAGGCCGATCGCATTAAGGCAGCATCAGGACAGCTTTGTGGAGTCCAAGTCACATTTCCCACATTTGACTTTCGGTGTGTGCCATTCTGTCTAATACAGAGAAAGGCATGTTTAACATCCAGTTACAGAAGACTAGAACACTTTAACCTCTGACTGATCCCTGTGTGTCTGATCCCTTCAGAATAATCGCTGTGTGTTTGAGTCGTGGGTTTGTGACGCACAGGATGACTGTGGGGATGGCAGCGACGAGGAGAGTTGTCCTGTCATTGTTCCCACACGAGTCATCACAGCTGCCGTCATTGGCAGCCTCATCTGTGGCCTCTTATTGGTCATTGCCCTTGGTTGCACATGCAAGCTGTACTCTCTGCGCATGTTTGAACGCAGGTAAGAAAGTCAACACATTTCTGTTCACCTCGTGCTTCTGAACTCATTGTGAGTCAAGGCTTGTGATTGGTTGTTCCAGGTCATTTGAGACCCAGCTGTCCAGAGTGGAGGCGGAGCTGCTGAGGAGGGAAGCCCCGCCCTCTTATGGTCAGCTGATTGCGCAGGGACTGATCCCACCTGTGGAGGATTTCCCAGTGTGCTCAGGGAGCCAGGTACAGTTCTTATCTCACATAGCAGGAAGCTCCTGATTAAAGTTTTTGCGCACACTCTCTCTGTACACTGAAAAATGATCATATGGTTAGGTCCAAGGTCAAATGGAGGTTAAATACCACCTTTTTAAAGGTGACTCTATGTGGTCCTCAGGGACTTCAGGTAGATCCAGTTTGAACTGGTTCTCTCGTCTCTATCCTCAGGCTTCTGTCCTGGAAAATCTTCGTCTGGCGGTCCGCTCTCAGCTTGGCTTCACATCCCTCAGGCTGCCTTCCTCAGGTCGTCGTAGCAACCTGTGGCGTCGCCTCTTTAATTTCTCACGGTCCCGGCGCTCAGGTTCTTTGGCTCTGGTCTCTGCAGACCTGGAGGACAGCGCTGGCACTGGCAGCACCGGAAGCTCCGGCTCAGACCTGTTGTCTCCAGACTCGGATGACACAGACACTGAGGGCGAGCGAGGGCGAGGCATCAGTGCAGTGGGTGGACCTGTTGCACCCCTCCCCCAGAAGACCCCGCCTCCCTCCGCTGTAGAGGCTGTGCTTTCGGTGACACCTTCTGTGACCCTGACATCTGGCCGAGACAATGGCAGGCCTAGAGAGGCCCTGCCCCCATCCAGCCCTGTCACTATAGTAACCTCCAGTCCAGATCCCGAATGTCACAGTGACACCTCTGACCTCCCTGCCCCAGCTGCCTCTGCCCTGCAGCGCCTGGCCCAAAACCTGCACCGCTTAGCTAGAAATCTGACAAGAACAAGTCAGAACCAGCAAAGCCAGACCTGGACCAATCATAGCCCACTGCACCAGCTGGAGACAGGAAGAGGTGGGGTTGAAGTCACAGAGCGACGGGGGAGTGGAGAGGAAGACGAAGATGTGGAGCTCCTGATCCCCATCTCTGACTCAGACTCCTCTTCCTCGTCCTTGCTTGTCAGCGACATCCGACAACCTCTGCTCGAGTCATACCCCTCCTCCACCGTGAACCATGCCCCCCGCCATCACAATGGGAACAGTGGTCGAGGAGGGCGGGATGGCCCCTGTGAACACTGCGGAATGGTCCACACAGCTCAGATCCCTGATGCTTGCCTGGAAGCGACTGGCAAAACAGAGAGCAGTGATGATGAGCTGCTGCTGCTGTGCTAACAGGCTAACTGAAAGGCTAACGCTAGCCCTACTCCTTCAGTGTTCTAACTACACTAAGTGCAGCTGTAAGCCTGTTAGTTAGCATGTTAACAACATGCTAACTGACAGGATAGCACTGCACAATGCCACACAACTCACTCCTCAGACACTCAGAGGGGTGGGATTATTATATTATAGCACCCTAGCTGGATCTGTGATGTCAAAGGTAAACAAACTGAGTGATGTCACAAATTGAATTTTATTTGGTACGACTTTAAAAACAGTCCCTCTGTTTCCCGGTCTGTCTGTTAAGGCACTGCCCAACCTTATGGTACGACTGAATTGTAGAGCTCCCAAGCAGGAGAGGGTCATTGACTGTTGGAGGCAGCCAAACGCTTCTTCTAAGGCCAGGCCACATATAGCCCTCCCCCAAAAAAGTTCAGTTGGCATTTCCTTTACTCTCATTGGTCCTTATTTCAGTCACTGACATCAGAGTTCAGGTTATTTCCTTTGGTACTGCACACAAACTGAGGAAGAGCTGAGTTCAACAGGTTCTCCTGTCGCCTGCAGTCACTTGAGAGTGGTGCCAAGTACGAAGGAATATTAGGGCCACATTAGGCAAAAACATATATATATATATATATATATATATATATATTATTGATTATTTAGATAATAAACTTGTAATTTTGAGAACAGTCAAAACGTGGAAATCACATTTTCAATACAAACTGCCACGGCTTCTATACCCTCTACAAAATGCCTTGTGTAGCTGAGTTAGTGAAATGACTTCAGAATCGATTTTCATTATAGAAACTTGTTTCTCTTTTAGCTCATAAACAAAATGACACTGAAGAGATGGTGCCAGAAAGCTGCATCTGGTCAGAAGGAAAAAAATACACAAACTTGAAAGAGTGGGTCGGATTTGTGCAAAATGAAATGGCTGGCAATGGACAGATGCAAAGATACCAATGGTTGTATCACAAAACACAATAAGACGGATCATCTGTTTGTTTCACTAACTTATCTACACAAGCCATTTTATAGAGGATATGGGAGCCGTGGCAGTTTTTTGGCTTGAAATAACTGTAATCTCCACATTTTGACTATTTAAAATTTAAAATACTATTTCAAGTTTGAGCTTACATTTCAACTTTAATCTAAAAATGGACACTTTTTTTTATTAATGTGACCCTAACACTTCATCCTATTCAAGAGACGCTGGATGATTAGGTCAAATATTTGGTGTTTTGAGTAGGTGAATGTTCATTGGCTATTGACGGTAAAGCACAATGTGACATGTTCAACAGTTGAGTTTGATTTTAGAACCAGACCTAAATTATGTGACCCTCATGTCCAGTTCAAAGAAAAGGAAAGTCAAAGGTCAGTGTTTACAGCTCACATGGGACCTGAAGGGTTTGGTACAGCGGAGGATCAGAACTCGAGTCAGACTTACCTGAATTATAAAGGTTTCGTAGCCCCGCCCGTCGTCACTATTCCTAGACTGAAGCCATTTCTGATGTTTGTTACAGTTTTTGGTACTCAGCTGACCTTGTGTGTGTGTGTGACTATGTATATTTATTATTATTATTATTATTATTATTATTCATGATGTGGTTATTATTGTTGTAGTTATTATTCTTGTTGTTGTGGTTTTGCTGTTTTCTGGCCTGCATGAATTTGGCCATTTCGTGTTTTTCTTTGTAGTTAAAAACTGATAAACTGCACTAAACATTAAAGGTTCACCTCCAGTGTCTCTTGTATTCTCTTTATTTTGCTCAGCTTTCCACATGAACGAACATAAAGGTAAAGGTGAAAAAAAAGTAGGTAATTCAGAGCAAGCAAGTGAACTTAGCTCCTGTCAGATGTGTCAAATACAGTATCAATTTTATTTAGAAAAATTTTATTATTTCACTATTTTATGACTGAGTGCATGCTCAGTGCACGCTGTTTATTTGTAAGGTGACGTTAGAGCTGTGAAACTGAATCAATTTAATCATTAAAGCTTAAATCACTGCATTTTGCCACAGATCAAAGTGAAATGAATTCAATTGATTGAACACAGGTGCTGAGCTGTCAACAGATCGGTACTTGGTGTTGACTTGGATCAGGTAGGGGAACATCCTGAACTGATGTGGTGTATCCAAATGCATAGTGAGAGTGCACTGGCAACACCTAGCAGAGGCCCCTAAGACTCCTACCTCCAAAAAGCTTTGATTGCATTCCAAGGGAGCCTGGGGACACAGTCCATGTGGATTCAGTGGACTCTGCCCTTTGTCACCAATACTGTTCATAGTTTTTATTGAACAGAATATCTGGTTTTGCCAGATGGTGGACAGTGGTCTCCGTTTCATTTGCCTTGGGATTTTATCTATGCTTTTTGCAGATGATGTGGTTCTGTTGGTTTCATCAAGCAGGTGACCTGCAGCTTGAGCTGGAGCAGTTCGCATCCGAATGTGAAGTAGTGGGAATGAGAATCAGCACCTCCTTGTCCAAGTCTAGGAGTGCCCAGGAGTCCAGGTCAGGTACGAGTTAATTTCCCAGGTGGCAGAGTTGAAGTATCTTGGGGTCATGGTCACAAAAGAGTGGAGAATGAAGTGTGAGAGCTACCACTGGATTGGGGGCAGTGTCCGCAGCGACGTGGCTGCTGTATTGATCTTTTGTAGTGAAGAGAAGCGAATTTTGATTTACTCGTCAATCTATATTACTACCCTTACCTATGGTCACAAGCTCTGGGTAGTGACAAAAAGAATGAGATTGCAGGTATAAACAGCAGACACTTGATTGCAGTTGTTGCTGCTATGGATGGCCCAACCAGTCATTAGTTATAGGGAATCAGTCCCACTCATAACCACTGTTAGCAGTATCAAATGAATCACCTACAACCACTTTCCAAGTGCCTCACTACAATACTACAGAGTACTAGAAGTGTGGTGCGCATCAAAATATTTATATTTTATACACAGTGTGTGCAACGACTGCAGCCTTTAAACTTGTGATTAAAATACTGTCTGCAAACATCAGTCCAGATGTCACATTACTTTTCTGATACTTCTAGTTAAAAGAACAGGGTGATTAAAATAATAGCTGTCAGTTCTCTCATTATTTATATTACTGCCCTCTGCCAAGATTGAAGAGGACACTATTGATTTCATTTTGTTTATTATTATTTATCTTTAAAATCTGATTGCTTAGATTTCTGAATCTAAAGAATGAATGCATTTAAATTAGGAACTGCACACCTAGCTTTTAAAAGTCTGGTAAAGTATGAGTACCGTTGTAGTGTTGTGTTGTAACACCCTGTTAAAGATCACATAAGAAACACACCACATCTCATTGTATATAGTACATTGTTGAAATTATAAACTATATATTCCAGTTCCGCTTATCAGTCATTTTTCACTGATATCACTGATAAACCAGTTGTGAAATTCACCTGGAAATGTTTTTAACAAACTGTTTCTTGTTTTTGTACAATTTATCAGCAGCTGTGGAGAGATGTATTTGAATATCTTCTGTTCCACTTTTCCTAACCTGGAAATCCTGACAAGGACACAAACCTCAGTGCTTATCATAGACGTTACATCCTCCGTGCAGCAAATCCACAGAGAGATCAGTGATCGGAAATCTACCCCTTTCTGGCAGCTAAAGTTTGCATTCTTTGAAAAATGCTGGATCATATATGATTTGTCTGAGACCTAAGCTTGTGGTGAACATGCCCCATCACACCTCTACTGGCTTCACCAACAGTACAGATATTCTGTGCTCAAGTAGAAGTACAAATACTACTGTTAAAAATACAGCAGTAAAAGTTGAAGTACTGATTTAACTTCTTTACTTTAGTAAGTAAAAGTAAAAACGTACAGGCTTTGAAATGTACTCAGAGTAAGAAAGTAAAAACGAGTATGTTTCTATTTCTGTGCAAAGCTAACTGAATCTTGTGCTAACATAGTGATAAAATATTATCAGTAGATGGAAAAGAAACTTTAGTCGAACTTTTTTCATTCCGATTATGCTCAGCCTGAGTCTGAGGAAAAAGAATGATAATAAAAACTATATATCTATTTTCTGTTGCCAACACTGTAGAGGATAACTTTGCCTCTAAATAGGAAAATGTGTACAGTCAGGGGCTAAAGACGGGGGAACCCTGAAATTGGTTGTAACAGCTCGGTGTGGGTAAAGGAATCACAACTCACAATAATTTTTATTTCTATTCTTTTTGAATCTCCGCTACATTTGTTGTCACCTAACTCGGTGCACGGTGGCTGTGGTTTCATTGTCACTGTTCTTTACTTTAAACCTATCACAGTACAGTAAACTAACCAGTTTATCTTGCACTAACCTGCAGCAGTCCTCCTTAGTTTGATAAGTAAAAAGTAGTCAGTAAAAACTACTGAAGTAGAGATAACTGAAAATTGTACTTATGTTGCTACAGTAATGAAGTATTTGTCCTTTGTTACTTCCCACCTCTGCAAAGGATAACAGTTTGCCGCTTCTGGACTGTGCCGTGTGCATTAAGGAGGATGGAAGCTTCAACACTGAAGTTCACTGGAGGCCCAAACACACAGACAAGAACCTCTGAAACACAAACTTGTCCTAATAGGACATTGCAACACCAAGCAGAAAATCTTCAGCTGCAACTTCATTAACAATGTTAACAAAGTGTGGAGTGATTTCAGAACCATCCTGGGCCATAAGCAACAGAGCCTGTAAGGGATCACTTTTTCAGTAGGTGTGATCTGCCCCCTGTCAGGTTTGGCCCCACTGTGTAACTTCTAAAACCTTATGATGCTACTACAGCCCATGGGCTCAAGATTTGCCAGACACAAAATATTTGAACACTTCAGAAAGGAACGACTACGACGCTTTCTAAGATTTGAATAAGTACCATTACTTTGTAGCTAGTCACCAGGTAGCACAGCATTATATTCCAGGTACCCGAAATTAAGTAATCCTACAAACATTGTTTAGTTTCGGTCTTCATTTTTTTTGCCAGAAATTTTAGTCGAGTTGCCCGTTTTAGTTTTTTTATGTAAATCCCTCAGTCAGAACATGACATATCATGTTTGGATCCAGAAGTGGCTAGTGAAATCAGACCACAAGAGGTGTATAGCAACACAGTGAGAATCGGTTTTGCTAACCAGTAAAGGCTCTCATCCCACGATGCTTTAAATCCTTCACCCGGATGCAACTGGATCCAAACCTGAACTCCTACTCCAGCTATCTATTCAGTTCAGTTTTATTTATACATAGCTAAAACACAACAACAGTTCACCAAATGGAGAACGCTGACCCAGTCTTTTAATCAGAGTCAAACACCAGGGAGCCAAAAATCATGACTTTGCATCTCCATGACTTTGCATACAGGTAAACAGAGAGAATACAGAAAAGATAACAGACATGGGTTATAGCTCACCTGCTAATTGGAAGGTGAGTCAATCATTGGCTGCTCTAGTCTGCATGCCAAATATCATTGGGCAAGATACTAACCCCAAGTTGCTCTCTGATGCATTGGCGTGTGAATGTTAGATAGAAAGCAATCAAGCAAAGAAAAAAGTGCTTGTGTGAATGGGGCATGTTGCAGAAAGCGCTTTGATTGCTCAAGTACAGTAGAAAAGCATTTAAGAACCAGTTTATGTAGCATTTACCCATAGAGTAGTAGGATCTTTTAGAAACACCAGGGTCAGCGGTGCAATAGAACTTGTAGAACCTAATGAACTCTTGCTTCAGAAATAGTGAGTCAGCTACAGGCGAACTTTTAAAGACCCCAAAACATTTTAATGTGTAGAAGCTCACAGATCCAGTCACCTTTGTAAAAATCACAGAACCAGTGTTCTCAGTAATATCACCAGAACCTTGTAAAACCAGAGTTATGTACCTAACTTGATCATAATGTCCTAAACAGAAACACAGAGATTGTTTAAGAATCTTTATTTTGAAGTTTTAGACAACATTCTCATGTTCTCACAGTCTGGCATGGTCTTACATATTTTCATGCTCTCACATGTTGTCATGTTTGTGGTTCTCATGTTCTTTTGTTTTCACGTTTTCATGATTTTACTGGTTGGTGTGGTGTTTTTCTTCGATGGAGTTTATGTTCTAATGTTTTTGTCATTCCATGCATAAACATAAAGAAGCCCCCTCTATGTTCCTGTGTCTCCATGAATACTATCACATAACTCAATCTTGTGGGTTCCTGACGTGTCTTTAACAGTATGACTTCCAAGGAGCTGCTGTGATTAGCTGGCAGCTGGAGGTCACATGGCCACTCCTTTCTTTACCCAGCATCCTTTGTTGAGTGTCTCCCCCCGCAGTGGGTGGATCAGGAATAGCACCTTCCTCATCGTCCTAGTGACATCATCATGAATTGTCATCTCTGTGATGTCATCATGCAGCATGCAGCAGCAGAGGATTCTGAGACTTTGTTTTAGGGCCAATCCTGTAACGTGTCTATGACCAATCAGCCATGCCTCCTGATGCTAAGACTTGCTACCTTCTGTCTCCTTATTGGTCAACGGCGCCAACGCAGGATCCACTAATGAGGTGGCAGGAAACAGTTTGAACCAGCCAATTACCATATTGGACAGGTCCAGATCATCCAATAGAATCTGGGCAGCGCCCATGAATGATTTATGGTCCATCCGACCGTAGTCACCCCAGACGATGATCTGCAGAGAGAGGAGAGGAGGAGATCCTTAGTGACATCACACACATGAAGGTGTGTTTTTTTTCTTTGTAGATGACACTGTGAGTGTTGCAGCATTTTCCATAATTTTTTTTCTTTGCTGTTTTCTTCATTGTTGTAGATATTAACCGTATCTTTCTGAGGTTCATTATCTAATGAACCTCAGAAAGATACGATTAATATCTACAACAATGAAGAACCTGACTCGAGACACCGAGTCAGTTTTTATGAACCACGGATACCAGTAGGTTTCCTCTGTTCTCAAAGTCCTCATGATCTCGGTCCCCATGTTCTTTTTAAACCTCCCAAAAGGCTGATTTTGTTTATCTAGACTTGTGACTTCTTCCGTCTCAGCTGACTGCAGTACGGGATCACTAAAGGTTTTCACTTAGGCAGAAGTTGTCCTTCTCTTCTGATTTGCCTGGAGCATTCTTTAAAGCCTTCCCAGCTTTGACAAATGTCCAGCTGGGATAATCACATTTACTTGGGGCCTTTTTGAAATGATTTTCTTCTGCTTCCCTGGCCACTGTATCTGTGGGGACGGTGTTTGCTCTGTGATTATGGTACACATCAACCTAAATATCCCCCGTTACTGATCTCAAAGTCTAAGAAGGCTAACTTGTTATTTTTCATGTGGCTCTGAGGTTACCATATCCTGGTGAACTTGATGTGTTTGTTCACTGAGACATTCTAACGCACTTTGGCAAGGATTGCCTAAAGCTAGTACCCGAGCACAAGCAAACAGCATGTAAGATGGCTGAATACAGAAACCACCTAGGATTCGGCCTCAGATGCAGACAAAACAGGATTACTTCTAAAAGTTTGCAAATTAGATCTTCAGTTAAGAGCCTCTGAGCTACAAAAGCAACAAAAATACACCAGAAGGCCAGCTGCTCAATGAATGGGTAAGACAAACATTTTTTAAATAATTTCCCCTAGGATTCAATAAAGTATTCTGATTCTGATTTTACCATCAACATGCTAAAATCAAAAGGGGAGTAGAGCCGACAAAGACTTACTATGCTTCTAGAGAATACCCTTCGAAAGGTGTTTGAATTCACTGAGAAGGCTCGTCTAGCACAGAATGTCCTCAGCGGCCAGAAGAGAGAAGGATGCCACACTGAGGGTGTGGACAAATCAGTGAAAGATTTGTCAATTTCTGACAAAAAATGTTATCAAAATCTGGTCAATTTGACAACTCACACAAGCGGAGAAAAACATCCTTGCAAAAGATTTGAACTTTGCTGTGATGCCAAGACAAATCCCCCTAGTGGAACTGATCACAGCCACAGAATTAGCAATTCGAAGCAACAATATTACAGATGTGGACGAAAGTTTCGGCCTGTCTCAGCAATGCAAAGCCCCCAGCATCCAACATCAGCACGGAGGAGGGGAAGTAATGACAAAATTATCATCCTACCAGCAGATATGGGTTGGTGCACAGTTTAGCTAAACTTGAAAGACTATCATGTGAAAATTTTGTCACTACTCACTGTGATAAAAATACTTATGAAACCCTGAAGTGAGACCCAGGTAGTGGTTACAGGAAGATGGTGACTGAAGCAGTTGTTATTGTCACATACAATGTTCACTACTACAGGCAAAAACATGGGTATGCCATGAGTTACCCAATTTCATCTATTGTGGCCAACTTTTATATGGGGGAAATATAAAAGAGGGCTCTGTTATCCTACCCTGGAACACGACAAAGTAATTAGTTCAGGTATGTGGAATACACCTGGGTTAAAATCAAATCTCAGGATGTACCATAATTCACTGATTATGTTAACCTCAGTGGACAAACACATCAAGTTCACCATGGAGGATATGAAAATGACAGGCTAGCCAGCTTAGACTGTGAGATTTCCATCAGTAATAAGGGAAATTTAAAAGTTATTGTGTAATGTAATCCATTACATACAGATCAGTACTCATCATCCACTTGAGCACAAACTGAGTGTGATCAGGACACTAGAGCACAGACTAAACACCATCCCCACAGATGCGGTGGCCAGAAGAAGATCATATCAAGAAGGCCTTGAGTAAATGTGGTGATCCAGGAGAGAAGGACAACTGCTCCCTGAGCGAAAACCTTTAGTGATCAAGTGTCGGGAGTATTGGAACAGCTGAGATGCATTTTCTCTAAACACCACATCTCTCTCTCCCTGGGGGGCAGCTTTTGCTCTGACTTATGATTGCTGCACTGTTGTGCCAAAGCAGGTGGTCTCATTAGTAATATGAATGGAGCTTTGAGTGCAGGTAAGACATCAGAAGGAGTATCCAGAGTGCAGGATCGCCAGTGAAATGAAGGCCAAAGTAGATGGTCTTCAATTCTGGGAACAAGGATTACTCGAAAAGCACATAGTATGAACTGAAAGCAGGGCGGAGAAGGTGTAAATATACATACAGGGAGACCAAACGCCAACTGAATAACATCAAAGGCATGTGGAGGGGGATGAAGTTGATTACCGGCCTCAAAGTGATCAGCAGCTGCGGGGGCAGTCTGGACAGAGCCAGTGAACTGAATCTGTTTTTCAACAGTAGTGAACCCTCTGTTGTCCCTCCTCAAATAGTATTAATCTTAACACCCCCTCCTCCACTCAACTTGGACGTTCAGAACCCCCCACCCACATTCTATCCTAGATTCCTCTTCATACACACATTGCTATGACTGCTAGCCAGAGGAGGAGTGGAGTTGCTTCAGCCTCTTTGTGTAGAGGCTGGAGCAACAAAAGAAGGGCTGCAGGCCCTGATCTCAGGGTCCTGTAATCCTGTGCTGTCCAGCTGTCTGGCATCCTGCAGTATCAGTACATATATAATTACCTGTAGAACTTTGCCCTCAGGGTTTTCTTCAAACTGCAGCTGTTGCTGATAAAGAGGGTCAAGGGTTTTCCTTGCCAGACGAGTTCTTCTCTTCAACAGACACTTTCCATTATCCATTAGATACACCTTCACATAAGGAGCTGCAAAACACACACACACGCACACACGCACACACGCACACGCACACACAACCGAGCTGTTTCACAGATCATAACCCATGACTACTAAACCTTTGTACTGCGATGGTTGTGTGCAGTAGTATTCAAGTGTGAAAATTTGTGGACTTCGCTTAAAGGTCGAGCCTGTGCCAGGAAACCAGCTAATTTAAGGGAATTCTGCAAAGATGAGCAGCCAAATATGCATCCAGAATTATGCTAGAAGCGTAATGATGGCTAACAAAAGCATTTGGTTGAGTTGCAACTTCCTAAGATGCAATTTTCTGTCTGTGTGGATTATTAAAAATCCAAAATATATTAAAGATGTATGCTGTTCAATAATTCCACATTGGAAAAGTTGGAAGAAACATTAAAAGAATTACCTTGACACAGAAACTTGCGACCAAAAATTACATGAAAGTAATGAGCGCTACTGAGAAAATTAAAGCATCGAAGAGGTTTTAATTTTCTGGTGATGTGTAAAACTGAAAAGCCCTAATACTTGTTAGCACAACACAAGTAGTTGTGCTAGCTTTCAGCTAAGCCCTTATATTATTAATGAGGAGCAGAAAGCAGTTCATCTTTGAGGAAGAATGAAGAACTCCAGCACTGCATGAGCCACAATACAAGACACCTCCAAAAAATGTATATATTTCTAAACTATTTCAGATTTATTAATCAGAAATGAGTCCATAATAAAAGTGTAGTCACACATCTCTGCATCACCACAGCTCAGGTTCATGGAGTTTCTTCTCTCAGATCTGTCACAATGCTCCAAGTATCTCAGATTAATATAGGTTCTGACTTTACATTTAACACTGACTTTAATAAACACCTTGTAAACAATGGCATTGTGAGCATTTCCACAAGTAACACAGTTAATGCGGAGCTTGAGTATGTGAAAGGTCAGGTTCTGAGAGTAAATCATGTTTGGGATCTTTTGCTCTTTGTACAGCTCAGCTGGAAGACAGAATTCAGGTTGTAACAAAGCAGCTCTCATCTGGATGAGAGACTGAATGAGATACAATACACGAGGGAGGAGAGAGCTGAGAGCAGCATGGAGGAACTGATTAAGTTCACGTTCTTACACTAGAGTGTACTAGGTAGAGTGTATTTGTAGTCAAGTGTGCATTGTGTATAGCTTTGTCACCTGGAGTGTTCTTGTTGCCTTGTTTACCCACAAGCCCCCGGGCTCGGATAACCTCCACGTCCAGACGCTCCTTCCTGTACACCATCCCGATCTGGATGTCACCTAACCAAAAGAAAGCCAATCAGAGGAGAGATTTTACTGAAACACAACCGCACGCTTTCATGGGCAGAAAGTGGTATTGTATTTTAATGTTTTTTAATATGATTTATTAACACACACACATATGTCCAGATTACATAAATCTGAATTAATGAGTTTGTATGTTGGTAGGTTGAAATACATAAAAACAATGACATTTTTATTCATGCTAACCCATGGGGGGCGTGGCCAATGTCTGCCGTCCAGCCAGCTGGGCGGGGCCTAATCCTTCAAGGAAACCAGTGAACTGTTTGTCTGATGCAAGTTTTACTCCTGGAAATATAAGCCTGACCAGACAGAAAGAAAAAAAGAAAAAGAAAATATCCGACATGTTAGATGGCAACCCCAGGGAAATGGGAAGTGTTTAAGTTCAATGTGAGAATAAATACACATTAAAGGGGATTGACAGATTGAGGGGTAGAAAAAAATAGGGAAAAGGGTGAAGGGGAAGACTAAAAACGGAGGGGGTGACTAAATGAGCAATTTAAAAAGGAGGTTAAAAATTGCACTCAGAAAAAACTAAATTCAAAGTTCAGAGAGAAAAAAGTAGAAGTAGAACTGTAACTATGTAGAACTACCTTCTTTCATCTAAACAATACTGAGTGAAAACAAGAAGCCTTCATTCCACTTTGTTCTAGCTCCTCTGTGTTTATATAGCACAGGTGCAGCACATCATATTTAGTCTTCCCTCTCCCTTAGTTTGTCTTTTGTCCTCCCTTCACTCCAAAAGGTCATAGCAGATGGCTGCCTCTCCCCGAACCTGGTTCTGTTAGAGGTTTCTTCCTGTTAAAATGTGGTTTTTCTTCCCTGCTGTTACCAAGTGATTGTTCACAGGGGGTTGTGTCATTGTTGAGTTTTTCCCTCTGCTATCACAGATTATTGCTATCATAAAGTACCTTAGGAAAACCCTTGCTTTAAATGAGTGCTGTATGAATAAAGTTTAACTAAACAGAGAATACAAGATAAAAAGAGTAGAAAGAGGAGTGATTCGTACGCTCCAGGTTTTGGGTCCTCGGCATCTGGGTCTCGACTCGGCTGTCTGGTGAAACGAGCTTTAAACTCGATGGCCAAACCGGTTTCTACACTTCTCTGAACGGGAAGTCTCACCACCTTCTTCTTCTTCTCTTCCTCTGTAAGGATGGAAGAAGAAAGAGAAAAGAAGCAGAATAAGTTGTTACAAGAGCATAAACAGCCAGAGACTAATCAGAGCCCTGGACAGGGTGCTCTGTGACTCATATTGGTTCTGTTCTGTTCTGTTTTCACTGGTTCAACTGGTTCCGTAATATGTTTGCTCAGTTGCTTGTTAGTACCTAACTCATTTGGTCATAGTTTATTTTTTGGCTGATGTTCCTCTTTGGATTTTCATTCTGATAGTGAGTTTTTATTGAGACACTCTTGCAATGCTACTCAGATTCCCAGTTTGGCTAAAACACACTGTATGTCTGAAGATTCAATTCAGAGAAAACTTTGTTTATGGCAGAGTCCATGAAATAAAAGAAAAACAGCAAGAATTGAGGTTATATTTTTTAATGGTTAAACTAGGACTGACCCTCTGGGTTGAGCTGGGAGGCACTCTGACTCTTCTTTCCAAGTCCAACCATCCCCATCATCCTTGCACCGAAGCTTGAGCGTCGCTTCTTGTCATCATCGTCATCATCGTTTCTCCCCAATGAGCAAATCTCACCACCGACACTTGACGACTTGGTGAGAGGAGTGGCAGCTGCAGACACCCTGCAGGAGGAAGGACCACCACAATAATAAGTGAGGGAAAAGGGCCAAAACACAAGAGGCAGGGCACAAACACATCACAATAGCACAGAGAGGAAAAGGAAATGGGTAGTGAGGCAGCTGTTGCTATGACAACTGATTCCAACAGGAGGTCATCTGTTAATTTCTTACTTTGAAGGCTCAGGCTCCTCCTCCCCTTCTTCCACTGAGTTGCTCTTCTGCAGTGTATTCCCGCCTTCTGATGCCCCCACTATTTCCTCTGTTCCCTGCGAGCCCACCCCCAGCTCTGCTGACTGGCCCTCCAGACATTCAATCAGACTGTGGCAGCCAATATGAGAAGAGAAGAGTAGCATGCAGACAGAATCATGCAGAATGGTAAATGGTAAATGGACTGGTTCTTATGTAGTGCTTTTCTACTTTACCTGAGCACTCAAAGTGCTTTACCGTATATAACAACCTTCCAATAAGTAGGTGACCTACTCCACCTTCTGAGCTACAACCACCCCATGGTGAAGGTAACACATGCTAACAAAAACGGGACTAAGCATTATGTATTTTCACTGATTTGAAACCAGCAGCAGAGTTAAACATTCAGAATGATGTGTTGTGGGAGGATTTACAGGACACATGCTTATGAACGTGAACTGTGATTGTACACAGGATGAGAGTGAGCGGTTGATTTTAATATAGTTTACTCTGTATTATTCCTTTCTGACTCCAACAATCATGTAGGTGATATTTGAAACACATGTCAACTTAATATTTCATTTCCATTTGTGACAATACTCAAAATTTTGAGAAACTACATGTATTAACAAATACAATCCGCTAGACTCTATTTAGCAATCTGACAATCTTAAAACCAGCAATCTGACCTCACAGAAAACATTTCTGGTCATTTTGTGTGAATTTTTGTGTTTTTAACAGGGATTCTAATCCACACTGACCCATTAACACCAAATTCACACATTAACACAAACTGAATAATCAGCAGATGCAGCAATAGACAAAGAGGGTCACCTGCCCTATGAGCTAAACCTTCTGTTCTTATAAATGGAGTCTGGTAGAAAGTAAAAATTTCAATTCCTGTCTGAGAGCAGATAAAGAGGTGAACATTTTAAGTGTGCTGACTTAAATACACAGCAATTCTTTCAGACAAAATACAGTTTCTGTGTCTACTTGGGGGTATGCCCTAGACCCACCTGCAGCAGGACATACACTGTGCAGTTTGTGACCTGCACAGTGGAAGAAACAAGCTGGCATCTAGCAGTAAACAGTTTACTAAGTGAAACAGCACAAAGATGGAATATGTTCTAAATACTTTTACCTAAAAGCCACAAACATATTTAAAAAAATACTTGTTTGTTGCCATTTTCTTTTCCTTTTGCCCTCTGTTTCATAAAAGTGAATTTTCATGTTGCTTTAGATATCTTTCTGATCAGTAGACAAAGTCAACACCTTACCGTTAAAAATATATTATTACTTTGAGAAAAAAACCCTACAACCCCACATTAGAAGAGAGCAATAAAACATTGGATGCCATCATCTGTGATTCATAATCTGATGAAAAGATTCAGAGAAATGTGTGCCCACAGAGAGCAGCTGCAGAGCAAACCCTTACATATTACTGAAATCCCTGCATGGATTCAGAAAGCTAAGACTTCCACTGAAAGGTCAGAGAAACGGGAGCCAGAAATACCATTGTGCTCCAACCAATCAGAAGCTGAGATTCTGTCTAGAAATCATGGACACTTTATTCTCTCTTGTCATCCAAGAATGGATTCCTGCTTACCCGATCTTGTGGACAGATTGAGTGTCAGAGGCGTTGGACATAGCTGAGACATCACTGACATCACTGTCTGATGACTTAAAGGAGAGATTGTCCTTCATCTATAGATGGAGGAGAAGAGGTAAGCAAGCTGTGGCACACACGTAATGTACACACATATATATAAATAAAAGTGGTGTAATGTTTGTTTACCTTTGAAGGGTCCTTCAGTACACCTGTAGAGACAGAAGAGCAGCATTAGTCATAGTCTAGGTTGGTAATGTGTGATAGCAGGAAATGACAATAGATTTCACTTTTTTCTCTGTTCGGACAGCTTCAGGCTGCTGATTTCTGACAGCACAGAAGTTAGTTTCAATTCACAGCAGGTCAGAAAAAAAGATGAAGCTGACAGAAAGTGTGTGTACCTTCTCTGCTGGTTGGTAACATCTCCCCTTATAAAAAGATGGAAACAGAAGAATATCAACGAGAAACCACAAACTCCTCAAAGCACACAGAGCTGGATAGATTGACAGAAGACTAGATGGATGGAAAAACAGATGAATGGGTGGACAGATGGCTGGTGGAGTGCTTTATGAATACATGGATTAGTCTGGTTCTTATATAGAGCTTTTCTACACTGAGGATTCAAAAGTGCTTGCGCAAATGGGTGAATGAGTCTAAAAACCAAATCCAAAACCAATCCACTTCAGTCTAACTAGATAACTAACTAGATAACACGAGCTAAACACTACATTTCTATATGTGGGTGTGGCTTAAGGTGGGCATAATACCATTGGCTGTTTTCTTCTGTTGGTCCTCCCATGTGACCTCTGCATAGTGCGGACAAAGAGAGGTGATTGGTCAGGCTACACTAATGCTCATACTCTAGTCAGATGACCCATCCAAACCAGCACCAAACCGCAGTGATATAAACACACCTGAACAGCAACATTTTGAGCAGGTTACAAATCTGAAATTTATCATCTGTTCTTGTCTTCTTTAAGTTTCATGTGGATGTGTCACCTCTCATCCAAGAGGCTTCTTTGGTTCTAAAAACCAAACGGTGGAGAGTCGCAGCTATTTAACCCTAGCAGGGGTTGTTGTCCCTTAAGAGAATTGCTGACACACTATTAAGAATTTACCTCATCACATGAGCCAAGGTGTTAATAAAAAGACATGGGTCATTAACACCCAAGGGAGGAACCAAAATAAGAAGGAGGACAGGACTAATAGTGGGTCATTGACTCTCTCAACAGCCCCCAATATTCAACTCATTTCCATTTTATTTATATTATGCCAAATCAAAACAGTTACATCAACAGTTACCTGCTTTATATTGTAAAGTAAACCCCTACAATAATACAAAGAAAACAGAGTGTAAAACTAGGGTTTAAACACCAGGGACTCTCTATTTGATTTTTAGAACTAAAGAGGCTGCTTGCTTTTCAAGCTCCTTACACTACAATGAATTGGATGACTGAGAACCTACACAGACATCATCTGTTGGTTTTACTGAGCCTTTGGGGGCAGTTACCAAGAAAATCTGTTTCTGACTGGAGATAAATGTTTAAAATTTGAATCATCATAAGATGCTCGTGATGGATCCTAGCCTGAGCTTAAAACCCCCCTCTCTCTTTCTCCACACAAAACTATAAATTTTCATCACCTAAATGCTGCGGCTATACTTATCTTCTTACAAACCCTCATAGTTTACATGGTGAGGATCACCTGACACTTCATTAGATCCACCAGTGACTGGACTTGCCTTTTCTGGTTCCTCCTGGTGTTGCTGAGCGCCTATCCGGCTCTGACATGCAGGGTAATATGTGATGGCGTTATGTAAACAACATGAACACATGAATCAATAAGTAATGATTATGATAAAGAATGTCTGACAGACATCTGACTAGAAGAATCACGCTAATTGTTCTGTTCTATTGGAGATGCATTGAATGTTAAACCTGATGTACACACCTGGAGTCTGTGGGGGTGGGACTGGTGATGGGGCGGGTGAAGGGGAAGGCGTTGGAGTTGGAGGGGGTAGGGTGGGTTCAGGAGGTGGAGGCTGAACTGGAGCAGGTGCAGGGGGTGGAGCAGGGGGAGGTGGAGCTACCAGTGGAGTTGTTTGTGCAGTTGTAGGTACAGTTGTGGGTAAAGCTGTGGGTACAGGAACAGGTACCGGTGTGGGTAAAAATAGTGGTGGTGCTGCTGTAACTACAGGTGGGAGCACAGGTGCAGGAAGTGGCTGGGGTTGGGTGAGTGGGGGAGGCGGGGCTTGGACCCTTATAAGAGGAGGTTGTTGACTGACAGAGGGAAAGTGTTGTTTATGGACAGGGGCAGGGGGGTGATGATGTGGAGGGATTTTAGTTGCTGTTGCTGGAGCTGCAGTCATGGTCAAAGCTGATGGGGGGGAAAAAAAAAAGCTGTGAGAAGAATGAAAACAATGACATGATGAATGACCACACGACCTTTTCCAGAAGCGAAATCACAGGAGTGACCTACTCAAACGGTATCCACCCTCTAACACCTGTTCTTAGAGGGTGGGTTCTGCTGGATGGATGCAGATCCTGATGGTAGCATACATATTCACTACCACTTGAAGGAACTCAGTCATGTTGAATTTCTCTATTATTATGCAGGCTGAAACCTGAGCCAATCCCGGCACAGAAACCTGGACCTGGTCAAGGGACTACATCTCTCAGTACTAACATGCTTTCACCAGAGGAATTGTCCCCCAAGAACCTTTGTGGAATCCTGTTATAGTAGTTTCCAGTAAAGGAGCTTGGGTCAGAGAGAAGTGCGGGAGAGACAATGTTTATGCCCCCAACAATGATACTTTGAACACTCTGAGGGTCCAGGAACTTTTGGTTGGAGCGTGCACTGCTATACACTATTTATTGGAATAGTTTTGTAGCCACAATTTTAAAATAATTCAAAACAATGTGCTGTTTTTGTCATGAGGTGGTCTACATTAACTGGGGTTGTTATCCTTTATTTTTGTTCATCTGACTGATTTATATTCTGTATTCACAGGACTTTAAGGTAAGGTGAAATTAGTCTTTATTTCACTGGAAAGTTCCTGACTGTGGAACAGTAATGTGAAGAGCTAGTCAAGTTTTTATTTACACATCTCAGCACTCATCTTTTATCAGCAGTGCCACTGAATCACTAAATTACTACCACTACAGAGGGCTTGTTATTAAGGAGTTACTATAAGTAGGTAAACTTTCAGTTCATTACCTGTCTGCACAGAGTCTAAAAAACAAACAAATCCATGTTAGATAGCTATGACCCTCAGTGGTCCATATGCGGGTGCTTACTGACTCCTAACTATGTCATTTTCATTATTTGTCCCAGAAACCAGTGAACACTCATAGCTAAAGCAAAAATCTCAATGAATTTATTCAATTAATCATCTGACATAGATAGGAAACCACTGTTATATTCTATTCTATTCTTTTCTATAAGTATTTTACAAATATTATTTTATTAAAATGACAAAAATTCTTTACTGCCAGCATCTCATGCTTGAACTTTTCTGTGACACAGAATTCAAAACCTTTTGAATCAGTTAATTACGTTTTTTAAGTAACAATCAATTCATTAGCTTACTGCTGTTGTTCTGTGTCAGTAAATGTGCAAAATTCAGTTTAGATAGCTCATGGAAGGATAGGGTGCAGGTATTTAACAAAACCAGAGAAGAGACTGAAAACAAACAGTTGCTATCAGCATTTTGTCAAACCCTGAATATTTGCTCTGGTTTCTTTTTAATGGGTTTGGGATTTCCCAGCTTGTGTCTCTAGGCATTTAATATAACACATATAGGTAGAGTCATAATTTATGTGAGACAGTTTTTGTAGCTTTTGTCTATATTGTATGCAACCACAGTGCAGACTCTCAGCTTTAATTTAAGCAGTTGTGGATTAACTATTTAGGTTTTCTACAGCTATCTTTATACACAGTTCTCCATTTTCAGAGGCTCAAAAGTAAGTGAGGAAGCTGACAAGCTGTTTCATCACCAGGTGAGACCTGTTCCCTAATTTATCTATAACAAATAATGTAGACAGAATATCTTGTTGATTTAAAGTGTTTGATTTACATTTTTCACTGTAAATATGAAAATATTGAAATATGAGGCCCTGCCTGTATAATTGTATGAAATTAATTAAGTTAATGAAGATCTGGAGTTGAATTGGATTGAATTTGTATTCTTTCACTAAAACTTTCAACATGAGGTTCAAATACATGCCAGTGTAAGTGAAGGAGGACATTGTTAGGCTGAAATACCCAAATGAACCAGTCAGGCAAAAACTTTCTTAAAAAGACTGAATCCACCGAGCAGCAACACCAAAAGACCACAGAACACAGAAGAGCATGATGACAGAGTCTAGTCTAAGACCCGACTTGACACACAGACGTAGACAAACAGGCACACTCAGACACAAACATGCATTCCCACCCTCATGCACACATATCCCAGATGGCGATTGTGTGCTGTTCTGAAGTGGGAACATGGGAACATGGGAGTGGGATGGTACCAACGACCCTCTGCCAGATAGCAACCGGTGTCAGCACAGACCCTCCCGAGAACCCTCAATGTCTACATATATTCAAAACTGAGTGATAATTGACACCAATTTATCTGTTGATCTCAAGCTCCCGTCTCCCATCACTCATGAACAAGACCCTGAGATACTCAAACTCCTCCACTTGGTGTAGAAACTCGTCCTTGACTCGGACTGGGCACTCCACCCTTTTATGGCTGAGGATCATGGCCTCCGATTTGGAGGTGCTCATTCTCATTCCCACCGCTTCAAACTTGGCTGCGAACTGTTCCAGTGCGAGCTGGAGGCCATCACCTGATGAGGCCAACAGAACTACATCCTCTGTGAAAAGCAGAGATGAGATTCTGAGACCACCCAAGTGAAAGCCTTCTGCCACACTCCGATGGACACGGTTGAATGCCTTCTTCCATGACCAGGACAAAAACCACATTGTTCCTCCTGTTTCCGAGGTTCGACTAACAGCAGCACCCTACCATAAAATATCCCAGAGAGGCTGAGGAGTGTGATCCACCTATAGTTGGAACGCACCCTCCGGTCCCCCTTCTTAAAGATGAGAACCGCCGCCCTGGTCTGACAATCCAGAGGCCCCTGATCTCCATGCAACGTTTCTCCACAATGCAACATTGTAGAGGTATGTCAACCAAGACAGCCCTACAACATCCAGAACTTTCAGGAACTCAGGGCAAACCTCAACCCCCCTCCAGGGGCCGTGCAACCATGGAGTTGTTTAACTGCCTCAGTGACCTCACCCCGGAGATAGATGAGTCATCCCCCTCGTCCCCAGACTGTGCTTCTGCCACGGAAGATGTGCCAGTGGGATTAAGGAGGTCGTTAAAGTATTCCTTCTACCACCTGACAATCTTCTCAGTCAAAGTCAGCAGGGCTCCACCCACACAATACGGAGTGCAGGTTTCTCTCTTCGAGGCACTCCAAAATCTTTTTCCTCTCCGAACTTCTCCTACACCCATGTTTTTGCTTCAGCCACTGCCCGACCCACTTTCTGCTTGGTCTGCCTATGAAGTCCCACAGGCTAACCAAGCCTGTTAGGCCTCATTCTTTAGCCTGGTGGCTCCCTTCACTTCTGGTGTTCACCACTTGGTTCAGGGTTACCACCACGACAGGCATCAACCACCTTGCGGCCGCAGTTCAGTACAGCAGCTTCAGCAATGGAGGTGCTAAACATGGTCCATTTGGACTCAATGTGTTAAACTGCAATGCTACTGTTGTTGGGTCCTTCATTGCCACAATGGCTAGATGTTGATCTACTTAATTCTGATCTGCTGCTGAGTCTCTTTCACTTTGCTGAAAACACAAAACACAGACCTGAATTTTACCAGTCTGAAGTCATAACTCTCATCAATTACTGCAGCATTCACGACTTGTCTCATTTGCAAAAGTGCTACAATTTTTATCCACTTTTATCATCGTCATCTGTCTGTGATTGGACTAGGCACCATTTGCAGTATTCATTATTTATTTTGTGTGAAAGAAGTTACACTTCATTCATATTTATACCCATTAGGAAATTATCTCAGACCTCATCTTGAAATTTGTAAAACCTCTATTTTTCTCTATTTTTTTAATAAGTCTGCAGGTTTGCCTTTGTATAAAACACAGGTTTGTTGTAGGTGGATGGTGGTGGGTCCATCAGCTGATTGGTTCAGAGATGCTTGGAGGTGCTGTTTGACTAATATCTCAAGTATACGCACTTCTGTCGAGAGCTCCTTTGGGGGGGACAGCAGGTAGCTGGCGTCCTCGGCGACCACAAATAGGCGTCCCCGTTGGGCTTGTCAAGGTGGAACCGCCTCCAGCATTAGCCCTGATGAAAACATAAATAAATTCTTAAAAAGAAGAAGAGAAAGAAATTAAACAATCAAACCGCCATCCTGACAGGAGAGATTTAAGGTCAGATGTCAGGGATGACAGTCAGTTTGAGGTTCCCTCCATAGTCACAGATAGAGTTTGATCAGCATTTAGTCTGGCACTGTATTCAGTCAGTTAATGAAAAGTCTGCAGTCACTCCAGATGTTTTTGCTTGAGAAGCAGTAACAAGCAAAAGTTAGAGTGGACTCTTCTTGCACATGCAGCCACACCCAACTGTGATGTTACAGTATCCTGAAGCATACCTGTACATCACACAACCAGGTAGGAATGTAAACCTTTGGACGTCATTAATTCTGTATAACTGTTGGAAAAAAATTATAACATGAACAGAAAGAATTCACACTTGAAACAAAGAGTGCAAGGCCCCATCACTGCTGAAAACCTGTTTGTAGCTCTAATGTCTCTTAGACGTTACAAACAAATCTGTCTCTGTGAAATACAGATACATACAGCTGACCAACATCAGCTGCCACTGGGTGTGTTCAGAGCTGTGATAGAGGCAGCACTGTGATCGCAGACAGAAACCTCCCTGCTTAAATTTGGTACTTGTATGTTGCAGGCAATACGCCTGAGTGCCAAGCCCAGTTTGGAGGAAACTGAACATCCAACAGTTAGGTGTCAGAAAGTGAACAGAAATTCTTTAGAAGCACATGCAACACAACCAGCAAACAAATGAACAACAACAACACAGACTAACTTGCCACCCAAAATAAAACAAAACAATCAGAATATAAAAGCTGCGGTCAAATATGAAATGTTCAGGTGTTGGTGATGTCACTGGGACATATGGTGGGGGTAAAATAAAGGCGAAAAATAAAACTGTAGTGGTCACCATTGAGTCAGAATTCATGCTTGTCTAAAACAAACAACCAACCAAATTTAAAAAAAAAAAAAAAAAAACATGCCCCAAACATGGAGATGGAGCTGCTTTCTAATTGGATGGCTGAGGGTCACCTGATCAGGGCAGGTGAGGGGGGAGCAGACCGTCCAGACCTCATGTGTGTGGAGTCAGATCGATCGGTTGAGTGTGAGCGTGTGTAGATGGGTCGGTCGGCTGAACGAGATCGGCTGTAGTAATCTCTCCGGTCCATCCCACGACTGTACCTGCACATCACCATGATAACTGTCACCTAGATTACTATGACAACCACTGCAGCTGCAGGACAGGTCAGTTATCCACGTCGCGCTGACGACCAGATCTTTGTCACATGTGGTGGACTGGGAGTCATGAAGTATAAGGCACTGAAGGCTGATGAAATGCCACCAGAGAAGAGGATTCTTTTATTTGGCACTGAATTTCCCAGAGGGCTTCAGTGAGACAGTAGAAAAACAGTGTTCCCTACAACTGCTCTACACAGTGTCAGCAGCCTTTCATTCTTAAGTCTCTTACACCTGAACTAGAAAATATTTTTAAAAAGTTTTATTTGCTTTTGCTTATCTTCTGCTTGCCCCTTACTTACTTTTAATTTGAATTAATGAGGGCAATCACTTTAGATAAAATAATTATTGTGGGAGATGTTAGCATTGATGGTAAGTTTAGCAACAAAGCACTAAAATAAATATCAAAACCTGCAGTTCCTTTGAGGTCCAACAGAGGCTCCAGCAGTGAGTCAGTCCTCCCGTATTAAAACTTTACAGCAGAAATAAACATGATTACAGCCTGATACAAAAACTGGTCTGGTCTGTATAGATAATTTTCCCCTTCATAACCCCTTCATATGAGGAGGATGTTTTCATAACTCACCCGTTTAAACTGGCTTAAAATTTCCATTATTAGTGGCGTGGCCTCTTTGACTAACAGGTGGATGGCGACACAGATGGCTGTAGCTGCTAGCTCCCTGCTAGACGTCATCTCAGCAAATCAGTCTCTGAACTGGACTCTGGACCATGTTTGTGATGTTGGAGCCTTTTGGAGCATTTTTAAATTGTATTATCTGACCAATAATATGGCTGCTGCAAGGTTAATGTAATAACAGACTGTCTAAGAAGTTTCAGCCCCACATTTGGTGAAATTCTAGGATTTTATTTTGATCTTTGATCTTAGTAATTAACAGGTATCTATGTCTAAGTCAGGGGTGTCCAAACTCTGGCCCGCGGTCCATTTTTAATTGGCCCACAAGTAATTTTATATATAGAATAGACTATGGCCCGCACTTCAACTTTTGCTTGAGTGTATTGCACTTCTTAGTCTGTGAAGGTTCTCAGTCATCCAGGTCATCGTAGTCAGATGACCTGAAGAATCTTCTCGGATGAGAGGTGAAACGTCTTCAAGCAACTTAAAGAAGTCCAGACGCTTTTCTTTGCAAGCTCCTTTGATTGCACTTCTTAGTTTTAACACCAGGAGGAGCTACTGTTGATCAAGGCAGTTGCTCCACCAAAAAGGACAATGGTAAATGGTAAATGGCCTGTATTTATATGGCGCTTTACTAGTCCCTAAGGACCCCAAAGCGCTTTACATATCCAGTCATCCACCCATTCACACACACACACACACACACACACACACACACACACACGATGGCAAGCTACATTGTAGCCACAGCCACCCTGGGGCGCACCGACAGAGGCGAGGCTGCCGGACACTGGCGCCACCGGGCCCTCTGACCACCACCAGTAGACAACGGGTGAAGTGTCTTCACAATCACAGAAGAAACTTAACCCAAGTTACTAAACATGGCAGAACCAAAGAAGCGAAAGGTAGAAAGTGAGTGCAGAAAATTTCAGACACGGTGGGAGAGTGAATATTTCTTCAAAGAATCCAAGGGGAAGTGTCTGTTTGATCTGCACTGAAACTGTGGCAGTTATGAAAGAGTATAATGTACGACGTCATTATGAAACCAAACATCAGGCCTTTGCATCCGACACTGGTGCTGAGCGAGAGCAGATATTAAAGCAAAGGGTAGCTCTCCTGCAGGGTCAGCAACAGTATTTTTTTCGTGCTCAAATTGTCCAGGAAAAGGCTCCAACAGCCAGCTATGAGGTCGCCCAACTCATCGCAAGACATGGCAAGCCTTTTTCAGATGGAGACCTCATAAAACACTGCCTCGTTAAAGTCACCGAAATAATGTGCCCAGAAAAAGTGCAGGACTTCAACAACGTCAGCATGTCCAGAGATACACTTGTGCGACGCACTGAAGACTTGTCAGCCAGCATTAAACTGCAACTGTCTGATAAAGCTGTGCTTTTGATTTTTACTCCATCGCATGTGATGAGAGCACCGACGCCACAGACACCGCACAGCTGCTAATTGTTTTGCGGGGAGTGGACGAGAGCACGAGCACTTTAGGTGAGTAAAAATATATTCCACAGTACCCGTGTGTTAATGTGCAGGTACACATGCTTCAAATATCAATAATGCGCATCAATTCTGTCACTACCCTGCTTTTGCAGACCACTTTCTTATATGCGTTTTTTAACACTAAGAGTACACACCACTGTGCACAGCGCACGCACACGTAGTCAGCTGATCTCATCTGATGCAGATCTGCTTCTTGATCAAGTGACATTTGTCTGGATTTTTGCCACGAGTGGCGATCAGCACCGCAGCTGGATGGCCCGATTTACATACCCGGCGCAGCTGATACTCACCAGAATAATTTACTAAAATTATATGGACTCCTGTTATTAAGTCCAGTTCAGTCTGTTAATGTTGATAATCATTTCAAACGAACGTTAATAGGTGTGTTGCTAAGCCTAATAACTTAAATAACAAACTTGAAATGTACTCGTCCCATTTTCCCCTTTATTGTTTTTTTCTC
Source organism: Simochromis diagramma (assembly GCF_900408965.1). Lineage (NCBI taxonomy): Eukaryota > Metazoa > Chordata > Actinopteri > Cichliformes > Cichlidae > Simochromis > Simochromis diagramma. Next base: position 18,432,313 of record NW_024387523.1, on the reverse strand, counting down.
TGTGCTGTAAATCTTCCGTCTAAGAAGAAATCTGAGGCTGCTGTTCTGAGAATGAGCTACCAAAGCTTTTTCTGAATAAATCAATAAAGATCCATTTATGGAAAGCTGTGATGAAGGCAGTTTTGTCTTTAATTATATTCAACAATATAACACATTTGACCACTTTTAAGTGATTTAATAATTAATTAATTAATTAATTAATTAATTAATTAATACACTAAAGTTAAGGTTATATACCTAATTTCTAGTAAGTGTCCCAGCCCCTCCTATATTTTTATGTATGTGGCCCTCAGTGAAAAAAGTTTGGACACCACTGGTCTAAGTGATGCTCCTGTACAGTCTTTGAATGCAGCTAGATAACCGAGCTAGCTAGAATTAGTTTATAAATGAGCACTTCATCCTTGAAATATGAACCAAAAAGACCAACAAAAATAAAACAAAAATCACAAAATAAAAGCAGGTTAAAGTTGAGTCCAAATGTGGACTCCAGAAACCAGTGGGTAAGAAGACAGCTACATCATAAACATAACTACTCTCATAATGTAAATAAACCAAGTCAAGTTTTAATTGCACTGCGGATCTTGTCCTGACATACATCATAGAAATTTAGCATTTATGTCCTGAAAGTCATTGCACTGCGTCATCAGAGCACAAATGTTCATTTGACATTTCCCCGAAAAACATCATGATGATCCTTAAGATTTCTGGGAAAACATTCTGTGAATCGATGACACAAAAGCTGAACTTTTTTGGAAGGTTTGAGTCATGTTACATGTGACATAAAGCTAACATGGTGGCGGTAGTGTAATGATCTGCTGCTTTGTTGTTTCAGGACCTGTACAACTTGTTGTAATTGATGGAACCATGAATTCTGCTCTCTACCAGAAAATCCTATAGGACATTAAATCTCATTTAAATGAGATTAAGATGCTCTGAACTTGAACAGGCTGTTCATGCTGGAAAATCCTCCAATGTTGTTGACCTAAAACAATTCAGCAAAGCAGTGTGGGCTAAGATTCTTTCACAGTGATATAAAAGACTCACTGCTCATGCAATTCTTGCTGCCAAGGTAAGCAGTTATGAGGTTTAGTGGAGGAAAATTGTTTGATCTGGGATATTTAAGTCTGACAAATATCCCCACCCCCCTCAAAGTACATTATATAACTTGCTTCATTCACACCCTTTCACACAAGCACTTTTTTTCCTGTGCTTTCTATCTAACATTCACACACCGATGAACACATCAGAGAGCAACTTTGGTGTCTGTGTCTTGCCCAAGGATATTTGGCATGCAGACTGGAGAATCCTGGGACAGAGCCACCAATATTGATTAGTAGATTGCCTGCTCTACCTCTTGAGCAACAGTAACTCCTAAAAAGAAATCAGGGGCTGATACTTTTTCATGACACTGTATAAAGTGTCAATTCACAACAGTTGGCTTAAGGTGCTTTATGCTGTAAGGTTGAGATGCTGCAATATTAGAGAGAAACCCTAATAACCAGACAATGCCTGGTGAGCAAACACTTGGCAACAGTGGGAAAGAAAACCTCCCTTTTGACAAGAAGAAAACTTAAACAGAACCAGGCTCAGGAAGGGGTAGCCATCAGGCCTAGGACCAGGTTTGGATTAGGGAAACAGGCCCCCCATTTACTTTTAAGATAAGACTCAAAACTTTCCTTCATAATAAAGCTTACAGTTAGGGCTGTATGCTAAATCAGCTCGCCAAAGACTCAAATCAGGCCCGCTGGGTGGCTTTCAAAAATGTGAAGAAGGACATAAATTTTGGACATTAGCTGTATTTTGTCTGTTTGAGTCTGTCAATTAACAAAATGTTTCCATTCCATCAATCTGGGCAATGAGGTCCCAGAACTTTTTCTTTTATTTTACACATTTATCTTACAATTTAAGCCCTAACAGTCGTGTTGACAGAATTCTTTCATTTACTATTTTTTTTATAAATGTAGAAAAACTGAGATTTGTTCTTGAAATTTGAATCCCTTTTCTTACATTAAAATATCTCAGGGATAAAATGTGTAGTTAAGTTTATTACATTATTACATAGTAAGGCGAATTTCAGTGGTCCGGCCCACTGAAGATCAAAGTGGGCTATGTGTTGCCCATGATGAAAAGTTTGACATCTTTAAATTAGTTCTTCATTCTCCACTGTTGCCAAGTGCTGCTCACAGGAGATCATCTGATTGTAGGGTTTTAATCTCTTGTATAGTTTTACCTAAAAATATAAAGTGATGTATTTAAAAAAATGATCTGAATTTAATACATCTGTTCTTTACTGCCACAACTACTGGTCTGAATGTCCACCTTTCTAATAGTCAAACTGTTTAAATGTTCATCCATTTACCTCAGTAGTTCCTCATCGTAGGTGTCAGGCTCATAGGGAAAATCAGGGATGAAGTCCTGACTGAAGAACAGAAAGACGTCAGAACTGCAAAACATGATGAGTCTGAACCTGCCATCAACCTCTAACACTACATCCTAATTTCCAAGGCTCACCTGTAGTCATCACAGCTCCCATTGATGATGTGGTTTGTCCAGCTGTGGTTAGGGCCATTAAAATATCTTACACACAGAAAAGGATTACAAGACAGAAAAATACCCCACTTTCTTAGATCATTGCTTTTACTGTTGGTACTATGACTACTGCCACTACTGGAATTCTAATAGAGAAGTACCTGTCATGGGAATCAAGTGAGTTGGCAAGCGACATCCTCCTCAATGGCCTTGTAAGTACACAGGGAGAAGCAGTGTCCAGTCAGAGAACCAGTCAGACCAGTACAACTGCTGTTCTACAACCAGTACTATTAACTGTACCACTAAGTGCTCTACAGGGACACTAAAACTAAATACTTATTATAACCTGGACCATAACTACTATTACAATCAATATAGGCAGTATAAGCAATACTACAACTCTAAGCTGTAATGTCAAAACCAGTTCAAAAGCAGAACTAAATGCTGCAGCACAAAAATATCTCTGTAACCCAGTACATCACCCAGTAAATTAATTTACTCCAACAAGATCTAACTGCTACTGTAGCCAGAAGCAGAACAACTAGTAGTAAAACATCAAAGAAAAGCACTAAATCTACTTCTAAAACCTGTAAAAGGATCAGATGTCCAATCAAGTATGCAACCTGTTTCCTGATTCAAACCTGTTCAGCAGCAGCAGACAGGTGGGGTTTACCTGACTCTGACACACCTGCTGCAGTCCGACACCATGTTTACTGGTTATTCATTATCAGTTTGCAGATAAACAATATTACATGATGCAGGGTGCATGCTGATTAGCTGATGTCCAGATGACTCACATTGGGCATGTTCCTATGTGTTACCTAGGGATGGGTACTGGTATCGGTTCTGACATAAACTGTAGTAACCAGACCGAAAAGCAGCGCACATTTTGGTGCTTTATTTCGGTGCTTTTTTCCCCTGAGATGTCACACACTTTGGATTCTAGCCAATCATTTTACCTTTCCAAGGATAGTAGGCGGGCCCAGGTATGTACATTCTTTTAGAGCAGAGCTACAGATTAAAAATGCCCAAAGTGAAGCGGTCAAAAGTCTGGCTGTACTTCACAGCAAAAGATGCAAACTCAGCAGCCTGCAACAAGTGCTTTAGGGTGATAACTGTGCAAAGGAGGTAACACCTCGAATCTGATAAAACAACTGGCGACGCATAGCGGGGGGTTTTAAAGCCGAAAAATGCACCGTATTTGATAGCTTGCTGCAAGACCTCACACCGAGCACATCTACTGCGGGTGTGGTGCCTGTTATCGGACCTGGAGTTAGCAACATCCCCCAAGAACCCGAAGAGTAGAGTCCTGGCCCCTAGCCCTGCCAGTGTAGCAGAAATGATGACGGATGATGACGGCAGCAGTAGGCTAACCACGTTATTACATTAATGCATGTAAGGTGAACTAGCAAACACCGTCGTAGTTACATGCGGCTGTCTTCTTGTTTGATGGCAGATACTCCCTTCACCCTGGCCAAAAAAGGCTAAAATGACCAAAGAAAAAGAGGGAAACAGCTAAACATGAGAGGTTTTTGGATAAAATTTGTGGGGTTTTTTTTCCATTGTTTAAGCACTGCTTCCAGCCAAGAGTGATGTCATAAATCCCCTATAGCTACAGAAAAGGCTAACATTGTTATCTTTTTACAAAAAAACAGCTAAGAGAGGTTTTTGGACAAAGTGTGTGTTCTCCATTCTTTAAGCACCGGCACCGTTTCAAAAATACCGGTTTGGTACTGGTATCGGATAAAACCTAAACGATACCCATCCCTAGTGTTACCATAGTTACCTGTTCGGGGTGCTGTATTGGCTGGCATCAGAGAATGCTCGGCTCAGTTTGGAGCCCCGCAGCAGCCGCACCGCGTCCTCCCGATATAACGGGTAAAGAGGGTTATTGCTGGCAACCAGATGTCAAAGGTCAGAATGGCAAGAACAGAAAAGTCCGGATAAAATGAGGATGATGCCTTTAGGAAGACCACTTCCTGTCTGGCTTCAAAAGCTTATTTGTTTAAAAATTCAAGTTCAAAGTTCAAGATAAAAACCTGTGAGTCATATTAAACCTTGAATACTAATGATTACACTTTTAAAGCAGTAAACCAGTGACAAAAAAATGCATAGCAAAAGAAACTGCCAGGAAAGGGAAGATAACAACTCGTGTGAGTTTTACAGCTGCCATCATGCCAGACCAACATAACTTTAGCTTTGCTAATGTAGACATGAGAGCAATTTTGGATGGTGCTACAATTCTAGAGTGTGAAACAGCCGCGGACAATGCAAAGATTATTAGCTTTCTTAGAAAACATCTAAACAACAGGGAATGATGTTAACACATTCTCCACACATGGTCGAAGTCCCTGAGGTGACCAACAGTCTGAATGATATCAAGGACAGTCTGGATTTTTGGAAAATGCTGAAAGAGTTATGAGAGCCAAAGTACTTGGTAGAATCCGTCTTGATCAAGCTAGTTTTATCCAGTCAAAAATTCTGTAGTCATAGGAGCACTATATATTCCTTCCTCTTGAACAATATGGATTTAGCTACTAATGTTTTGAGTTTATTAGGCTTCTATTTGATAATGGACTGGTACTTATGTAGTGCATTTATACTCAATTTGAGCACTCAGAGCACTTTCTATTACAAGTCTCATTCATCCAGTCTCACACACACATTCATATAGTGCAACATTTGCTGAACATTTGGACTTCAGGTTGGCTGTAGCTTGAGAGGTAGAGCAGATCATCTAATAATTGTAAGGTTGGTGGTTGATCCCTGTCTGCTCTAGCCTGCATGCCAAAGCGCCTCGGGCAAGATGCTGGAACATTCTGACGCGATCACTGCAGTCTGAATAGTAGGTAGAAAGCACGTCATAAGAACCACTTCATTTATAATTTACAAGGAAATTTCAACCGACTGGAGTAGCTGGGGAATGAACCACCAACCTTTCGATTGCTCGACAACCTGCTCAACCCGATCCACAGCCGCTGATAATATAAAAACACTGGCATTATTTCCACAGCATTTTGACTCATGCAAACATACTGCACAGGTGCTGTTACCTGTTGGAGCAGTGATTTCCAAGGGATACAAATAGGACATATGCACTATAAGATAATGCTGCACACAGTAAATGATCACCTGGACAAAGTCTGAGGCACTTCATCAGACTCGATATCGCTTGAGAACAGCTGAGTTTTAATAGCCTAAACACGGTGTTACTTATTACAAACTTAATATTTGCATATAGTCACTCTTTTGGATAAGCGCAATAAGGATAGAGAAAGATGGAAATACATATTTATAACTTTATGGGGAAAGACCAATAAACTCACAATAAATTATCTCCAATAAGCTCTCACATGCAAGAATCTTTTGACGTACATGATAAGACAAATACTGTAGTTTGATTGCAGATTAAAGCATCAACTTGCTGTGCTCCCAAATCTTCTCTGGTGGCATCTTTCCCTTTCTACCCTCACGTCCCATCTTGCTTTTCTAATTTTAGCTCTTCAGGTACCTTTTTTAGTTTCTTCTTCTGTTGTCATGTTTTGGGCCCATCTCAAATCCCCAACACACAGATACTTACCTGTGAGGAGGCGGCTGGCTCGGTGACCGTGACCTCATTCTGACCATGTCGGAACGGGAGCAGTGATTGGGAGAAATCACTTGCTCTGGCACTGAGAGGGTGGAGCTATGGAATTCGCGCCCATTCTGTCTGTAGTCTGCACACAGAGAAACAGAGCAGGAGTTCAACCATCAACCCTGACTCAGTTATTTTGTAATCTCAAGTTATGCAGTCACATTTATGTCATAATCCTCAAATGGTTTACCTTAAGCAGTTTGAGGAACTTATAAAATGATTAGATTCCCATTGTCTTACAGCAGCATGTTTTTAATCCACTTGAGCCAGCTAGTATTCTCTCCTGTATCCTTTAAAATGAGACTGCAGTGAATGATGGGATATGGAGTTTACCTGATATCACCCCAATGCCGTCTTCACAGTCATAATCTGAAAACTCGCTGTCACTGATCCTCTGAGACCCTGCAGATGGAGAGAGGGAGGACATTTAAGCCTGTAAGCAGCTCATCTGTAATCTTCTACAAGAAGGTCAACAAATCTAACACTCCAGACCGAACAGCCAGAGGACAAACCAGTTAACGCAGGAGCAATAAAAGACACATTCATCTGATATTACACACAGACTCCCTTAAACCTTTTACAACTCCTTGACCAGAACCTTTTCATCCACATCCACATCAGCCTTTAACAAATGCGTGAAATTTAGCAGCAGTCAGAGTATCGGACTGAATGCTGAAATTAATAATTTTCTGGCCACACAAAGGCCAGCATGTTTATACACAAATAAGATTTCTGCATTAGTCCCAAAAGTGAAGCAGAGTGGTCAGAGTTTGATGATAGGTGGCTGCATGAGAGATTAAGGTACTAGAAAGAGAACATTTATAGATGGCATCATGAGTGTGTATCAGTGTACCAAAATGAAGTCAACTTCCTGTTAAAGCATAAAAACATCCAAACAAAAGATCCAAGGAGGAAAGTAGAGATGAGTGTGTCACTTGCTCTCATCTTTTAAAGAGAAATGTGGAGCAATAAAACCCATCCAGCAAAGATCAGCTGGAAGAAAAATATAAAGAGCGATAGAACACCTGTGGGAATTTGAGCAGCACTGACCTCCTCCGTCCTGAGGAGTCCATGCTCACGACTTTAACATGAGTCTCTCTGCAGAAATAAAGCTGGACATAACAACTGCATCACTGTTATAGAAATGATGCAGTGATCACTTCTGTTCTCTGATTTATTTTTCTGTTGTGAACTCCAGATCAGCGATGGGTCATATTTTGTTCCACGGGGCCATACAGTGCTATCAATATCATAAATGAAATCCATCTCACAGGGTAATTGAACTAAAACACAGTTACAGGTTACAATGGCAATACTGACAAAAAAAAAAAAAATCTGCCTTCGAAATTAAGCAACATTTTGACCAGCTATCTGATATGTACCACTGGTTAGGTCATTGTAGCTGTTCACCTGAGGATTTCCAACCATAAAACTCCTCATAAAACTGTGTCTTACTTGTTGTTTTTTTGTTTTAAGAAGTTGAATTGGGCTGACCATATGTTCATATATTCAACATCCTACACCTAGAACGTCCAATTGACTCCTCCTGGTACAACATCAAAGATCTCCCACAAGAAGATCCAGAACTCCCTTGAGAGATTTACCAATAATCCATTGAACAGTCTGTCCAGAACCTTTTCATGCACAGTTTGACATGTCTTCAAGTATTATATGGAACCCAATAACCTTCTGGATGCACTCGCTCTAATCAATCATTCCAGGATCCAGGCAGCTAGTTCTGTTCTAGTCCCTCAACCCTAATCATCAAGTTTTGAGTAGCTGAGGTACAGATATTTCAAGAACTACGTCTCCCATGATTTGGCTACATAATATCTTTCATGAGAGCTTTCTGCCTGGTAAAATAACATTTAATTGCATCACTATGATATGATCAGGCAGGGCTATATTTGTGCAGCAATTATCAATCAATGACTTATTAAAACTATAAATACTAAATAGCACTTGAAATGGATAGCTTAGCATCACACAGGGAAATGCCATAGAGGTCAGCATTAGCAACAGAGGGTCAGAAGCTCACTCGTGCATGCACACACACACACACACACACACACACACACACACACACACACACACACACACGCACACACACGGGCGCACGTTTTTACCTGAGTTATAGTAATGACCTTTGTCTAGCAAAGCGTTGTGGATGATTTAAAATAAAGAAAAACAAATGAAACAAAAGAAGAAGAAGAAGACGTTAACAATAAAGCATAATAAACAAATAAAGAAATGAATGAGAGGACTGGTGTTGGATTGGATCTGCCAGAGGCCTGCTCTGCTGTGACTGGTTGTTAGGTTGTTGGACTAAACATTCACTGATGAAATAAGCCCAATCCAACATTCTTTCATTTTGAGCTCTTCTACAATTGACTTCAGGGGCATACACGTAGGAAGAGCCCAGCAGCAACGTGGCAAGCAGAGACCATCGTGTTAGTGAAGCAAAGTGACTGTATAACGAGGTTTTTTCTCCCTTTTTCTTTGCTACTACCCGCTGACTATCAACAGAAACAAAGGCTACCATTGATAGACATATTAGAGGGTTTCAGCAACCAGAGGCTGGACTCTCCATTAAGTCTGCAAAAAGATGAATGTCAAGTTTTGGACTCCTTCACTCATTTGACTCTTGTCAATTTTTCGCAACAAATCTCAGCGTTCACCTTTCTCCTCTGACTCTATAACATGGTAAACCAGTTTGAACAAAACTTTAGCAACCGACTCATTTTCCAGTGATCAGAGCATATATCAACTACAGTGAAATTACCAGTCCCAGCAGAGGAGAGCATCCCTCCAAATGATCCATCAAATAACATGTTGTTGTGTGAGGTTGTGACACAGGTTTATTGTGTGTGTGTGTGTGTGTGTGTGTGTGTGTGTGTGTGTGTGTGTGTGTGTGTGTGTGTGTGTGTGTGTGTGTGTGTGTGTGTGAGTCTTACTCTGCAGCCTCCTGCTGCTGTGTGTGTGCTCAGCTTGCAGTCCCCTCCTCTGCAGGTAGGGGGAGGCTTTGGGCAGTGGCAGCGAGGAACCGTCATGAAGCTGCAGTTTGTACCAGTGAGGCTGATCGTCGAGCAGAGCCGACTCCATCTCTATCAGGATCTGACTCAGGAGAATGGATGCAAAACATACAGAGAACACTAAGAATATACAGAGTATGTAGAAAGGAGAACAAATAAAGAACTGGGAACAAACACATGGACCTGTTTTAGCATTTTCAGTGCTAATTAACACTAGAATCACAAAGGGGGTCACTTTGACCCCTTGGAATTTTCAAATTCTGTTAAATTAAAATTCCATCATCTCAGACTTCATGACTTTTCCGAAAATGTGTTTAATCATCTGTGAATTTAGGGGTGTGTGGGACAAGAAAAAAAAAAATCACGATCACTTATATTCAGAACTGCAGAGGACGTTATTCTGACCCCAATAAGTAATGTAAGACAACAAGTCACACTGGGTTGCCTAGCAACATGCATCATTTATTGGTATTTTGATATGTAGGCTGCAATAAGATGAACCAGTGCTAGGGATCTATAGTTCAATAAAAACTGAATAATTACTGCAGGACTGAACAGTAGGAATGGATAACGGTATCCGGTGCCATTATTATCTAACATAAATGGTAGTAACCAGACCGAAAAGCAGCGCACATTTCGGTGCTTTTTTCCTGAAATGTCATACACTTTGGATTCTAGCCAATCATTTTACCTTTCCCAGGATAGTAGGCGGGCCCAGGTACATACGTTCTTTCAGAGCAGAGCTACAGATTAAAAATGCCCAAGGCAAAGTGGTCAAAAGTCTGGCTGTACTTCACAGCAAAAAATACAAACTCAGCAGCCTGCAACAAGTGCTTTAAGGTGATACTGTGCAAAGGAGGTAACACCTCGAATCTGATGAAACACCTGGCGACGCATAGCGTTTTCTTAAAAGTTGAGAAATGCACCGTATTTGATAGCTTGCTGCAAGACCTCACACCGAGCACATCTACTGCGGGTGTGGTGCCTGTTATCGGTTGATGATGATGGCAGCAGCAGCCGTTCTTCTCTGGGTGAATAGCTTAATGTTGTTTGTGTGTAATTTACATTGAGTAGGCTAACCACGTTAGCCTATCGTCTGGCTGAGTGGTGCGACAGAAACAACCTTCTGCTTAACACTGAGAAGACCAAGGAGCTCATCGTGGACTACAGGAGGAATGCTGACCCACATCCACCCATCTACATTAAGGGGACGGCTGTGGAGCGTGTGAGCAGCTTCAAGTTCCTGGGAGTCCACATCTCCGAGGATCTCATCTGGACGACCAACTGCTCCAAGCTGGTCAAGAAGGCTCACCAGCGCCTCTTCTTCTTGAGGACTCTGAGGAAGAACCACCTGTCCTCAGACATCTTGGTGAACTTCTATCGTTGCACCATCGAGAGCATCCTGACCAACTGTATAACAGTCTGGTACGGGAACTGCTCTGCCTCGGACCGGAAGGCGTTGCAGAGGGTCGTGAAAACTGCCCAGCGCATCGCCGGAGCACCACTTCTTGCCATAAAGGACATCTACAGGAAGCGGTGTCTGAAAAGGGCTGGGAAAATCATCAAAGACCCCAGTCACCCATCACATGGACTCTTCACCCTCCTGCCCTCTGGGAGGCGCTACAGGAGCCTCCGGACTAAGACCACCAGGTACCGGAACAGCTTCTTCCCCACAGCTGTCAGACTCCTGAACTCTGCCTCCTGACATCTGACCCACGTTAAAACATGGACTGAACATACACACACCCACAACCACCTACACACACACACACACACACAATGGACAACCGTACCCTCAAAGACACAATAATAATATGGACTGAACACCACTCACAACCACTAGCACTTTATATAGCCTCTGTAGAAATTATCCACATATCTCACTTATCTTAACTGCACTACTGTATCATTCTGTACATACGATAATTTTTAATCCTACAACTGTTTATAACTTGCATAGTTCACATTTCTGTATAACTGTATATCTCAGATTTCTGTATAGTTTTTCATATTTATATCCTGTTCATAGCCTGTACATACTTATAGTTATAGAATATTCATAACATACTTCATATCGTGTACATTATAACATACCATAATAGACCCATTTCTGTAATATACTTACATATCTATATTATTGCTAATATATATTGTAATATATCTATATCACGGCTAAAGCACTTCTGGATGGATGCAAACTGCATTTCGTTGCCCTGTACCTGTGCAATGACAATAAAGTTGAATTCTATTCTATACCATATATATATATATATATATATATATATATATATATATATATATATATATATATATATATATATATATATATATATATATATATATATATATATATAAATAAATAAATAAAATGTTCTTCCTCTACCCCCCCATTTTTGCACATGTCGAGGAGCATGTCAGGTTACATTTCACTGTGTGTTATACTTGTATAACTATGCATGTGACAAATAAAGAACCTTGAACCTTATAGCTGCAGAAAAGGCTAACATTGTTATCTTTTTACTTAAAAACAGCTAAACATGAGAGGTTTTTGGACAAAGTGTGTGTTCTCCATTCTTTAAGCACCGGTTCGAGCACCGTTTAAGCACTGGCACCATTTCAAAAGTACCGGTTTGGCACCGGTATCGGATAAAACCTAAACGATACCCATCCCTACTGAACAGGTGATGGATGTGATGTCAAGGCAAGGCAGAGTAGGTCAGAACTGAACTGTTAAAGGTTCTTAGTTTAATGAGTTTTCCCCATATCCTCTCCATTGTTCTGTATTGTTCATGGATTCTCACCTCTCCCAAGAACTGGCTCTCCTCCTCTCGGACTCGAGCCTGGTCCCAGACTGTCAGCTCAAGCATTCGCTCTCTGAACTCACGTCGATGGACCGGAGAGTACATGAAGGTTTGGTTCCACCGAGGTTCCAATGACTTCTTCACTGTCTTTGTCCTCCGCTTACTCTTATCACTGTTAAAGGAGGAAGGTACAACTAACAGCCAATCACAGAGAATAGTCCACTACTGGTTTTAAAGGATATCAGAAGTTCTACAGTTTTACTTTTCAAGGAACCTCTGAGCCATAAAATACTGGTCTTTGATTGCTTTTTCACCTTCTATCTGGCAGGAAATAGATCTTGACGTATGGGTTCCGGGGTCGGCCGTCATCCCGAGCAGGAAGTTCTTTGGCTCCAAGAACGGTGACAATCAGTTGGTGGCCGACTTTATCATACCATAGCTTCACCTGTAGAATACCCACAACATCATCATTAGGACACCATAGTAATACAGAAGAAGCCTGGAGAACAACAAAAAAGGACCAAAGAAAAGAAGCTCCAGTCATCAGCAGGAGATACCCTGCAGAAAAGTTTTGTTAGCAGAGCAGAACAAAAGCACCTACAAATTCAAACAGACAATATAACCAATTACCAGCTGAGCCCAGTGAAACACCAGGTGATTGCTACAGAAAACCCAGAAAACCCAGTAAGATGATAACCAAAAGGGGACATGAAGAAAATTGTATCAACCCATAACTGTAATGGAACCCCAAGGAACAGCAACAGAGTCAGGACCCCTGGAAGGAACCTTAGAGAGTTTTTACAAAGCAAAAAGTAGAGGTACAAAACAGAATCACAAAACTGCAGGGGAGCCTTAGCATGAATACATATTGAAAAATAGTTATGGAACACAGCTAAAGGAGGCAAAATTCTTTGGAAGAGCAAAGGACCCTACAGACAAGAACAGTGCTAACAGAACTATACTGTAAAGTTCTCATATTTATACTACACTTTTTTACTCTTACCGACCGCTCAAAGTACTTTAACTACAAGGCACATTTTAGAACTGTCTCTAGCCACATAAGCTGAATCATTTAGAACAACAATGGATACCCTCAGAACCACTAAAACCAGAAACTTGGAGTACTTTGTTCTGCTTCTTCTGTGATACATTTATCTACAGCCTAAAAGACTACACTACAGAGTAAATAAAGATGAACATGCACACGCCGTCCTTTTCAACTTTTACCTGAATCCGGGGAACCAGAGGTTGCCTGTCCACAGTCTGAAAACACACATCACCATGGAAATGCTATTAACTGACTGCTGAGTGGCTGTGTTACGATGCAGTGCATGCTGGGTAAACTTACCGAGACCTGTCCAGACAGAACACTGGGGCTCATTGGAGATGTGACAGAGATGGATGGGCCAACTTTCTGAGAGTCAAAGGAACTGGAACCTGAACATTAAATAGACCAATTCTGAGTCAGCAGGAACTTTGTCCACTATCAGATCTATGGAAGTTCTTAATGAACAGGACAGATGTAGTTTTTGTTTTTTTATAGACTCACTGGAGTTCAGCTGGACATGGGCACTCTCTACTGATCTGGAAACATCTCTGAAGAACATAGAATCAGCAACAATCTGTTACTATGATGTCCTAAGAGAAGAGAACAACCTCAGAAATATTTTCTGCCTCTCAGCTTGATCAGAGACCCACCCTATTGGTCGACACACCACCAGCTCCACCTGTGGTTCTTGTTTGGAGTCCAGGATGATGTTGTAGACCTCATTAAATGTGGCTCCTTGAAGAACCCGACCGTTCCACTCCAGAACCTGATCTCCTAAAGAAGAAAAGATAACATTGTAGAGTCCATCTAATTCAGTTTTAGCAACCTCTAACTCAGTGAACAAAGTAACTAAGACCTATCAGGAAAATCAGTGTGTTTACCTGGTCTCAGGTGACCCACAGTATCAGCCAGACTACCTTTCTTCACCTTAGTGATGAAAGCACAGAGACGACCAGACTCTGTCATCTTTCCACCGACAACCTGCAAACACACAGCACCAAACTGTATTATCAAAAGAGGAGAATGAAGAGAAGAGAAGAATAGCGAAAGAAATAGTAAAAAGAAAAGGCAGTAGAACAAAGCAAAAGAAGGCCACCTTGAGTCCCAGCAGTGCTCCTGTATCTGCAGGAACAATTCCGTCCTTCATCCTCTTGTTCAGTAGAATTCGACCAATCAGACGCTCTCCATCCTTGGAGGGTTGCCATGTGACTGGCTGCTGATGATTCACAATGGGAAACACATGGTTACTAGGCAATAACAGCAACCAACAACAGTTCCGCATTCAGAACAGGATTTGTTTGATGGATTACTGACAAGGCAGGGCGTCAACTCACCATAGACATGGGAGCAGGCTCGCCATGCCAGGAACCATGATCCCACCACTGACTACTGTCCATGTCTCCTAGCAACCAGAAGAGGTTAAAGGTGTTTTTAAAACACATACACACGTCTTTGGATTGTAGGAGGAAGTGGGAGTATCCAGAGAGAAGCCACAAATGCACAATGTGAACCTGCAAAATCTACACAGGAAGAACTTTTGTGGGGGTCAATCTTTTGAGGATGCCAACGATCACATTTTTGAGTGAGAAGACAGATATTTGAAAGGAGTAAAAGAGGCCATCTATGTTCACTGTGAATGACCATCTTTGAACAGAGAGGATGGCTTATTACACCGTCTGCTATCTACAATGCATTCTGAGAGCCTTCCCAGTCATACTGAGCCACGCCTTTCTTTACACCTTGCCTCATGTGATGAGGCACATGGTAAATGCCTCATTAACGACCCTTCTAAGGGACAACCCCGCTCTAGGGTTTTAATACCTGGGACTAAGGTAGGACCAATAACCGACGATAGATGATATATTTGCGCAGGGGCAGACTTTTTGATGGGGAGAGCAATATATTCGTGCATGGAGTGATTTGTACATTTAGAATTTATACATTTTATTTAGAGGGAATATTTTACCTTCCTTACCTTTCTTTTCTACTTTTTGGACTATTCATTTATCTATTCATTTGAGATGCGCCAAATCAAACAAAAGACTTAAAGCTATGTTTGCTGGAAGAGACATTTTGATTTTTAACATACTTTTTGTTTAATTTTGTGTTTGTTGTTTGGTCGAGCATGTACGACAGATAAACACTGGAATGTGTAAACAAAGTTATAGTGGCAAAACAAAGCCAGTTTCTCTTTGTTTTCCTTCCAACCATTGTGGGGTTTTTAATTAAATAAAATGTTTGGTTTTTTTCTGAACATAGGCTACTGCCTTTCTTTCTTTCTGTTATGAGTTTGAGTAAATGAATTGCAGCATTTGGGCACACTCTGAGGAGGGTGCATTTGCTCATAGCTGGAAGACGGTGCCGTTAAAACAGCCCTATTATTTTTTTCCCTTGACTGCTTCTCTTAACTTTAACCAATATTATTAGCAAAGTTACTCTTGGGCAAATAAATAAATAAATCGCTCTTGTATAAACGATCAGCGAAAGGCTCAGCCTATCGTTGATGGTCGATAAATTTTACCAGTTGCCCAACATCACCTTGGACTCTCCACCGTTTGGTTTTAGAAATGAAGAAGCCTCTCAAATGAAACGTCTTCAAAGAACTTTAGGTCCAGTTGAGGTTTTTTCCAAGCTCCTTAGACTCCTCATGACCTGCATGTAACCTACACACACATCCTCTATGTACATTAACACCAACATGAAAATTGCTGAATAACGTTATCAATCAGCTGCTCAACAAGCTGAGGTTTTTGGCACCAATTATGGATCATCAACAGGAAGAATAGGAAGAACAGTTAACCTGCTGTAACCACACTTACTTACACGTCAATTCTCGGTTCTGGATGAGCAGAACAAAATGATGCGGCTGTAAACAGCCCATCCCTCAAAATAATCAAAATTTGATTTAAACTGTTAAAGCAGCAACTCTTCACATTAAGCAGAGCTGGTTTTAAGCAAACCAGGATGTCAATCATGTAGCAGCTCACCTGGTTCACCATCCATCACAGTTCACAGATTTTGTCTGTGAAAAGAACAATATGACCTTGAGTAATTATGGCCATTGGCCATTATGTGACCATAAGAAGTTTCACTAAAATCTGAACAATCCTCTAGGAGCACAATCGATTCTTGTGAATTATGGATGCACGGACTCTTCATTAGTCGTTAAAACAGAGGCACTAAAAATGACTGGTTAATAAACCTGAACAAATTCAACAATGGATAGATAAAAAATTAATTTAGTTTCAAACATCACCAGCATTGTTTTGAAAAGAATCCTTTGTAAAATGAACCCATGGACCCGAGCACAGAATGGATTTCCTCCTTTGTGCTGTATGAGGCTCCTTCTGCTTTTATTTCAATCTTCAGCAGTGAAATGCAGCTGCATCATCTTCACATTTCCTCTCTGAATGTTCCTCCTGGTCTTCATGTGAAGCTGTGCTGCATATGTGGACAGACATGCTATAGTCTGAATGCCTGAAGATACTTGACAAAACTAATCAGAACAGCCAAATCAGAACAGTAACACCAGATCACTGAAAGGTCATATTTATCTCAAACAAAATGTCAAAACATGTTGATGTGTGTACTTGTAATCATAGTTCTCCAAGTTACATAGCTTTCAAATGCTTCACTCACAGGTCCGCCTGGACGCCATGAAGGACAAGGAGGAGGCTTCAGGTGAGCAAGAGGAAGATGAGAAAGAACCTGTAATCCATGTAGCAGCCTCTCCTCCTCCTCACTGGGTTTCTGTGTGTTGTTTGTCCCGAGTACTGCCTGCAGGTTGCAGAGCAGTTCATTCCTGTCAGTAATGAGATTATTGGAGTCCAATTGTCAAGTGCATGTTTGTGCCTTCAGTACTTACAGTTAGTTTGGAGAAGACCCGAAATTGATAGAGGGGATCAACTTTGGGGGACTACTGCTACATTAACCCCACCCCCTTTCCCCCACCTTTCCACCAGATTAGAGTTGCTGAAACAGATGCCCAAAAATCCAGAAATTTTGCAGGTAATCACCAGAAGTCTAGCTCAGCAGCATAAACAGTCTGCTGGTTAAGGACCCCGCTGTATTGTGTGGTCACACACGAGCAGGTTAGTCTAGCGTGGCGTTCTCTCCTGCAGTCTGAGCTTCTATTCTTACGTCTCTGCAGTGACTCTTGATAATCCAGACTCTCCTCTTTTAATCCTATTGAAGTAGAGCAAAGATGGTGATTTGGAGGTCCGACAGCACTAGAGCGGCAGTCTCATGCGCTCTAATCTGGATCAGATTGTCAAACGATGTCTCCAGGATCTTTCAGAGTTCTCCAGGAATGGAACCATCAATTTTGGTGGCGAATGTGCTGGTTTTTGTTTTGGTCTAGGTGTTCTCAGAGTGACGGTAGCAGAGATTCTGTGTTACTTAGTCTCTTCAAGATTTAAGGGGAGGAGCCAAAAGTCATATGAGCGAATCAGAGCTCATGATCTCTGACCAGGTGATTTGTGGCCCAGTAACATAAATGCAACAGATTAACTTGTCAGCATGATGTCTGATTTCCTGAGAGGGGCCATCACTTTTCACTACAGCACAGGTCAGAGTCACAGGAGCTTTAATAACAGAGAGCAACCCCTTCTGGACCTCTTCAGAGCCAGAACACAGACCCTAAAAAGTACAATTTAATCAATATAATAATATAATGACCAAATCACAGAGAACCCTTCAAAGGAACAGAAATTATATCATTGTTATTCCATCCTCAAAACTTTCTAGAGCAGGGGTCGGCAACCCTAGGCACGCGTGCCACAGTTGGCACGCGAAGGGTTAACTGATGGCACAACCATAGCTGGACTGGCCATCGGGCATACCGGGCATTTGCTCGATGGGCCGATGATTTTTTTTTTTTGTAACGGTATAAACAATGAAGCAGAGACCCGAGGCGGCCGCCGGTCCAAGTGTCAGGTGAACTGTGAACTGAAGTGAACTGAACTTCAGGTAAGAAGTTATGACTGCAGTCTATCTGGGTTAGATATAAACCAAGTTTAGGTGCAGTTTATTTTCGTTGTGCTGACTTTTTACAGTCAGTTACAATAACTCGTACTGCGTACTAGCTAGCATGACGGAGTTTCTATACAGCTGGGTCGGTGCTATGATGTTACTGATAGTGAACTTTATTTTATTCATAAGATTAGTTAGTAGAGTTGCCAACCGTCCCGTAAAAAGACGGAATCGTCCCGCATTCAGAGAAATTATTACGCGTTTCGTGTTGAGCTGAGAAGGGACGCAGTTTGTCTAGGATGGAAAAAGACACAAAGGTGGATTTATTCTGTCGTTACGCTGCACAGCTGCCTCTTCTTCTCTCATTCTCTCCCCCTCCCTCTACTGTTGCTACTTTAATCATGAAACTGATCAATGATCAGCTGATCGGCTTTTCTCTCTTGTTTGTTTATCACCCACTTTGCGCCAGAAAGCGGAAACCAGCGGATGTCGCGCTAAACAACAGCAGCACGTTTGATCAGCTGTTGTTAGAATTTATTTAATATTAATTTCTAGTATCAGCTGATGTTTGCTGGAGCCACAGCTGTAAAACCTGCTGGTCATGATATGGTTTGGTTATCTGGTGAGAGGGAAACCTGAAGATGAAACCAGGAGATGTCCTTACTGAATCATCAGAGCTGAACAGGTGATGGAGAAACAGGTTTACCTTTTAGGTGACATGAATGGGTTGAAGGGAAGTTATGAACTGTTTCTGAGAGACAAATAACACCAGGATCCTTTTCTATGTAGCTGACAGCTGGTAACTGTGCAGGGGCGGATCTAGCAAAGTTTTGCCAGGGGGCCAGGTAGGGCATTAACAGGGAGAGGGGGGCACAAAGAAATACTTTCTTATTCTCATTTAAAATGTCTGGCTGTTATTAAATAGTTTTCTGAAGCTTACAACCAAAGTTTTTATCTGACATAAAATGTATAGAAATCTATACATATACCAACAAGACTGTAAATCACTGTCACAACAGCGTTTGTTTTCATTCAAAGGCTTTATGGCTTTAATACCTGGTGGGCCGGTCTTTAGTCAAGCCGGGCTGTTTTTTTTGTCCCAGTCCAGCCCTGTGCACGACACGCAGTGAATTAATCTGAGAAGGTGCATCAAAAAATAAATGGCCGCGCCAGCGGTGCACATCGCAAATCAGCTCGCATAGACACATTAGTTGTGTCTCTTCTTAATGATGGTATCTTAGCCAACAACCCCAACTACCAGATTCAACTTGTAATTGGCTAAAAATAACTTAGCCTACTGGTGAGAGGGACGTTGTTAGCTTTCCACATTCCAACACTTCAAAAGCTTCAGGAGCTTTCCGCTCAGCACAGCATCAACACCACAGAGATACACGGATACATCCGTAGACTCGAGACAATGCATTTTTGGGACTTTCAGGTTTATGGACCAATGTTTTATTTTCTGAACAAACCAGAAATCTATAATGAGCAGCTAGATTTGTCTCGCATTAACTGGCTGAGTTAATGCCAGTTAATGCAACAAACAGCTGGAATCCACAGCCGTGCGTGTTCATGGAGCTGCATTTTCACCTGCTGGACATCACTACCTGACAAGTTTAACTGTCTTCAGAACATTGCAGAGGCCTTATTGACAGTATTTGGCTCTACATATCTGTGTGAGCAGATTTTCTGTCACGAGTGTCCTCAGGTAGCTGTGTGAATGCTGGACACTCGGAGACCTGTCACTGAGTGGGAGACCAGAGATCATATTAACATGTGTGTCTCTGTATTAACCGACATGCCATATTGGCTTAGTTTATTTTTCTTATCATTGTTGTGAGGAGACCATAAATAGCATTTGCATTTTCTGTTGTACAGTTCATTTGCTGTTATGGATAAAAAGTGTCTTTTTTTTGTTTCAAAATAGCTTACACACACACACACACACACACACACACACACACACACACACACACACACACACACACACACACACACACACACACATAGAGTTGTGTTGTGTAGTTGCTTTTGTCCAAAGCAACAATGACAAAGGTTTTTTATGCAGCCCCTTCCTTGTGACCGATTTCACTCAGTGACAACCAGTATCCTTCAACAACCACTTGATCACGGGTCAGCCTCGCACATTCATTCCTTTCTTTCTACTTGGGATTAGGGATATTTGGTGACATCTGCATCCAACTGACAGGGAGTATTCTTTTTTCTCTAACATCCATCACACCTTTCCCCAAATATTTCTAGCCTTTTAGTTTGGGACTCAATGAAGGCCTATCTCCGAGGACAGATTATTTCATACACAGCTAATATGAAGAGGGTAAACTTAAAAGAAGGGCAAGAATTAGCCGATAAAACAAAAGACTTAGTCCATCACTATGCACACAATAAGGACTCTGAGATCTTCAAGAAACGTACTGAACTCCAAACCAAATTTGAACTTCTTTCAACTCATGCTGTGGAGAGGCAACTCTTTAAGAGTACATTTTTTGTGCATGGAGTGAAATCAGGCAAACTCCTAGCTGACCAAATAAGGGGTGTAAAGCCACGTCAGTGTATAACTGCCATTAACTCAGATGACGTGCTCGTTACTGATCATGCCAAAATCAATGACGCATTCAGGGAATATTATCCATCCATCCATCCATCCATCCATTCGCTTCCGCTTATCCTTTTCAGGGTCGCGGGGGGCGCTGGAGCCTATCCCAGCTGTCATAGGGCGAAAGGCGGGGTACACCCTGGACAGGTCGCCAGTCTGTCGCAGGGCTAACACATAGGGACAGACAACCATTCACACTCACATTCACTTGCACATTCACACCTAGTGGCAATTTGGATTATCCAATTAACCTATCCCCACAAGCTGCATGTCTTTGGACGGTGGGAGGAAGCCGGAGTACCCGGAGAGAACCCACGCAAACACGGGGAGAACATGCAAACTCCACACAGAAAGACCCCGGCCTGATGGTGGAATTGAACTCAGGACCTTCTTGCTGTGCGGCAACAGTGCTAACCACCGTATATGAAGCTTTATTCCTCTGAATCTCCCACCAACCACTCACTAATTACAAATTTTCTTAAAAGCTTGGACTTTCCTGAGCTGGCAGACACCCACAGAGAGATCTTGGATGCGCCATTTTCCAAAGAAGAGATTAGCGCTGCAATTTTCTCTCTACAGTCAGGGAAGTCCCCTGGCCCAGACGGCTTTTTGGTAGAATTTTTCAAATCATTTGCCCCACAGCTCGTACCTCTACTCCACTCGGTTCTATCTGAAGCATTCACACAGGGCAAACTGTGCATCATACAGGCCAATTTCGCTTTTGATGTGGACTTTAAGATCCTAGCTAAAGCGCTGGCCCACAGGTTGGAAAGGGTCCTGCCAGCAGTCATATCTGAAGATCAGTCTGGCTTTGTTAAAGGGCGCCACCCCTTTTTCAACATCCGACGCCTTCTTAATATCCTGCACACGCCGTCCAAGGACACTCCAGAATGTGTTCTTTCCCTTGATGCGGAAAAAGCATTTGACCGTGTAGAATGGAACTATCTATTTGCTGTGCTGGAAAGATTTGGGTTGGGTCCCAACTTCATCTCATGGATCAAGTACCTATACTTGTCCCCTGTTGCGTCTGTTTGCACTAATAGCCAGAAATCAAAACCATTCTAACTTAAACGAGGCACACGTCAGGGTTGCCCCCTTAGCCAGTTGTTATTGTTATTTGATCTAGCTATTGAACCCTTAGAAATGTTTTTTCGAAGCAGTAAACTTGTCCAG
Source organism: Simochromis diagramma (assembly GCF_900408965.1). NCBI lineage: Eukaryota > Metazoa > Chordata > Actinopteri > Cichliformes > Cichlidae > Simochromis > Simochromis diagramma. The sequence goes on along the minus strand of NW_024387523.1, from coordinate 18,410,511 downwards.
AGTATACAAAGAGGTCAAACTGAACACCAAGTCTCTCTCTATGCTGACGATTTATTGCTTTTTATTTCAAATCCAAATACTTCCCTACCGTCTATATTGTCACTACTCACGTGTTTCAGTCTCTGGTTATAAATTAAATCTGTCCAAGAGCAAACTTTGTCTACTAAATGAAGAAGCGTTTCCAATAGATTTGTCGGGTTTCCCCATCAAAGAGCAGTTCACCTACCTGGGTATTACAATTACAAGAAAGTATAAACAACTTCTTAAAGCCAACATTTTTACACTATTGAAGAATGTCAAACAAAGCCTTCAACAGTGGTCACCCCTGAACACAACTCTGGTCGGATGAATTAATTCAATTAAAATTAATATCCTTCCTAAATTCTCATACTTATTTCAATCTTTACCAGTCTTCATCCCCAAGTCTTTCTTTATAACTCTAGATTCTATAATCTCCTCTTATATTTGGAAGGGTAAACGATCTCGAGTAGCTAAGATGCATTTACAGAAACCTAAGATTGAAGGGGGTCTGGCACTCCCCAACTTCCGCTTTTACTATTGGGCTGCCAATATTCGGTCCCTGACCTACTGGTTACAGTCTGGGGAGGGTGTGGGCCCCACCAGCTGGCTGGCAATGGAATTAGACTCAACTCAGGGTATTTCTCTTGCCTCCTTTCTGGGTTCTTCTCTTCCTTTATCCATTGACAACTTTACATCTAATCCGATAATTCGGCACTCCCTCAGGGTGTGGGCACAGTTAAGGAGACATTTCAATCTTAATAATTTTTCACTTCAAAGCCCCATCCTTTCAAACCACCTATTCCTCCCCCCAACTTTGGACAACTTGTTCCAGGTCTGGTTTAGAGCAGGTATTATTTGCTTTAAAGATCTCTTTATATATAATAAACTAGCATCATTTGATCAGCTGGCAGGAAAATACAGTCCTCCCAAAACTCACTTTTTTAGATACTTACAACTCAGAAATTTTTTGCAATCCCACCTCTCCAATTTTCCAGAAGCTCCAGCTGCTAATTTACTGGACAAGCTCCTTAATTTGCAACTATCAGGCAAAGCTGTAATGTAGCTGTAGTGATGGTATAGCTAACTTCTGTGTGGTTTTTTCCCTCTTTTAGTTTTTTTTCTTTTTTCACGTCGAGAGGAAAACAATGTTCCAACATGAGAAGTTCTGTTTAGTATTCATTGTAAACAGCTTGTGTTTTCCGTCTTCTTTTTTTCTTTGTAAACTATATCCACAAATACTGAATAAAAATATTTTGAATAAAAAAATAACCACTTGATCACGGGTCAGAGAATACACTTTTCTCTCTCGTGACCAGTGGCTGTATCATATCCAGTGCGACAAACAACTCTCAAGCAATGTGCACACATGTAAGAAAAATGATTGACTGGCTGTTAGCATGTAGCCACTTACTGTCAGGCTCGTCAGCGCTAGTGTACTCAGGTGTGGTAACAAGATCCTCCTCTGAGCTGCTAAAGCTGCCAATCACGTGCATCTTCCCTACATGCCGACTCCTCTGTGCTACATTCTCAGTGGCTGGCTTCCTCTTCAGGGTTGAGCTTGGGTCCAGTAGTTGTTGTGATAATGGGCTGTGACGGGAATATGTTGGGCTTATGTGAGTGGTTGCACGGTCCACAGAGTATGACCTCTGACCTCCAGATTTGACCAATTCCAGAGGCAGATTCTGACGAAGAGCTGAGAATGAAACGAGTAAAACCGATCACAGCCTGCTAATAAATGGTAAATTGTAAATGGCCTGCATTTGTATAGCGCTTTTCTAGTCCCTAAGGACCCCAAAGCGCTTTACATTACATTCAGTCATTCACCCATTCACACACACATTCACACACTGGTGATGGCAAGCTACATTGTAGCCACAGCTGCCCTGGGGCGCACTGACAGAGACAAAATAAGATGTGAGTAGATGGGCGGACATGCCCTTACCTGAATGCCTCATGGTCAGGTGGTCAGGCTCTGGGGTTGCCAGGGAAACATCACTGTGGCGGCGCTGGTGGCGGACCCTGCCTACCTGAGCTAACATCCTCATGGTTTCTTCACTTGGTTGTGTCTTCACTGGGTATCGGGCAAGGTTTGGGTCACTACGGTACCGTGCCTGAAACTCCACTTCCTGTTGTCGCCGTAGCTCAAGCTCATCCTGACGTTGGTCTAGAGGGTGATCCTGAGCCAGGAGGTGAGAAAGGTGAACATTATCATCATCATCAGTTTGGTAAGCCCTGAAGTCTGCTATGTTTATCACAGCTCAACTGTCATTCATAGCACGACTTAACCATCAATAAATGAAATTAATTAAATCATTAAGAAAAAACTATTAAACTAGTGAAAAATAGTTAAAACATTTAATTAATTGCTTTTGGCAAACAGCATGGTTCTTTTATAACACGTTGTGTACTCGGGGAGTGCAGAAAAGTGCTATATGACAACCAGTCCATGTAACAAAGACAATCGTATGAATGAATTTAATGAATGGGTGTCAGTGGCATGTTGTATAAAGTCCTCAAACAGAATGAAAAGCGCTATATGCCTCATTCTCCCATTCATACAAGCACTTTTTTAATACTATGCAGTGCTTTCTATCTAATATTCACACACATTCACACTCTGATGGATGCACTGGAGAGCAACTTTCCCAAAAGTTATTTGGAACGCAGTTCAACCTTTACACTAGCAGACCTGGTCAACCACCTGTGCTACAACTACTCCATTTTCTTTGTTGCATTTCATCTTTCATTTCTAAAGAAAATAAATTATTAAACAGCTTCCCGCATCAGATCAAATAATTTACAAGAAATGTGAGCAAATAAATGAATTTCACCTGTCAGACTCACCTGTGAGTACCAGCGACCTCGCCTATCTCTTATTGGTTGCCTGTGCGCCTGTAGCTCTTCCTCTCCGTAACCATGACAGCAGTGTGGCGATCGAGAACGGTTGTTCACAGCAAGGTCCGATGGTGAGCTAGGCATCCTGCTCCTCCTGCCATTATAGTACAATCCCGAGGGGCTCTGCCTCCTGTCAGTCACAGAGTGTGATCCAGTGAGAGTGGAGGAGGAGCAGATTGTCAGCCAGCTGATACATATATACCCACACTCTACTCAGAACCAAAGCTTTAAGAACTGAGGAGTCTATTGTTAATAGCATTACTACTAGTAGCAGTATATGAAGTTCTTCCTGTTCAGACTTCCTTTTTATCGACCTGTTTCAAGGCTTTTTCACCTGTACTGTCAACTTTTTAAAAAGGTCTTCACTGCAATAATAAACTCATTGTTTAAGGAAAACTACATTTTGACTCCTGTTCTATGTTTACGGCCATAAAATCTCAACTCTGAGTTAAATTCTGTTACCAAAACCAGAACCAGCAGCAGACATCGATGCAGCATAGAAACATTAAAACTTTTCTCCAGCAGCTCCAGACAACATGCAGTGTTCACAAGCATCAAAATATCAAAGCACTGGTTAAACCTACTAACAGTGAAAGTGAATCCGATTTCTGATCAGCAAAGTTTGAATCTGTATCAACAGGGAGCATAAAGAAGCTGAGATGTGTACTTACATGCAGTCAGTCTGAGTGCAACCACATACACATTTAATTAAAGTTTTTACAGCTCTCCTAGGAGGTTTGAAGCTTCATATTGACCAACACCTTGACACGCTCAGCAAGTTTATGACTGACATGGATCACACCGGAAGGCCCTCCCCCTCTCCAATCCCCGCAATACAGGAAATGACATCACTGCTGTTAGCCTGCATGCTGTATTTAGCGCCAGCAGTAATCCTCTGCAAGGTACCAGATTATTAATCTGTTAATTTGATTACAGGATGTGTGTGTGTGTGTGTGTGTGTGTGTGTGTGTGTGTGTGTGTGTGTGTGTGTGTGTGTGTGTGTGTGTGTGTGTGTGAGAGAGATGGAGGTCACTCTCTAATTAAAAACAATCTCACTAATTAAAAGTTTAAATTTAAATGAGAAGCATGCAGGCACAGCTGACAGTTAAATGGCCTCAGGAACAAAAAAATGATAAATAATATAAACAATGAATAATACCCACCATTCTGCTGCACCATTACTCAAGGGCCCCGTGGCACCCAGTGGCCCATGTGTAGGTGGGTGGGGAGCCCCGTGTAAGCTGTAATTGATGGATAGCATTTCAGGGGAAAAGTCCCCTGACCGAGTGAGAAACTCCTGCTGCTTCCTGCACACATTGCACACCCACATCACCTGAAACACACACACCAAGTTTGTTTACTATAAACGCATGTAAGAGGCTGCTGTTGCCTGATTGGCTGGTTTTCCTCCTGATGTGATAGTTGGCATGCTTTACAGATCATGTGGTGTCTCCTGAGTTCCAAACAACCAAAGATGCACAACTTCACATATTTTCCAGAGATGATGCAATTATGTCATTAGTGGATGTTGATAAATGAGTTGCTTTTATTGAAAATGAACTTCTAGTCTTTCAGTTTAATACATTCTGTTAAATTTCCTGTAAGTTTATCTTTTTACACAACTTACATATTGAGAAAAACGGATAGGTTTTCTCTGTACTTAGATTTTCCTGCCATGGTGAATCCTGGTATCAGAATTCACCATAGCAATGTGTGGCAACGGGTAAATGAAGAGTAGAGCTTCCATTTAATCCAGAGGAGCTGGAATATGAAGATGCAGCAGTGCTGACATGATATTTACCGTAGAAACAGGAGGGGAGAAAAAAGTAATTTTAATCAAATACTGAATAAGATATAGCTACAATGTCTGCTCTTATGTTTCTGTCTGCTCTGGCTTCATGAATGAGAAAATGAGTCATATGGTCAGTCAGCTGGTTCATGTGCGGCAGGAGGGGAGAAGTCAGAGGGACCAGCCGCCAGAGAGCCAGTCAGGTTCACAGAGCTAAGTTTTTCCTGTTGTCAGCAAACAATTTAACAACACTTTATTGTTCTATAAGCAAGCAATTTATTTATAAGGCACTTTCAGACAACTCCCAGCTGAAAACAAAGTCCCGTACACTTGACATGCCTAAGAAACAATACATTGAATAACTTAAAAAATATAAAATACTAATTAGAATTAAATTAAAATTATAAATCAGCACATTAGATTAAAGGCAGGCAGCCAATGGAGTGAAGCCATAATGGGAGTTATGTGCTCTCTTTTGCGAATTCTGGGTTAAAAGTCGTGCAGCAGCATTTTAAACCAGCTGCAGACGAAAGAGAAGACACAGACTTACTACAAAATACAGTGCATTACAGTAATCCAAATGAGATGAAATAAAAGCATGGCTTACTGTTTCAAAATGTGGCCTGGATAAAATAGGTCTTACCTTTGCCAAGCACCTTAAATGATAAAAACTGGACTTGACAGTAGCCCTAATTTGAGTGTCCAATTTAAAGTCGTTGTCCATCTTAAAACCCAAATTAGTAACAACAAGTTTAAAATGCCGGGGGTCCCAAATCAATAGCGGAGGGATCACTAGGTCCGCAAGGACCAAACACAATCTCCTCGATTTTGCTTGAATTACATTTTTAAAGGTTTAGGGGCATCCAAGTTTTAATATCTTCTAGACATGCCAGAAGTGGTTTAATAGAGAAGGCATCTTTCTGCTTCAGAGGCAGATAAATCTGGCAGTTATCAGCATAACAGTGGAAGGAAATTCCATGCTTTTTAAGGATGGTTCCCAAGGGTTGTAAATATGATGAAAAAAGCAGAGGCTCTAGAATTGAGCCCTGCGGGACCCCAAACTGAAGAGCCGCAGAAAAGGACTCATACCCTAAAAAGTTAACACTAAGTTTGATCAGAAAGATAAGCAACATTTTACAACTTCAACCTAAAGCGCTCTATCTATGCAAGATAGCATGGGTGCTGTGTTCAAAGTAGTACCACGAATGCCTGCAAGACAGTGTAAACGAGACAGTAAAATGTTGTGGTCTACAGAGTCAAAAGCAGCTGTTAGGTCAAGGAGGACAAGAACAACATGATTACCAGAATCACAAGTAGGGAAGATATCATTAAAAACCTTTAAGAGTGCTGACTCAGGATACTATTCTCATTTTTTCTTAAATCAATCAATTGGGAATGTACAATTTTCTCTAAGATTTTAGACAGTAAAGTCAGCTTGGAGATAGGCCTGTGGTTAGTCAATACAGTGTGGTCCAGGGCGGGTTTCTTAAGAAGGGGTTGTACTACTTCCTGCTTAAAATAAGCAGGGACTACACCAGACATTAAACGGCTGTTTATAATAGTAAGAACAGTCTGTGCGAGGCAAAATCTTTTTAAAAAAATGTCGAGGGACAGGATCATTTGGAGAAAAAGAGGGCCTCAGATGACCAACCACATCCTCTAAAAAAGAAAGAGTTACAGGCTCAAACTGGTCAAAAACAGCAGAGCAAGGGATCGAGACGGAGGGGTCAGATTCAGGGGCAGAGATGAGAGCCCACGTAGCTGCTATCTTCTCATTAATAAAAAAACCCAACACAAAATCCTTAGATAGTTTATGAGAGGCCTCCAAACAGCCACTTTGTGGAGCATTTAAAACTAAGTTGATGGAGTTAAATAACACACGTGGATTATGACTGTTGGAGGAAATTGTCTTGCATTAAAAGTATTCCCTTTTAGCCTCCTTGACTGTATCCTGATAGAGACACCAGCAGTCCTTTAAGATTTGAAGAGACACCTGCAGTTTGTCCCTCTTCCATCTGCGTTCAGCTCTACAACACTGCCTCCTCACAGCCCGAGTGGTGTCATTAAACCAAGGCTCGGTTTTAGCCTTGAGCTGCCTGGTTTTTAATGGTGCCACAGAGTCGAGAATAGCTTGGTAGGAAGATTCAAAGCATTAAAATCTGATCCTAAAACAAAACACCTGCACTGCACCTGCTGACCTCGTATCAAATTTGTATTGAATTCTGTTTTTAGATTCTTTAAAAATATTTAATCACCAGCTAGAACATGTCTAGAGTAGGTGGCACTCATAGGGATCATTTTCTGTGGAAGAAGAGTCCCGTGACCTGCAAAATGCCCCTTTTAGATTGATGCGATGCTGCAGCACCATCCCTTTCATGTGAATGCACAGGTTAAATGCTGAGTTGATAATCAGCTTCGTGTGAACACTTATCCTGATCTCCAGTGTTAGGGTGAGTACAGGGCATGTTTGTAGTACAGGGCACAGTTGTGATAGTTGATGGTAGCAATCTTGATTTATACATAAGTGGGCAGATGACTCAAAGCAGTGACAGTGGTGCTGAAACTTTGTCTATCTTATGAGTCTGATCTTAAGTAACATTTCCATTTTACCGTATCAAAGCAGAGCTACCTGAGGGACAATACCAAACGCATCCAGACCATGGCTGTATAAACATTTCATTTGCCATTTATGAATTGCTGCTGCTTTTATGCACAGTATCCAGCCTGTGTCAATCAAATCAAAGCTAACAGTCTGACATTTAATCGTTTCATTTCAGACGATCTAGAGTTGTTAAACTGTCACTGAAAAAAATAATTAAACTGAAAATGACCCCAGATATTCAGCAATGTCCACAGCAAAAATGCACTCATAGACCAACCTTATTGGCTCTCAAGGAGACACGCCCCCCACAGCGGCCGCAGAAACGACTCTGGCAGTAGCAGCATGCTCGGCCACAGCCATCGGCAAACTTGGTCTTGCGACAGATCCCACAGGTTGGAGACTCTGCCCGCGCTGTCTGAGCCTCTGGAGACTCCTCACCCAGCTTCTTCATGTGGTCTTTATACATCTCAAACTGCTGATGTAACTTCCTGTGAGGAGGAGGTTTTTAGAGAGAGGAGAGGTCAGAGGGTGACATATGCTAAACTTGTACTGAAGTCTAAAGGACCAGTGAGCTGGTCCTTGTTTGGTTCATTAAAGAGGCGAAGCCAGGCATGTACGATTGGATTTGGACCTTCAGTGTCAGACTGCGACATGATGAATAAACACAGCATCAGGTGTCTACCTGAACTGAGGCTCAGGTGAGACACAAACACCTGTGCTCAGGTAAGCCTCTGGGTTTACTCACATCTGCAGCTCGTTGTCTGTTGGACTTTTAACCTGCAGAACTTCGGACACGTTGGTGGCAACGTTACTGACCAACTGACTGAACCCTGAGAATGGATTCCACCTGTCCAGGTAATACACACAGTCAGCTGACAGGAAGCACATCAGTGGGTGGGAGGGGCAGCGTGGGACACAAGAAATAGCTTATTGAGGAAAAGAGGCGTGGCTAAGGGAGTGCACTCTGGGAGATGAGGTACTTACGAGGACGAGGGAGGTTTCACTTCCTCCTGCTCCCTGCAGACATAGACATGGCGATGATAACGATGATGATGATGATGATGATGTCAGTGATATAATTAATCATGAAATAATATAAAAACAAAATCATAACAGAAACAAACTGAAACTGAAGCTTTAAATTAGAGCCCTGCATTGGGACTGGGATCCCACCCAACGCAAATCTCGCAGGAGTGGTGGGTTTTAGAAACGAGTGGAAAGATGGATATTTGGAAAAGTTATAAAATAGAGAAAGTAAAGCGCTGGACATAAAGTGCCACATACACATGCATTAATCATAGCGTGTTTATAATGTGGTTCACGTGACCAACTCACTACCCCAGTGGGCAAGACATTACAGTTGATAGTACTGCAGGACAAAAGTGTTGTTTTTTTCACCTGTCTCAACCCAAGATTAACTGGATAATCAATTGATTGAAGAAAAATGAAGACATGGAGAGACACTTTATTTAAATCCCTGAAAGTGGCGATGCCTCTCATAAAGGCTCCAGTTCGATAACATCTACATGCATCTTGTAGAGAATCCCTCACCCTCTGCTGCTGCCAGGACGAAAGCTTTCAAAAGCTACAGGTACTTCTGATCTAGGTAAATAATGCAATGTGTAGGAGGTGAAGAAAAAGAAACTGTTTATTGTTAAAGCAAAGGTAAGTGCTACATAGTTCGCTTAAACGAACTACCACATGTAAATCTTATATTTTGTTGACTCGTACATTTACAGTGTAGTGTCAGAAAAGTTCTGGTAGTATTAATTTGTCACATTATTATCATGTTCTAACAGTATAGTTGAGCATTTTTCCAATTTTAGTTAAATATTAAGACAGTTTAAATGAGCTGCACTGACAGCCTGAGTTGCTGTGGAGAAGCAGGTATTGGTGGGATTTGGGCTGTAAGGCACGGCTAGCAGATGTACTCACATGCCACACTCTACATCCTTCTGGCAGCTGTAAATAAATGCTGATTAGTGCATCTGATAGCACAGAAACTAAATGGCATTTTGTTTAAGTTAAACGTGCGGACGTTTGATGGATGGCTGGAGGGCAAAGGACTGAAGTACTGTTTTGCCCTCAAGGAGGGTGAGTCCTAGTAGCTCTGACGTCATGTGAAAGCTATGAATATCAATAAGTCTGTGGGTGCGGGCAGGATTGGACACAGACGGACAGCGGGAGTGGGTGGTAATGGTCAGAAATTCAGAGGAAGAGGGATTTTAAAAAAACAAACAAAACAAAAAAAAACAGTCCCACACAGGGCTCTACTTCAAATAAGCAGAAACAGAATGAGACATCGAGATGCTGAAACGGGATTAATTCAGTTCTCCTCTGCCACCACCAGAATGCGTCAGAATGCAACAACTCACCCAGTAGCACACACAGCTGAAACAGTTTGTTTGTTGGTTTGGCCAACCATAAAGGTAAACAAACCGAGCAAACAAACAAAGGATTCATTGAAATGATTTTATTAGTCTTCCTGTCACTTCACCAGTTCTTAACTGAAAATCAAACATAAAAGCAAAATGAACAAAATATGAATGAAACAATAAAATAAGTAAATGCACACGGTCAACAGTCATGATGCAGGCTTGGCCAAGGCCTGACATGATGTCACAGCAGCTCCATAAGAGTCCGCGAGCTGAGAGTCGGGAGGTCTGTGATCTATGGTCTAATCACATGCTGGCAATAAAATCATGAAAGTGTTGCGATGTCTGCCCTGTCCTGCCCTGAAAGGTTGGCAGCTGGTCTACAGTGTGTGCCATCTCTTTAACACAGCAATGTTTACATAGAAGTCATTGCTGATTGGCTCATACTTGTGACACACACCAAACAAACCACAAACAAAAAAGCAAAACAAACAAACAAAACTTTCAAAGCTAATCATGCTTGGGATAGGCAGTAAGTGACAGGCAATGTAGGGGCTTAAAAAAACAAAAGAAAATAAACATCCAACACACAGTGAGGACAGTAAGATGCTCGGTTTGACTTCACTGATGAAAGGGCCCACACAAACTAAACATTTTAAACAGACTAAAATAAAACTGTGTCAGATGTGTTCACGAAGACTGCTTTGAAACCCTTTGACCTCAGTGACTCTGCAGTGACATCCGGAGGCCACACGTGGTTACAGCACCTCACAGATAGCTACAGTCCTCAGACGGCCCAAAACCACCAGATGCTCTGATCCCTGTTAAACCACAAACCCCCTCATCCACCAAGCAACACCCACACTAATGGGATAACTGGATTTAGTCTGCAGTTACAGTAAACTCGAGAGACAGACTGTTAAGAATCAGCAAGCCTGTAAAACCTACAATATCCACCAGAAATACAGCAAAGCATTCTGGGAAAAATTCTGACAGACACTACTTATTCTACTGCAGCACAGCACTGTACAGAGAAACAGTGAAAACCAGCTCCATCTGCACCCTGCACAATCAAACTGAACACGCCAGTCCTCATTCTGTAGGATCTGTACTCATACCAAGCCTGTCTCAATTAGCTCAGTCTGCCACCGCTGTCTCATCAAAACCTCCTCGAACAGGATGAACCACACTGAGATGGCCGCAGTTCATTTGGAAGATTTTACATTAAAAACACGTCATGAAGGATTTGAGCAAAGATACCAAAAAATTTCAACATGTAATAAAAAAGTGACTTAAAATTATTCATCTATTATCTGATGAGCTTTCACATTTATCTGGTGACCTTCTCGAGTGAATGTATAAACATTTACTGTATGTAGATCAGGACAACACTCTGATGTGTGAGGAGACACAAAAATTACAAACAACTCTTCAAGGATGCATTTATGGTAAATGGATGCTGGGTCTGCCGGAACACCTCCTCCAGGAGGCGCCCAGGGGGCATCCTTGTCAGATGCCTGAATCACCTCAGCTGGCTCCTTCCGATGTGGAGGAGCAGCGGCTCTACTCTGAGCCCCTCCCGGATGGCTGAACTTCTCACCCTATCTCTAAGGGAGAGTCCAGCCACCCTTCGGAGGAAGCTCATTTCCGCCGCTTGTATCCGCGATCTCATTCTTTCGGTCACTACCTACAGCTCATGACCATAGGTGAGGGTAGGGACGTAGATCGACCGGTAAATTGAGAGATTTGCTTTTATGCTCAGCTCTCTCTTCACCACTATGAGAACCAGTCTATAATAATTAACACAATAAAAGGCTGATTGATCATTACAAAAACATTTTCCAGTTACTGGTGAAACTGATCTGCTGAATGAACCAATGAACCTCTGTTTAATATGCAGATCACCAGCCTATTTGATTTTATTATTATGTCAAAAATGAAGACATTTCAGTGGACTGTGTTGCTCTGTGAAGGGGGAGTATTCATTCCTTAAATACTGACTGCTTTCAGCAGAAAGTTCTAACTCACTTCAGTCTGTGCACCACATTCAGACCAGTTTGATCACTAAAAATATTTCCCAGTGACCTTCACATGGTTCCCCTTTATTTTGGTGTAAAGAAGTTTAATTTCATTCTAAAACATCTCAGAAAACACCAAAGAGGCAGAGCAATTATGTCACTTCCTGACAATGCTCAGGAAAAACAACCTGGGTCAAAAGATGCTACTGCTAATCTTTATGCCAGCACGCTAAAAGATTAGCAGTAGCATCTTCTGGCATATTTATATCACAGCTTCAGCAGATCAATGAGCACAGCTCAGAAGATAGCTGGCCACTCTCTGCCCTCCCAATCACATCCTTGTTCTCACCTGAAGGATCTGTTGTTCTCTGCCAATCAGTACAGGTCCCTCAAATGAAACTTAGAAACAGCTTCTTCTCTGTGAGCTCAATATCAACCCAATTAAAAGTGATCAGTGAAACAGTTCATCAATCAGCCTAACCTGACATACAGCAAAATTTTATAGGGCAGTGAATTAGATTAATGATTGCATTAAGCAGTTATTCTAATACCCACATAGCAAAATTGGTATGGCCCAGATCTGGCCCGCACAATGTGCTTACACATGGCCCACATACCGCAAAGAATGATGGCCCGCACAAGGCCAGTTGCAGACAAACTGGTGGTCCTGTACTGACCCAGAACAGTTTCAGCTCTGGCACTAGATGTAAGCCTAATGTGTACCTTAATCAAGCCATGTAATAACAACGTGCCGGAACATAATACTGCAAAGTAACATGAAGAACGATTCTTATAAAGTGCTTTTCTACTCTGCCGGATTACGGTAGGCACTGAACACAACATGCCACATTCACTCAATCACATCCTTTCTATCAACTGAGTACGTCCTAACTACATTAATACACATTCACACTCTTGACATGCAGATAGGAGAAGCTAGGGAGATTGAACCACTAACCTTCCGATCAGTAGGTGACCTGCTCTACCTCCTGAGCTACAGCCACCCAGTGGTAAACATGAGTAAACCTTCACTAGGTTTTGGATAAAGTGTACACTCACAAACCTGTCAAACCTGCATTTGAAATGTTTGCAACATGGGATTTGGGTCTTCAAACTAAAATAGGAAATTAGGAACATGAATAGTGCCATCAGTGCCAGACTTGGCCCACATCTGGTTGGAATACACCCTGCCATGACACCAGTCAGTCAGAAGTGCCAGCTTGATGATAGATCTGGGCCAGACCCGTTTTCTATGAGCCTGGGCCACATAAACCAAACCACAATCGAGCCAGATACAGCATGCCATCACTTAAACAGTGACAACTATGCCAGGCCTGGCCCATATCTGGATGACATACCACTCAGCATGCCAGACGTCAGCCAGCAGTGCCGGTGATCCGGGCCAGACCAGCGTGCTGTGTGGGTATAACCATTTCTGATTAGTTTAATCGGTTTTGTTTTTAAGTAAACGCCAAATTTACGAGCAGCTTTTAAATCTTTACTTTATTTTATCTTCACTTTTTTTCTTCCGTTGCTGCCTGAACACCTGCAGTCTGCTTCTGCCACTGACGATCTGGAGAGGTCAACTTCCTGTTAAACCTTCCTGCTGCAGCTGCTGGGTTTTTTTAATTAAAATGCTCACTGATGCTTTTATTTTCTCTGAACACCAGCTGATTCCATAATCAATAATCTTACTTGAGCATGCTCTTTTCCTTCGTCTCCTCCTCCTTCTGCCTCTCCATCACCGACAGGATGATGCTGCGCTCCTCCTCCGTCAGGTGGCTCAGGTCCGGCAGCTCCGGCCCAAGCCCAGGCTCCGCGGCCAGTGCCGGTCCAGCCGGCCCGGACATTGTGTCTGTGGGCCGCTGGAAGAGAAGGTAGCGTCGGTCAGGCCAGAGCCACGAGACTGGATCCCGTCATCATAATCATAAATGATGATGTTAACGACGAAGGCCAGGGAGCTGCAGAGTGTTCACATTATTTTGTCCAGCTCCAGGTGCGTTCAGCGGCTCTGCTGCCGCGGCGAAGGCTCGAGGAGCCGCTCCACCTGCAGCTGCACCTCCATCAGACCATCCACCATTCACCACCATCCTCCTCCTCCTCCGGCTCACCAGCAGGCGCAGCGGCGTCCTTTTGCTCGCTACTCCGCAGTCATGTCGCCTCCGGGGTCAGCGGCGGTTCCGTCCCGCTCCTCCCGGCCCTGCGGCCCTAATACTTGGCCTTCTGTGGTCGCGGTGTCCCGCTGTGGTTGTACGGTGCTTCTCGGCGATAACAGGCGCAGGGGCGAGGAGGAGAAAATAAATAAATCTTCACGTGACGGGGAGGGAGGGGGGCACGACGTGACGTACTACAACAAAGATCAGCTGGTCGGGCGGGGGGGAGGAGCTAAAGATAGAGCTGCAGAGGAAGCTACAAACAGCGTCATCAGTCAGTCACCCAGTCAACTGATGGATCGATAACAAACATATTTAATAATGTGAAAGAATAATGGTACAGCGTAGAGCTGCCACTCAGACAAAAGAAAGCGTTAGTACGTTATAATATTGATATTGTAAGAACCTAAAATGTTTTTGCTAAAACGTGATAATTATGTATACTTTAATAAAGTGATTATGTTGTTCAAACGTGAAAAGTATATTGTACTGATAGTATATTGAACAAACATGAAAAGTATAACGTTAGAAAAACAAACTTTTCAGGTTATAACGTGATATAGCTCTATTTTTCTTTTGCCTGGGTGGCAGCTCTACGCTACAGTAAGAGCGCATTAAAACAAATTAAAAATACACCACTTTAAATTTAAAGTAGAAAGTGTAGAATTCATGAAATACAGGCCGTCTGTGAATTCTAACAGACATAATTATAAACGATAATACAGTGTAATCGAATCGAAAAGACTGTAGTGCTATGTAACACAAGTTATGTCAAAGTATATATTATATTATCTAAGACATTAACTTGTGATTTTTAAGCTAAGTGATATCTATTAAGCTATAGGTGCTGCTGTTTCTGCGTGAAAACTACGGTAATTAAATTTTAAAAAGAGGCATCATGCAGGAATTTGCAGTGAAAAGAGTCTAAGGAAATTCACTGTTCATTGGCATTGCGTGAAGGTACAGCTGTTTAGACAGGTCAACCCTAATCTGACAGTCAGTCATTATTCACAAGTTAATAAATATGCGATAACGACCCGGCAGCATAATGAACTGCCAACCTGGAAAGTCTGCTGCCGATGGGCGCCGCCCTGCCCGTACTTTCCAAATTGTGTTGTGTTCTTTTTGTGTTCAAATGTTGGCATAAATATTTTCTGTATGCCAACGCTGGCATTATGATTGACTGGGTTTTATGTGCCTAAAGAAGAAAATGTGAAGAGTACTGTGCATATTATTTAAAGAAAAATATGTTACAGTGTCCATGCCAAAGCTGTTTATGATTAAAGTTATAATAATCCTAATTATTCTGTATTTGTTCTTAATTATTTTAAAGTTAGCACCAAAAGCAAGGTAATTTTGTTTGTTTGTTTATTACTTTATCGTAACAATGCTTCTGTGAAACGCAATAAATCCTATATTGTTGGAAAGCCTGTTTATTTCCCCTTAAATGGTGCCACTTTTTTAAGGAAAATGCATTTGTGGGTTGCGTCGCAGAGTTGAGTATGTGGCCTGAGCCCATGAAAAACTTCTTTACTAGAGTCAAACAGCTGATTTACTCTTGTTTATTGTTGTGTTCCAACAATATAAAATGTGTTGCCAAGAAGCATTGTTACAACAAAGAAGTAATCAGCCAAAGACAAATGTCCTTACTTTTTGTGCTAGGTTTATCAACAGCAATATGCTGTGACAGGTACAGAGTACAAGGGAGCACTGTGGTTTAGAGACTGAAGACATCACCTAGAGCGATGAAACACTACTCCCACTGAAAGTCCACTAAACCAATCCCAGTGCTCCCTGTTTTTACAAATCACACCCTAAGTCTATGAGTATATGACAGAAAAACATACACATTTTATTCTTATTCAAACACTAACAGCTGTTTGAATATAAATTAATCAGGAACTGATCAGTAATTATAATCTGAGATAAACATAATTTATGTAATTTCTTTAGGGATTATTAAGGTATTCTGAATCTGCAACAGAGTGCCATCTGATGGACAGCTGCATTTTTGATCATTCCATTTGCTAAGTCAGCTTCATGTTTTCACAAATAAGCTGGGAATGAATATCTCACTACATCTGGTGCACTCTGGATCAAGTGAAAAAGCTTTCTAAAGAATTTTAGAGATGAATGACTATTCAGAATTACCCTGGAATTTTGAACATTTATCTGAACACTCCAAACTCCAAACACTCCGCTGAAAGAGGCTCAGCAGCATATTCACTTCCTCAGTGTGGTCTAAAAGCCAGGTCAACTTTTACTTTTCCCCCATAAAGAAATAAAAACGTTCAGAATCAGATAATCTCAGAGGGAAACTGAGACTGAGGAACTCTGTTTCCTGTTTGGAATCTAAGGGTGTTTTCAGACCTACAAGTTTGTAAACTTGTAGCTTTTACCCATGGTTAGGTTTGTTTTCACACAGATAAAAATCCAAGTGAACTGCAAATGAACCAAATGTGTCACTACAAACCACATAAGAATGTTCAGTCTGCTTACTGGCCAGTTGTGTCTGTTCTTGGTCTCAGTTTATTCCGCACGTCCTTCTTGCCTTCCATATGTTCCTGTATCTCTTTTTTGCCTGTGGTTTATTCTATAGACTCATGTATGAAGTCAGTCTTGTGTGAACCTTCCTTCCTGCAGCTCAGCTTCAGCCACTGGATATGTCACTTTATGTTTGAGACTATATGAAGAGTTTTCTGCAGATTAAGAAATAATCTGTGTGCTGAGTAATATGTCTTTCCAGATATCTTCCTCACTGCAAAAGTGGTAACTGAAGGGTTTAACAAATGATTGAGTAGTCAGATGTTTGTTCAGTACTGCATTCACTGTGAAACCTTTCTCACAAATGGAGTTTGATTTGCTTCTCTCCAGTCTGATTCCTCATGTGATATTTCAGGCTGTTCTCACACTCATGGCAGGAAAATGTTTTTTTCTCTGGGTTCTTGGTCTGCACAGTCTGTTCGACCATTGTCCAGCTCCAGCTGCTCACCGCAGCACTTTTGCTGTTTTAAGCCTGACAGTCAAGTGAAATATTTGTTGCATGCCCTGCAATTGCTTTTCACCATGTGGATGGCCATTTGCAGAGTCATGTGCAAGAACCCTTTCTCACAGAACGGGCAAGTGAACTGGCACCAGTGTGTGAAGGGTCTTCAGATTGACAGATTGTGGTTGAATCAGGGCTGTGCAAATGACGAAAATATATTAGATGATAGACGATTATACTCATGTATTTTGTGCTGTTGCAAAAATTACCGTTTACTGCAATATTTTTCCATTGCTTTAGATCCGGGGTGGCAAACTCCAGGCCTCGAGAGCCAGTGTCCTTCAGGTTTTAGATATCACCCTGGGTCAACACACCTGAATCAAATGATTAGTTCATTACCAGGCCTCTGGAGAACTTCAAGAAATGTTAAGGAGGTAATTTAGCCATTTACACATCTAAAACCTGCAGGACACCAGCTCTCAAGGCCTGGAGTTGGCCACCCCTGCTTTAGATGATGATTTGCAATACTTTCCATGGTATAGTCGCCACCCACCAAACAACAACAGATATGTGGAGGAGCTGAACAACATATACCTTTATGAGCTTAACTGTGCACTCCACAGACTGGACATCTGCAGTTGTCGTTTGCAGACAGGCTAGTTTCCTAACAACCATACAAGAGCAGTAATGTTAGCTGGAGGCCTGAGGAAAGCACCTGCGTGACCGCATGGAGTCATCTAGTGTGTGTTGCTATAGGATAATGCCAGGTAAGGCCCATATTTATTTCATTACTGATCATTTCATTTAAATGTATATGAGAAATAGTACTTTTGATGTGGTGATTATATAAACTATTCACTGAATTTACCGAAAATGCATTATATTGTGATAGGCTATAGATTCTTATGTTATCTTATCTAAATGTAAATGCTGAGTCCTTTTTACACACTAAGGTTAATTATGGAGTTCCACTTGGACCAATTCTGTTTACGTTATTCATGCTTCCCTTAGGCAGTATCATTAGATGGCATACCATACAGTTTCACTCGTATGGAGATTATATCCAACTTTATCTATCCATAAATCCAGATAACACACACCAGTTCGTTAAACTGCAGGAATGTCTAAAAGCCATAAAGACCAGTATGACCTCTAGTTTTCTGCTTCTAAATTCAGATAAAATTGGGGTTATTGTATTTCATCAAAAAATCTTAGAATCCTATTTGCATACTAATGAACTGACCTCACAGCCCATTGTTCACCAGTGGTGGTGAATTTCAGTCATTGTGCAAATGTACTGTTTATAAGGTTGAGGAAACTTCCACTCGGCTGAGATGGAAGAAGTCACTTGGATGAGTGACTAAACGTTTCTCCCACTTAAAACGCTATGTCCAGATGAACAGAATTAACTTTTTGGGGTTTGCCCAGTACAGCTCTTTCCTCGCTTTGTATCCAATCTCTCTCTCTCCCTCTGTTTCAGTGCTTTTCCAGCAGAGACTTTCGCTATGTTCCCACATTCCATGATTTTTGAATCCCTGTGTACTCAGTAAAGCTTTGTTAAAATTGCTGTCTCGATTGTGTCTGCATTTGGGTCCACTCCCATGTACTGGTTCCCAGGCCCCTTGACAACTGTGTTATTGCTTGCTCTAAATCAGGGGTCAGCAACCTTTCTGATGATGAGTGCCATCTAAAATTTCCTCGGAGGTCAATGTACCATATGATTGCATTAGCAATCAATTTAATAACGGCCTATATTAAGTTACACACATTTTGACAAAAGCCCAGCCCATCAGGTATTATAGGAAAAGCCATAAAGCATTTGAATGAAAACAAATGCTTTTGTGACAGTGATGTACACTGTCTTGTTGGTATATGTATGATTTCTATACATTTTACATCAGATGAAAACTTTGGTTGTAAGATTCAGATAATTATTTATTAAAAGCTAGACATTTTAAATGAGAATAAGAAAGAAAAGTATTTCTTTGTGCCCCCCTTTCCCTGTTAATACCCTTCCTGGCCCCCCTGGCAAAACTTTGCTAGACCTGTCACTGCACAGTTACCAGCTGTCAGCTACTTGGAAAATGATCCTGGTGTTATTTGTCTCTCAGAAACAGTTCATAACTTCCCTTCAACTCATTAATGCCACCTTAAAGGTAACCCTGTTTCTCCATCACCTGTTCAGCTCTGATGATCCAGTAAGGACATCTCCTGGTTTCCCCCTCACCAGATAACCAAACCGACATAATGACCAGCAGCTTTTACAGCTGTGGCTCCAGCAAACATCAGCTGATACTAGAAATTAATATTAAATAAATTCTATCAACAGCTGATCAAGCTTAAACATGCTGCTGTTGTTTAGCGCGACATCCGCTGGTTTCCTCTTTCTGGCGCAAAGTGGGCGATAAACAAGAGAGAGGGGACTTGTGTCAGAAATACCGATCAGCTGATCATTGATCAGTTTCATGATTGAAGTAGCAACAGGAGAGGATGGGGGAGAGAATGAGAGAAGAAGAGGCAGCTGACAGCGTAAAGACGCAGAACAACTCCAGCTTTGTGTCTTTTATCGATTCTAGCTGAAGTACGGGACAAACTGTGTCCCTTTTCGGCTCAGTACGAAATGAATAATATTTTCCTTGAATATGGGACGATTCCATTCTTTATGGGACGGTTGGCAAGTCTACCAAACTAACCTTATGAATGAAATCAAGTTCACTATCAGTAATCGCATCACAGCACCCACCCAGCTGTATAGAAACTCATGCTAGTTAGTACGCAGTAACGTACTAACTAACAGTAGCAGTAACAGTAGCTGACTGTACAAAAGTCAGCACAACAAAAATAAACTACACCTAAATTTGGTTTATATCTGACCCAGACAAACTGCAGTCTTCTTACCTGAAGTTCAGTTCACCTGACACTCGGACCAGCAGCCGCCTCGAGTCTCTCCTTCTGCCTCCCCTTTCCTTCATCCACCCGCTGGCCTCAGTGGAAGCTCTGCCATAGCCACCACCAAACAACTGAGTTATTTTTACACATCGGCCAGCATCTGGCCAGTCCATCCCCTTTTATTGTTTATACCGTTACAAAAAAAACCAGAAAAAAAACCCATTGGCATTTAAAAACAAAAAATCACCATTAGCCCATGCCTGATGGCCAGATGTCCCGATGGCCAGTCCAGCCATGGTAGTGACATCAGTTAACCCAGCTGGAACGCATGCCCAGGGTTGCCGACCCCTGCTCTAAATACTCAGCATGAGGAGTGAGTGAAGAGTTTAGAGAGTTCAGCAATAAGAACTTTTAGCCATTCATGCAAACTGCCGTTCCTTCCCCTTTAAAATCCAAGCCTTTGATTCAAAGGGATATTTTTTGCAGCCTGTTTTATTTATATAACTCCCATAAAACAATGGGGTTTGAACACCCTGTGGCAAAGTAAGATGCATATTTTGTAGTGCATATTGTAGTTTCAATATGGTGGACATCTAGCGTCACATTGTTAAGGAGACTAGTTCAAATTCATTGCGCACAGCATTTCTCTTTTCCTAAGTCTATGACCATTTTCCAACCCTCTTTTCCTCAAGAGGGTAGGAACGTACGGTTACGGTGTAACCTTGGTTCTCTTAATGAGAGACTCTCTCCACACCGTTACATATTTCATATGTACGGGTACGACCCCCCCGCCCTTGGTCGTGGCGTGTGGATACTTCTTTAAGACACTCAGACTCGCCCGGCCACACCCCACAGCTCACGTATAAAGCAGCTGTGCAGACATGACACCGGTGATAGTTTGATCGGAACGTGTCTCCGAGCAGCCTGACAGTGGAGAGATAGTAAGAGAACCAAGATTACTCCGTAACCGTACGTTCTCTAGCATATCGAGACTATCTCTCCATACCGTTACATATTCCATATGTACGGGGTAACTTTGTAAGACACTCTGCGAGGAAACAGTGTAACCGAACTGCCGAGAGTGAAGGTGCTGGGACTCAATGACAACGTACCAATAGACACACTCAGGCAGACTGCCAGAGAGCGCAACACACCAAGCTGCCTTGCAGCATCCCGCCGGTCGCATAGGCCTACGACATGCGAGCAATGCCAGACAGCGCTACAGGCTGGAGAACTCTCACTCACCACAGAAATGGTAAATGGACTGGTTCTTATATATGGCCTCATAGCATATAGCTTTTCTACTCATCTGAGCACTCAAAGCGCTTTACACAACTTGTGCATTCACCCATTCACACCCATTCGCACATGCACATTTTTCTAAGTGCTTTATAGCTAACATTCACACACATTCATACTCCGATGGATGCATCGGAGAGCAATTTGGGGTTAGTATCTTGCCCAAGGATATTTGGCATGCAGACTAGGGGAAGCTAGGAATCGAACCACCAACCTTCCGACCAGTAGATGACCTGCTCTACCACCTGAGCTACAGCCACCCCTAGGGCTAGGGATGTGCCCTGTCCATCCTCAAAGCCGAAGCCGCCCCTTGCTGTCGACAGACAGGGAGGGGGGCTGGCAGACTAGCCTGCTGGAGTGGAGGGCTGAGCAAGGCGATGACCCGAGGGTCTACTCCAAGCACCGTCACCACGCACTCGAGGTCAGACACAAAGTCCCAGCTCACTGAGCATTCCCGTGCTGATCGTGTAAGCCCGTGACACAAAGGCAAAGCACCAGACAGGAAGCCAGCATAGCAGACTGGGGAGCTCTCACTCACTGGCCGAAGTGTCAGACACAGCAAGGTCTGACAAACGTGTAAACCCGCGGCACGCAGTAAGCACACCAGAAAGCACGGGTGGTCGGCTATTCAATTCAATTCAGTTCAATTTTATTTATATAGCGCCAAATCACAACAAAAGTCGCCTCAAGGACGAGCCCGTGTGCACGCTCACCAAGGATCCCCAGCTGGCCCGAACCTGGAATCCCAGGAGCAGAGTGAGGAGAGTTAGCTCACCGAGCCGCTTAGTGGGGACCCCACTGGCCGCGCAACCCTGCAAGAAGCGGGCAACACCAGACAGGGAGCCAGCCTCGCAGGCTGGGGAACACTCACTCGCTGGCTGAGGCATCAGACACAGCGAGGACCGGCTGGCGTGCAAGCCGGCGAAGCGCGGCAAGACGCAGCAGCCGCAGCAGCTCATATGCCAGACAGGGACTGGCTAAAGAGGCCGGAGAACACACACTCGCTGGCTGAGCAGCTGACACAGCGAGGGCCGGCTGGCGCGTAAACCGGCGAAGCGCGGGCAATACGCCAGGGAAACATCGCCTGCAGCAGCTTAAGCTGCAGTCACAGTGAAGAATCCGCCCCACTCAAGCAATGACTGGAGGCCTGCTGGCCATGTGAACAGCGCACTGTGGGCAACACGCCAGACAGAATAGGCTACACTAGGCTGGAGAATTGTCACTCGCCGCAGCGAGGTCAGACTGGCGTGTAAGCTGGCAAACGCGGGCAATATGCCAGGGGAACCCAGTCTACCACTCGAGCATGGCAGCTGGCTATCGCTGTGACAGAAACCCGCGATATGCGGATGACGCTCCAGAAGGAAGTTGGAGCTGCTGGCTGGAAAGGCCGAGTCATAACAGATCCCCGCTTGGCACTGAGCAGTGACACAGTGCCAGGGAGAGACTTTTCGTGGCTGTTTCGATATTGCTCTCTCTCTTAACTGATCAAATCTCGCTGTGGTAGCAGCTTTAAACTTGGTATGACCCAGGATGATAGAGGGTGTCCAGTCTGGATCGCATTCCAGCATTTTGTATTCTGGTTTTCCTACAAAACACAACAAATATTAGCCCGCAAAGCCACAGTGAACAAAGCAGCATAGCGCAACAAATTTAATTCAAATCAATATAAGACTTATTTGTAACTTACATCAACAATGATGTTATGATTAATTACGTAATAACTATAACAGAAGACTTACCTTTGTGGAAATGCTTGGAGCAGACTAACATGTGAGCTGGAGTGCTCTGGAACGTTATATTTGGTCTTTGAATGGCTGCAATCCAGGCCATCCGTCGGCTCTTTGTTACTTCGGAAACATGGCTTGAACAATTTCTCTTCCACGACGGAATTCGATAAAGACTGATCTCTTTACCCGTTGGCTTCCCATGGCTGTCATGCGACCGGCTATTGCAGTTAATAATACTACAGCTTCTTGCCATTCTTTGTGTTTCTTTTTATCGCTGTGTGACTGTTTTCATGTGAAAGCCTGCGTGCGCTAGTACCGCTTGCCAGTCGTACCTACAATCCTTTGCGGTTTTACCCCGGAAATGACGTCACATTTTCAATCTCTATACACAGGAGGCTAATTAGGGGTGGAGACAGCACGGACAAATCAAGAGTAACAAGTAAGGGAACGCAAAACTTAATATAACATACAAGGTAACAAACATACACAAAGTTGACATAGACAGAAGACAAAATATAGAGACATGACAGTCTGTAAGGAAACATAGAGGAGTTAAAGAAACACAGAAACCAAAGTAGAGGAATAGAATGGAAATATAAAATAAACAGAACAAAAGCAAGCAAGGAATAAAAGATATTTTATGCAACCAAGAAAAAAAACATCAAACATGTGAGTATGAAAATATCTGAATATAATAACCCTTTACTTTCATAAGTAAAAAGTATTAGCATTGTACTTGGTATCAGTGATACTGCATTTGACCAATTTTTGCAGTATGATGTACCAGTTGTTGTAATCACGCCGGAAATATACTTTTATTTCGCGTCATTGTAGCTTTATTTTTAAAAGTGTCCCGGAAGTAGTAACTGACACTTCAGAGGACTTGACCCACCCTCCGTTAGCAGATTGAACCGCAGAGCCAGAAAGTCCTCCAGAGTTCGGTTCTGTGGACAGAATAGACGGGGACTGACATAGTTAACCGCCGGATGTGGAATTAAAAGCGGAAATGGAGGCGAGAAGAGGAGGTTAGTTTAATTCCTGTTGCTAGAAACGGAGCTGCTAAGCTAACGTTAGCATCGTGCTAATTTCAGCTTTTCCTTTCTCTTATTTTACGTCACTTCCTCTTAGCTCCTACTTGCGTACATAGCGTACTAGGAGGAGAGCGGAGGACTGCAGAACGTTAGATCTTAACTGAAACAGTTCCTGACGCTGTTCTGACAGCATCGGTCCTGGTGCCAGCAGTTATCAGTTTCTGTGCTTTCTGCATTTCACTGGGCGTTTCTCAAGTACACAAGTACATACTCGCATTCTTGTTAATCCGGAGCCGTTTCTCAATATGCGTACTTTTGTGTGGTGGGGGGTTCTCGGTCTTAATTAGCAGTTCAAACATTTCAGAATTAAACGAGCAGAAGACAGTGTTACAGAGTGTTTCGTGTAATAACAATTAGACACAGTCTAAGAAGATACCAAACAAGGAATAGAATAGAATTAAACTTTATTGTCATTGCACATGCACAGGTACAGGGCAACGAAATGCAGTTTGCAGCCATCCAGAAGTGCTTTAGCCATGATATAGATATATTACAATATATATTAGCAATAATAGAGATATGTAAGTATATTACAGAAATGGGTCTATTACGGTATGTAATATGTACACAGTATGAAGTATGTTATGAATATGCTACAAGTATGTACAGGCTGTAGTGAGTACAAGCTATGTACAGGCTATGAACAGGATATAAATATGAAAAAAAAACTATACAGAATATGAAATAAAGAACTTTACAGAAATACGAGATATACAGCTATACAGAAATGGGAACTATGCAAGTTGTAAACAGTTATAGAATTAAAAATGATCGTATGATTATTTACACAGAACTATACAGTAGTGCAGTTAAGAGGCTATATAAAGTGCTAGTGGTTGTGAGTGGTGGTTCAGTCCATGTTATTATTGTGTGTTTGAGGGTACAGTTGTCCATTTTGTGTGTGTGTGTGTGTGTGTGTGTGTGGGTGTGTGGGTGGGTGGTTGTGGGTGTGTGTATGTTCAGTCCATGTTTTAACGTGGGTCAGATGTCAGGAGGCAGAGTTCAGGAGTCTGACAGCTGTGGGGAAGAAGCTGTTCCGGTACCTGGTGGTCTTAGTCCGGAGGCTCCTGTAGCGCCTCCCAGAGGGCAGGAGGGCGAAGAGTCCATGTGATGGTGCAACGATAGAAGTTCACCAGGATGTCTGAGGACAGGTGGTTCTTCCTCAGAGTCCTCAAGAAGAAGAGGCGCTGGTGAGCCTTCTTGACCAGCTTGGAGCAGTTGATCATCCAGATGAGATCCTCGGAGATGTGGACTCCCAGGAACTTGAAGCTGCTCACACGCTCCACAGCCGTCCCCTTAATGTAGATGGGTGGATGTGGGTCAGCATTCCTCCTGTAGTCCACGATGAGCTCCACGAGGAGCATAAGTTTATAGTTTTAATTGCTTTTATATTATGAGAATGCTGTACATTTTTAAAATATTGTCTGGTTTCATTTATAAATCATTGAAAAAACAGTTTTGCATTAGAAAAAGTGGATTTATGTATACGAAATTTAGCCAGTAAGATTAGTAAATTAATCAAATAAAATTTGTTTGTCCTATTTGCAGGGTAATCCAAAAAAAAAGCCAAACAATATTTTTCCATAACAGAGAAGTCAGAATAGAAAGAAAAGCACAACAAAAGTACAAAAATCTTTGGAGTAAACTCAAATGGGGGGGCTCAGTTGGGCAATGGAATATGTGGTGGGGAGTGATCTGCAGTGCTGCTGCAGGGAAGCCAGATGCACCTGCATGGCAGCCGCAATCATGTCTCACCAGCTTAAAGTCTGTATTGGGCCCTGTCATTGTTGCTGGTGTGTGTGTGTGTGTGTGTGTGTGTGTGTGTGTGTGTGTGTGTGTGTGTGTGTGTGTGGCTGCAAGCTGCAAAGCTGCAGCCGTTTGTTTGTGAAACAGCAAGCATAAGAATAAAGAGGCTGAAAAGCATGAGAATGTGGACAGGCACTACCACCACCCCGGTCTGCCAATCCACAGGTACCACCCCCTCAGGGCGGACCTCATCCACCCCAGAGGCTCTGCCGCCAAGGAGTTGTTGAACTGCCTCAAGCCATTTCCGCACTAATAGGTTTTCGTTTGAAAATGCATCTTTTTCTCTCTGTTTTGGCTTTCCGTCAACAATGAGATGGCGTTTTTGGTCAAGGAAAGCTGAGGTTTTTGAAAATGCTCTCCAAAGTGGATAAATTTGAAAAATGCTGTTTTCGCGTCAGTGTGGACTGCAAAAACAGTCTTTCGAATATGATGATGTATTTTTGTCATATGATGCAGTCATGTGACCAATTCAACTAAGATGGCGGACGGCATTTTACAGCAGTTGTTTTGTTTGCTCTCAATTTGGACAGCCCTATTAGATTAATATCAATTTGTACATGCTCCAGAAAGCTCCGGATAAAGTATTTTTCCTCGACATCTTACCGGAAAGTAAATAAACAGCAGACGGAAATGATGCAGGTCAAATTGTCTTACGTTTCACGCATGCGCAGTACAGGAATGTAGCATTTTCAATATGGATTAAAACAATTGAAACGTTTTCAAATTTATCCGGATTAGTGTAGTTATTAGGTTAGCTAGAGAGTTGGGATGCTGTGTAATACATGAATAAACCTAAAATACAATGGTTTGGACATTCTTTTGCATGTTTCCCTACTGTAGCGGTTTCCTCAAGCATACAGGACTCTTAGAAGGTACAAGATGACAACTTTGGAATCATATTTGTTCGTCAAAGCTGAACCCAGGGCAAACTACGCTAAATTAGCGTTTTTAGCTAACAGCTACAATAAGCATAAAAGTTGCTGTACGGCTATCATTTGTTAACATGTTCTTATACATGTAATACATTTATTATCAACCTGAGAGTTTATCTGCAGGTCAATCGACATGACGAATGACTTCTGAGGTCTTAATCCAGCTCAAGATGCTGTAGATTCCCATCAGTAACAAGCTGGTAAAATGGAGTTCTATTAACCGGAACCAGATTAAGTCCGAAAAAACTGAATTTTGGAACTGAAATTGAATTGTAGAACTGAAACATAATAGTGAGAAGTGAAACTGAAATTATTCGAGAGCTACTTTTTAAAGGATAAAATACAGTTTCAAAGCAAATTAATTCATTTTCAAAATATAAAATTCAATTTAATGACAGTCTTTTTTTAAACCAATATATTGAATGTCAAATTAGGCTAATTCAAATTTAGTTTTAAAAAGCATTTACCGTATTTCCCGGACTACAAAGCGCACCTGAATATTAGCCGCACAAGCTAAAATCAGGGGAAAATCCTGTTTTGTACATACATTAGCCGCACCTGACCAAAAGCCGCAGGTGTTTCAATGTTGACTTATCATATGTAAGAGAATATGCACAAAGCGAATTGTCAGGAAAGAGATGGCTGTTTGGAGACACACCCCTTTTATTAATATTTTGAAAAACAAGTTATGGGTACATACTTGCACATGTGCTGTGCTTCATAAATGAGTAACAAATGTAGTACATAACACTAACCTACAGCACACCAGAAAAATAGATTCGGACTACCTTTTAGGCTCAGGTGCAGTGACACGGCTTTAACAAGAAGAAAAGTCAGTCATTCACCACCATCTTCCTGCGCACTAAAACCACCAAAGTCCTCTTCTCCAGTGTCGGAAACGAATAGGCTCAGGATGGCTTCGTCATCCACTCTCAGCTTCTTTCCTTCGTTGTCACTTTCAAAACCAAAGAAATCCTCGTTGTCAGTGTCAGAGTCGAACACCCTCAGAAGGGCCGTGGCGGTGTCCTCCTCTTCATCATGCAGCAGTCCAGCCCTTCGAAATCCGTTGGTGATCGTGGCTGCTTTCACACTTTTCCACGCTGTCAGAATCCACCGGTGGAGTTGAGCATAACTTGCTTTTCGCAAGTTTATCGCCGCTCATCATCCACGACTCCCGCTGAACGCGTAGCGCTACTTTGAAGTTTGTTTTTCGCGCTACTTGTACGGCACTATGTTGCCTGGCGGATGGACATGTGACCAACATACCACTCTTGAACCCCGATCCTTCCGCCAAGCAACGTAGTGCCGTACAACAGCGGAACAAACAAAACAAATCGTCTTACGATATCACAAAAATCATGGACAATCCATAGAAAAGCCGCACCTGACTAAAAGCCGCAGGGTTCAAAGCTGGTGCAAAAAGTAGCGGCTTATAGCCCGACAATTACGGTATTTAAGTTACAATTCAGATTCAATCTGAGCAATTCAAATTTGAATTTAACTTATTCAAATTAAGTTTCTGATGGCACAAGTTCTGCCCATACATCCCCCTCGTCACCAGACTCTGCTTTCTCCACGGAAGATGTGCCAGTGGAATTAAGGAAGTCCACCCAAGTATTCCTTCCACCACCCGACAATTTTCTCAAAGTCAGCAGTGCTCCACCGGCACTACATACAGTGCCGGTTTGCCAGGATCTCTTTGAGGCAGTCTCCAAAATTGTTTTTTTCCCCTGTGTTTACAACCAGCAATAATCATAAACAGGCACAATAATAATAATCTTACATCTCTGATACCGGAGATGTCAGAACAAACTGGTCTCTGACTGGACTTATGTGATATATGAACAGTAACACAATCTGATTCCTACTCTTGATGAAATGAGTTTCAGTTTGTGGTGTAGCTGCAATATGATCAGCGTTATTGCTGTGTTTGACAGTAAACTCTAGTTTTAGCTTAGGCTATGTGTTGGTCTTCTGCTGCTCACCTGGTGTGGATGTTATCCTGTTGGTACAGTTTTGTGTAACCGTCTGCTTCTCTTGACCAAACCAGATGATTGTTCTTCTTCTTTAACTCCTTTGACATATTAGCCTTGTGTAATGTATGCTTATGAAATCTCATGATGTGAAACCTTCTCAAGTCAATTTCATATGCTATTAGTATGTAAAGCAATCATCTCTTTATTTCTAACTAGAGAGTCAAACTCCAATAAACTGTCAATGTATAAAAATACTTGTAGTTTAAAGATAACGCAAGCTCAATATCAATATCTGTGTTTCAGGTTTACCTCCAGGCATCCGAAAAGTGATTGTTGGTGAAGAAGAGGGGCAAGAGTGGAGCTCCAGTCTGGACCAGGAGGACCCAAGCATTAAAGAGGAGCAGGAGGAAGTCAATATCACCCAGTTCACCTTTAGTGCTCTCCCTGTTAAAAGTGAAGAGGATGAAGAAAAACCTGGATCTTTACAGCCTCATCACAGCCAGACTGAAGACATTAAAGATTCTGTCGGATGGCCAGATCCTGATCCATATCTGCAGCCTGATGAGAAGACTTCAGACACAGATGTCAGTGATGCCGACTGTGAGCAGCCCTGTGAACCTGCACTGCCTCAGATGCAATGTGACAATGATGAGAAACCATTCAACTGCTTTGTGTGTGGGAGAAAATTTGGTCATCGCAGAAATCTTAACAGGCACCTGAGAACCCACACTGGAGAGAAACCCTTCATCTGCTCTCAGTGTGGGAAAAGATTTGTTGACAGTGGAAACCTGCACAGACACGTGGGGATTCACACAGAGAAGAAACCGTTTAGCTGTTCTGAGTGTGGCCGAGGTTTTAAAGACAAGACTACTCTAATGAACCACTTGAGGACTCACACGGGCGAGAAACCATTCAGTTGCCCGTTTTGTAGTAAAACCTTCACACACAGTGGCAGTTTGAAACAGCACCTGAGCATTCACACAGGAGAGAAACCCTACAGCTGCCCAGAGTGCAATAAAACATTCAGTCGTAAAACAAACTTGAAGACTCACATGAAGATCCACACTGGTGAGAAAAGTTTCAGCTGTGGCTTCTGTCACAAAACATTTACTCGGAAGCATCACATGCAAGACCATCAGCGTGTCTGTCGTTCTGCAAACCGTAGACCATCCAGAAACCAAATTCTGATGCCTCGCCCTCTAAGCACTGGACTGGTAGTGCTTGTGTACCCAGCATCTCTTTCTAAAAGTACCACAGAGTGATGGAAACCCTATTGGCATCAAATGAGAGAGAGAATAAAGCAAAACCTCCATAGGTGGCCAGAATATGGCTTTTAGTGAAAGAGAAGATATTTGATCTTTTAAGTTGTTTTAGACTTCAAAGATCAAATGTCTTGAAAGTAGAGTTCCCGTAGTTTGTGGTGAAACGTGATCCATCTTTAGTAGTTTTGTTAGAGCTGTGTTTTGTGTGGTATGGAGGACCACAAGAGCCACGCGCATCGAAATAAATGATTCTGTGCTTAAATAATGAATTGTAGAACAAAATCTGCATTTGTAAATTCATTTTTGAATTCCAATTTAATAAACTGATTTTTAAAATGCTTTTTAAGTCTTCATTTCAAAAAACATTTTCGAATTGCACTTTAATAAACTGCATTTCAAAAATCTTTTTTTCAATTGCACTTTAATAAACTGCATTTCAAAAATCTTTTTTTCAATTGCACTTTAATAAACTGCATTTCAAAATCCATTTCCCTTTCCTGTTTCCCGGCTCTTTCGGCTCCGAACCGGCTCTTCAGGTTGTTTTGTTGCTTTAATTAATTTATTATTAACAATAATATAAAATTATGCACAAAAGGAATTACTAAGGTAAAAAAAGAAAGTGGTTTTATTTATATATGTTTATATATAAATATATGCGGTGGCCCCTAGAGACAAAACACGTACAAACTCCAAAACACATTTCTAGCATGAACTGAACTTCCAAAACAGAGCTACCTACATCACTTAAAGTACACAATTGAAAGCATGTGTGTATTGTTTGTGTATTTATACACAAGCATTCATATATAGTCAAATAATAAAAAAAAAAAAGTTCATTTACCTGTTATTACCACACACCAAATCCGGTCGTTGGTACTTGCTGGCTTGTGTAGCCACCAGGTAACAAAAGCTCAACACTGCGCCCAGCATCCTGGAGCACTTCTGTTGTCTTTTGTACGTGTTTTGAGTTTTTATGTGCTTCTGAGTTTTTACGTGTTTTGGAGTTTGTACGTGCTTCGGAGTTTGTACGTGTTTTTAAGTGTTTTGGATTTTTTGCGTGTTTTGGAGTTTTTACGTGTTTTGGAGTTTGTACGTGCTTCAGAGTTCGTACGTGATTTGAAGTTTGTATGTGCTTTGTCTCTACGGGCCACCGTAAATATACTTTTATTTATTCACTCCACAGAAAATGTAATAAATAAATCATATAATACAAAAATCAACTATTCACATTTCAACTTTTAACTATTTAAATTTTCAGCTTTTTCTTTTTACAAATTTAAAGTGAAACAACACAAAACACTGCAAACCACAACACAATAAATAAATTAAAATATGAAAACAAAAAGAAGATGCATATTCTCTGTCATATGGGCCTGCATGAATAAACTTTCTGAATCCTTTATCATCCGCAACTGAAAATAGTTGTGGATGATTACTATACCTTTCTAATGTTGTTGTCCCTGGCTCTCTTTCTCTCTCTCTCCCTCCCGCTCTGTTCCTGTGCTATCCGGTTGTTCAGTGATGACGCGACGAATCCTACTTCCGGGTCTAAAGTAGTCTGCGTTTAATATGGCTTTTGTGTTGTAAACATGTTTAATGTTATGTATTTTCTTCTATTTGATCTCAAAAAGCTCCTAAAACAGTCAGTGATCACTGTTGACCTCCCTTGGCTTTTATTGCCGCTAATCATTTATTTAAGCTCAGTTTTTAAAACCTTAGGCTGTAACTACAGCCCAGCCCATGCAGCAGTATATGAATGACTAACCTCGTATTGTGGATGCATTATCTCAGTTGTTCTCCTGGCTGAAGTTTGGTCCTTTTACAGCATCCTGCCATGCGATTACATTTGTTCCTGACCACCGAGAACACTCACTGTAACTTTTATCGAGTGGAAAAAAAGTTAGCTTGTTTATATTATGCTAACATAGCTGTGTCGCTAGCGGTCACGTAGCACATCATTATATACCAGCTAGCCCAACTTCAGTAACCCTACAAACGTCACTGCTGTTTAGTTTTCTGTATTCATTTATGCTGGAAGTGATAACAGAGCTGTACGTTTTAATTTGTTTCCAAAGCCCCGCAGTCAGGACATGCTATATTGTATTTAGATAGAAGCTAGCGAGCTAACTCCCTGCTAACTTCTAACTCCCTTAAATGTCATAAATAACGTTTTCATGGATGCCTGGATGTTAAACTCAATTGTTACACCTGGTAGAGCAGAACGCTGATCATTTTATTAAAGATGAAAGTTTTTCAACTCTCAGTAATGCCACAGTGATCGTTTGATATATGGACCTGCAGCGGAGTTTAGACCCAGACACGGCTAGTGACGTCAGACTGAACAACCAGATTGCGATTGTAACTACCGCCCCTCCCCCTTCTGCCCAGCGCAAACACAAGGCTTATGTGCGGCGTGAAGCGAAAAAAAAGTGAGAGAGAGAGAGAGTGAGAGAAAGGAGAAAAAAAAAAAAAAAAAAAAAAACCACTTGTGTGGTTCACTTCAAAGAGTCGGCTCTAAGAGCCGTTTGGTTCGCGGCCAACACATCACTATATTCTAACCCCTGAGGTTTGAAGAAGGAAGAGGAGAAGAGCGCAGAGAATCGCCCATCCCGGAAGATTAGTTGTTTAACTGTAAAGAATGTCAAAAGCCCCTCAGACAGAGGTTCTAGTCTGAGCACAAAGGTTAAAGCCGGAAACAACCAGAATGGGTGATCTGAGAATTAGCCTTAGTAATAGTCTGTTATTTTCATGTTATGACAATTGCCCAAACACAGCAGTCATCTTATATATGGTCCACCCGTTAAAGGGGGACAGAGGGCCAAAGAGGGAAAAGAAGCATAGAGAACTGACACCTGGTGGGCAAAAAGGGTCTGTGTGTAATGTCTGGAGAGATGAAAATGGTAAATGGCCTGTATTTGTATAGTGCTTTACTTAGTCCCTAAGGACCCCAAAGTGCTTTACAGTACATTCAGTCATTCACCCATTCACACACTGGTGATGGCAAGCTACATTGTAGCCACAGCCACCCTGGGGCGCACTGACAGAGGCGAGGCTGCCAGACACTGGCGCCACCGGGCCCTCTGACCACCACCAGTAGGCAACGGAAGTTGAAGTTGCTAATCCAAAGGTTAATCCCTAAGCCAACAGGAAAGGCAAATGGATTTTGAAATGAGTGGAATTGGTAATTTAAAAAGAATTTTGAAAATCACTTTATTAAATTGGAATTCGAAAAAGGTTTTTGAAATGAAGTTTATTGAATTGGAATTCAAAAATGTTTTCTGAAATGAAGTTTTTAAAAAGCATTTTAAAAATCTGTTTATTAAATTAGAATTCAAAAATGAATTACAAATGCAGAATGTATTCTACAATTCATTATTTAAAGACAGAATTCTTTATTTCTATGCCAAACTCATAAAGATTAAATTTGCATAACGACCAAAACTAGCACCACTGGTTAAACGTCGGCCAATTGAGTGTCATCAGGACGCTACAACACAGAGAACACCATCCCCACAGAGAAAGCTAGGGAAGCAGAAGAACTTCATATCAAGAAGCCCTGAGTAAATGTGGTTATCCTAGCTGGACATTTGTCAAAGATGGGAAGGTGCCTAAAGAATGCTCCAGGTGATCCAGGAGAGAAGGCCTAAGGGTACATCTTTCACTATTTTACAATGCTTTGATTGCAACCATTTCCCAACTCTCTGTGTATGGTACTTGCAGCCATTTATTTATAATCAAGAAAATTTGCATATTAATGATCATTAAACTGACCCCATGGCCCATTGTTAATCAGTGGTGCTAGTTTCGCTCATTATGTGATATTTCAATGTGATATTTATAAGGCTGGGGAAACCAGCAGTCAGCTAAGACTGAAGTCACTTGGACGAGTGACAAAACGTTTCTCCCACTTAAAACGCTACTTCAAGATGAGCAGAATGAACTTTTGGGATTGTTTTAATTATATTTGTGAAGGATACTTGATGCAGATGTAGATTGTAGGGGTGCAACGATATTCGTATCGATATTGAACCGTTCGATACAGTGCTTTCGGTTCGGTACGCATATGTATCAAACAATACAACATTTGTAATTTATTTTATCAACTTTCCTTCTGACGATGCTGTCTGTGTTGAGCGCTCAGTGAATCTGCGTTCGACTACTCCGCCTAGGCTGCACTGTCGAGCGCAGATCCACTGAGCGCTCAACACAGACAGCATAGTCAGAAGGAAGAGCGCAGGGCAAGCTAGCAAGACAGAAGTTAAGCTCTCCTTGCAAGATGGACCTCCCCCACTCTCATTCAGATCTGGCGTTTGGAATTATTTTGGTTTTCATGTGACGTATGACCCTGAAGGTAAGCGAGTCATGGACTAAAGTAAAACAGTATGTTGGATGTGCCACGCAATGCTTAATTACATGGGTGGGAACTAGTGTGTTAGCGCAGTTAGCTCGTTAACGTGTTGGCCGTCTAGCCCCATGCACGGGGCGATCGGCGGTAGCTCGTTAACGGAGATTTGCCGTGTTGTGGGGTTAAGGTCATTTCAACGAGATTAACCTGAAAGCACTAGTGGGAACACAACGAATATGACTGCACATTTACGCCGACATCCTAGTGCAAAGACAAAAACAACAAGCATGCTACTAACTTTAGCCGAGTCATTTAGACAGCTGTTAGCACATGATTCTCCTTATGCTGCTGAGAATATAGCCCAGAAGAAGCGGATAGTATAGCTTTTATTTTGGAAAGAGACATTTCTCTGTAATAAACTCTCTTTTCCAAAGATGAGTAATTCCTCAATCAGATACAGGGCTCGCAAAATCGCTAGCCCGACGTCCTGGGGCTAGCGATTTTTTTCAGACGGGCTACCCTGCCCGTCGGGCTATTGTAGGAAGGAAAATATATGTCAATGCTTTTGCATTCTTTCAGAAATGTAGCTGGGTAATTATGTCATTGGCATCGGTGAGCCACTGTCAATATGTGACATATTGAAATCGCGTTTGAATTTGCGCTTGTTTTTTTGCTTTCACTTTGCAATCGTGCGAACTGTGTATAGAGAGCGACAGCACTGATCTGTGAGTGATGATAATTTGTGCACCAATTCCTCTGACATCGTCTTATTAATCGTTAGCTTACTATGCAAACATGACAAGTGAAATCTCCGGCAGCAAGCTTAAACATGTGAGAGGTTGATCGCGCAGAGAATCGCTGAGCTTATGTGAGTCCGTGTGTAAAAGCAGCAGGATATATATTTTAGTTCTGCTGAGCCAAATAAGACAGGTCGGGGTGAAGAAGTGACAGCCAAAGAAAAGCTTACCACAAAACGGAGAAGTTATGACAAATCAGACTATAAGGCAAAAAGAAAGTGCAGCTTTATGGTTTCATGGACAAAAGAATTTCTGTGGCTGCAATATGACGAGCTAAATAACCAGGGCTGCACATAAGTGGTCCGCAGGTGCGCATTCGCTGTCAAAATAAAAAACGCGCACAAGGGTTAGGGTTAAATTTAAAAACTGTACTTTTGAGTTAAAATATATATTTATAATTTTAATAAATGACAAATTAAAAAGGCATGAACATTTTTTTTGTATCGAAAAAATATCGAACCGTGACACCAAAGTATCGAACCGAACCGTGAATTTTGTGTATCGTTGCACCCCTAGTAGATTGCTGAGCCAAATCCCTACGACAGCAAAGAGAAGAATTCTTGCTTCAGCATCAGCCACAGCAAGGTCCCACTGGATGCATAAACCC
Organism: Simochromis diagramma; assembly: GCF_900408965.1. NCBI lineage: Eukaryota > Metazoa > Chordata > Actinopteri > Cichliformes > Cichlidae > Simochromis > Simochromis diagramma. The sequence continues at coordinate 18,374,941 of NW_024387523.1, read as the reverse complement.
GTGATTGTGCACAATAATAATAAAAAACCAGAAAGGATCACAGCCGGCTCTAGCATCCTTAAATAGTCCAAAGATATCCAGTTAGAGGGTGAACTGGTAATTCTAAATTGCCCATAGGTGTGAATGGGTCTTGTTGTTAGCCCTGGCACAGAATGGTGAGCTGTCCAGGGATACACTGCCCTATGGCTGGGAAAGGTTTCAGCCTCTTGTGACCATTAATTAAATAAGTGGAAGTGGATGGATGGATAGTTTTTCCTATTATTATTTGGAGAAAAAGAAATCTGAAAATGTTTAAAAAACAAACTGTCAGCTGTGTGTGTATTGAGGATGAGGAGGCTATGACCTTTCTCACATTAACATGTGTCTACTTCTGTTACTGAACACAAAGCCACTCCTCTTTACAAACTCCCAAACAAATATAGACAAAAACAGAACAAACAAAAACGGAAAATGTTTTATTTAGATTAGCAAATTTCATATTTCCACTTTAAATATCTATTGATCAACTACCAACTCCACATTCATGTCAAAGGCCCTGCCCATCCAGCTACACAGGATGTGAAGCTTCAAAGAAAGGACCAGAACTCTGCTGCATTAAATTAAGTACTGAATAACTTTATTTAGGGATGTGAATCGAGAACCAGTTCTCAAAGGATGAGAGCGTGATGGTAAAGTGGAGACCACTTCAGGACAGAAACAACTGCATTATACCGTTAACAAAACTTCGGCAGCATGCTAACACTAAGCTAACAAGAACCCCGAGTGATGTTAAAGCTGAGTAAATGCTGACCCCAGCCCACACAACTTGCAGCCTCCGTTTTTACTGGTTCATGTTTCTAAAGTAGAATCACTTTAAGGTCTCTTTGTGAAAACCTTTAAGGTTTTCATCTTTGCTTTGTGCTGTCCACATTAGGATAGGGATTTGTGTTAGTGTGTCAGGCTGTAGCCTCAGGTTTGTATTGCTAATTATGATACAGTGTGTTGCAGATTATTTTACAGACTAACATGACAGTAACGTAACGAGTAGTATAACAAATGTCTTTCTCCTGGGTGTAATTAAGTAACGTACTGCATTACTTTTAAAATAAAAGGGTTCTGTGTAATATGAGCAAGAATGACTGAGTATTGACCCTAACACTGATCAAAACAATGAGAGGAAACACCTGCAACATGCACACACATTTGACATCTGAGCATGTAATAATTTTGGGTGACTGCAGTGTCTTTGATATGCTGCTTAGAGATGGTGGTGACTCACAAAGTGGAGCCAAAGAGAATGGATAAAGGAATCGATAAGGAAACGAATTTATAAGTGATATTAATAATGGAATCAGAATTGCAAAATTCTTATCAATTCTCATCCCCTAACTTTATTGATCCAAACATTTTAGCAAAGAACCAAACAACCAGAAAAAAGGAAGAAAAAAAAAAGAAGAAGGTGAGAGCTGCTGGTTACCATGGCATTGAAAACAGGAAGCAGAAACAATAGCCGCAATCCATCTTCTCCAATCTCATTAATTCTAATGATGTCGCGGACATGACTCCACCCCTTGACTTGACTGGTTCCTGTTTATCATATTTCTTAGGGCAGGGCATGTCAGCCATCCTTGTTTCTGTGCCAAGACTTTCTGTTTCCTATATTTGTTTCAAATTTAGAGTTAAGTGTGAAAACAGTCTCTGCAGGTCCATTTGCCCTCTACTGTTAAGACACCACTACAGTCATAGTTCTTGTCCAGGTATCCTAGATGGACTCAATCTGGCGACGGACCTTCTCAGAGGCAAGGCGGTCAAGTCGTCGCTGGCGGATGACAACGAGGACGGCGAAGAGAGTTGTCAGAGCCAACATGGCCGCCTCAAACTTCCAGAACAGATGTTCTTCCATGAGAACAGAGCGGCAGCTGAATAGGAGGAGGAAGAAAAATTAGTACCTTCATTGGAATAACGTCAGTTCCTGTAGTGACGATTAATCTATGGCTGAGGTGCATGCTCATCTATTAGCTGATGAGTCCATAAAGGGTTCAAAATATTCTGATGTGATGTGAAAGTTATTCATGAACCATGTGTAGCCTAGTCCATAAATGACTATAGCAATTAACTCTCTGGGGTCTAGGGTATAATTGGCCATTTTTGACTATTTTTGATTTGTCTTGTTTGGAATCATTCTTTTCAGCACAATTTCAAATGTCTGAATTTACAGTTATTTCATTTTGACATACTGTATTAGCACGATTGATCTAAATTAAGACAAAAAAAAGATCAAATCAGAGTAGGAAAAAAAAGTTATATTTTTCACTGTAAAAACCAAAAAGAAGAATGTTCAATGAATCATTTTCATAACTTGCAAATGCAAATAGTCGTAACAATAGAAATTGTAATTTTTTTAAAATTATGCACAGGTTTTGGAAAAAACAAAGTTATATGCAGCTATTTACCTAAAAATGCAGCCAAGGCCTCAGGCAGTTTTTATATAACCATTTAAAACTATTAACAGAACAATTAGGTGGCACACAAAGGCACACAAATTAGTTGTACCAATCCAAAAAATATTTTCGGTCCAAATTAAGACAGAGGAGAACACCACATACCAAAACTCTGCAGGTCTGACAACAAGAGGTTTAATCAAAAAAAAAAAAAAAAAGTGTGTGTGTGTGTATGTATATATACACACATACACACACACACACACACACACACACACACACACACACACACACACATATATATACTGACAAATTGCTGAAGTTGATGGTATTGTATAGTGATTCCAAAATGTCAATTTAAAAAAAGAAAAAAAAAAAGAGGTGTATCACTCATGTTGCTGTCTGCCTTTTCCACCAAAGGCAGACAGCGTTTACACTGCAGTCTGCCTTTGGTGGCTTTTTTGCAGCAACTGTGACATTCAGCAGTCGTCTCATTGTTCTGACACACAAAACAAAACTATCGACTACACTACACACTAACTACACAAGACAACATGCCGTGGAAGAGTTCGGGTCTTAAGAGGTTAAATTTAGGTTTTGTTTAAAGGTATGCCTGCACATGCCAGTATTATTTTTTTCACCTCTAAAAAGTAAAAAAGCTCTTCTTATTATTAAAACATCTTATTCTTGTATTAAAAGTATATGTTTTATCCTCTCTGAATTATATCCGTCTGTTTGTTACCACACTCACTGCTTTGTTTTCCTCCCACTATTTGGTCGGAGGGGCTAAAATGGCTCTTTTGATGATGAAGGTTGGCGACCTTTATTGTTTGCTTGCTGTCATCCATTAGAGTATTTCCTTTAATTGAATGATCAGCTGCTCAGATTTTAGTCCTCCCACCTGTTGCTTGCATTCATCATGATTTTGAATGATACATGTCGCCTGTCTGGTTAATCAGGACCCAGACTCACCTTTTGTACTCCTCTCTGCTGGACTGGCTGCAGTTCACTCGCTCTACATAGCCTGTCAGTCTGCAGGCCAACTGCGACTTCTGACACACACACACACACACACACACACACACACACACACACACACACACACACACACACACACACACACACACACACACACACACACACGGCCAATTAGATGATGCTTCAGAAAACAGAGAAGATTGATCTGTGCTTATGTATTTAAAGTTACATTTTAAATATGATGGAAAAAACTCATGTGGAGGTGTCTAATTTTTACTTTGATTCACCCAAAAGCCCATTTTTCATTAGTACCCATTCGGATGGAGTCACCAAAACACAACTCTGATTGGCTGGTTTTCCATTGCAATCGAGTAGAACCCAATATGTGTTTTCAACATAGCATTAGGGCTGCCACAAACGATGATTTTGATAGTCGACTAGTCACCGATTATTTTTGCGATTAGTCGAATCATGCAGATCATGCATCCATTGGAAGTAAAACGTACAGCTTATTGCACCAGCATGCAAAATAAAGACAAGATGATAGTTTGTTAAATTTTAATGAAATTTGCAGATTGTTTTGGTGAAGTTTAATAAACTTCTTGCTATCTAAAATATAACAGGACACCGGAGTATATTCTCGAGCATTTCACACTTCTGATAATCAGCTGTCTGCTTGACGTTTATTCAGCTGTGTAAAAACTATAACTTTAATCTCAGCCAAACCGATTTACTCAGGAACAAATAAAATACTGAAAAAAGCCAAACAATAACATTTTTAAGTTATCTAAGTGACTTATATATCACAGGGCTCTAGACTAACTTTTTGTCATGGGCGTACCGGTACGCCTAACTTTTTAAAGTTAGGTGTACCGGTACAAAAGTTAGGCGCACACAAATTTTATAATAATTTATATAATATAATGTGTTTTTCTGGATACACTGTGCTTTTTCAACATTCAAAGATTGATGACACCGTGTCCGAGCACTGGCTATGAATTTCAGAAGGATCAGGCCTTAACTTAACAGAAAAGTTAGCAATAGTTCTTTTCCTATTACAGCTACATCCACTTCTGTCGTGGCTAGGCGGCTCACTAGGGCTGGGTATCATCACTGATTTCTATAATCCATTCGATTCCGGTTTTCAAAGTCCCGATTCGATTCAACTTAGCCTCAGACAGTCAGAAATATTATAATTCTGATCATTTATCAGTACTGACTTCATCAGAATTGTGAACATCACAGCAGATGCCTTTGTGTGAAAGTAACTGAGAATAAAACACAGAAAAACATGAAGGAGATTTTCCTGGTCTGGCTTTTTATAGCAGATAACCTTAAAAATATTCTACAATGTTCTGCATATAAAGTTTAAATTTCTTCAGTATTGAACAACAGAAAAAAATAGGCTTTCTTGTCCGAGGTCATTTAAGTGAAAAAAAGAAAAGAAAAAGACAGCAGCCACAGTGCTGTAAACAGCGGTAGACTGGTGGGTAATAAGCGAATGAATAATACAGAAAACAGAGATTGGAGACGGGAAACTGTTCTTGAAGTACAGAGAGAGAGAGAGAGAGAGAGAGAGCTAGCTGTGCATGAAGTGTGATTTTAATAGTCGTGGAAGCAAAACAGCAAAATTCATGACGACATTGATCAAATGTGAAGCGCAGTTTGCTGCTTCTTTTGCTGCTGGCTCGGTGAATTTTGGTTGGAGAGACAAAACCTGCAGCTCAGAATCAGCGCAAAAAGACGTAAACACAGCGCGGACCGGACGCATCAGAATGGCTAAGCTCCGACAGCGTGTCCGTCTACAGGCCGTTGGGTGAGAAAGCCGAGAAAGACAAAGCTGATTCTGATGCGTCGGTCCGTTCTGTGTTTACGTCTTTGTGTGGAATCCGTGTACCTGCTCTCATTTGCTGTTTGGTTGTTGTTGAAATGGTTTTGTGAGCTTTAATCTGAGTCTGGCGTTTCTGGCAAAACACAGTTATATTTAAAAGTCGATTCAGGATTTAATGAATTGATATCGCTTTATTCAAGCTACTCACCTCCCACTTCCACCTGCACTTTCAACTGGACCACGGCCAGTCAGAGAGGTCCCGCCCCTTACTATCTCTGATTGGTTTAGTCCACGATAGGGGCATAATGCGTGTCTGTTGTTGACCACAGGGAAGGTTGCAGATTTTTTTTTTTTTTTTTTGCCACCCGAACAGTTGGTCGCACAGGTGCAACCAAATATTTTTTTTTAGTCGCACCACTGAAAAATTTGGTCGTATTTGCGACCAAATTGGTCGCACTCTAGAGCCCTGTATCATGTTTAACCTGAGTAGTGAAAGACAGCGGTGGGTTTGAAAACGATTTGCCGGGAGTCCGGTCTTCTCACGGGCTCTAGTGAGCCTTGCCCCCGGCTCGCTATCGAGCTAGTGGGTAACAGACATCTCCGAAAATGTCGGAGCGCTTTTGAAAGTATGTGGTGTCTTGATAAACTGAGCAGATATTTGAGGTTTATACAGCTACATTCTCGTCTGAAAATATGTTAAACGTGTATTTTGTGACCCAGAAAGAATAATAAGAGTAATATCAAAACTAACTAGCTGCCGCCATTGTTGGAAACTGAGCTGGGCTGCGCTATGAATTCTGGGACAGAGCTTCTTCTTCGGGGTTTAACGGCAGCTGGCATCCTTGTACATGCAGTGCTGCCATCTTCTGTTTCAATCCGTTATTACACTCTTAAATCCTACTACTTCTGCGGCTTTTGTGATCTTACAAAGCTTCAAACGACGCGTCGACTATTAAACGAATATGATAGTCGACGTAATCGTGACTAGTCGACTAATAGTGGCAGCCCTACATAGCATTGCGTCCACGCTTCCCGTGATGTAATTAATATGTAACACGAACACTACAACAAAGGTAGACATCGAGGCCTGCTACTTGGTTTGTGGCTTTTCATCAGACTCAGGGGAGCACAGCGTTTTTTGTAGCCATTTCTCTCATTGCCAGGTTTCAAAAAGAGGTTGGTATGATTTTCTTGAATAAGGCTACGTTCACACTGCAGGTCTTAATGCTTAATTCAGATTTTTTTATGAAATCCTCACACTCCTTCACACTACAAATAAAATGTGACAGCAAACGCACTCTAGTGTGAACCCTCCAAGCGTCCCGCATGCGCAAAAGAAGACGTCACACACAACGTGCTCCGTTTAGACCCAGACCAAACAGTATTGTTTGACTGATGGCCCTTAATATAAAGACTTGTTCCAGACTTAACTTTATAACTTGAAGGAAAATTGGGAAACGTAATTTTGTTATTTACATATGGCCTAATAATTGTCCTTGTTGCTGTTTTAGAGAGGAGCGGTGCTTCAAAGGATAGTTGCAGATTTCTGTCAGAATTTTAATCTTGATTACGATCTGGGCTTTCAACGATCATTAAAAATGACTGAGCCGATTATTAGCCCCTCCCTCGTGTTTTACTCTCGCGCTGCTCCGTGTGGCAAATCGAGCGCACCTCTCTGCATTTCGAACATGTGTCACAACAATTAAGAGCAGCGGTCCCCAACCTTTTTTGCGCCACGGACCGGTTTATGCCCGACAATATTTTCAAGGACCGGCCTTTAAGGTGTCGCGGATAAATACAACAAAATAAAACTAGTACCGGTACCGAAAAAAAGAAAATTTATTCATAGCACACGTGAAAAGACCAAGGAAAACCGAGTAAACGATAAAAACGATAACAAAATAACGCTGAAAACCGATAAAAACCCTGAAAACCATACATTTCACACCTGAGCCTCAACTCTCGCGGCCCGGTACCAAACGACTCATGCCCTGGAGGGACTTTCCCTGCCGGATACACGATGGACGGGTGGCAGAAATGGAGGGTCGTGTGCCTGGCGGGACTGTCGATCAAGGACGCTGAAGATATCTACCTATTCGGAACCATGATAACAGGGTTCTTGCTAATCGGAGCTGGCTTGGGCCTGGCTTATCGGAGAATTAAGAGAGCGGAACCGGCTGTTCAACCCCCCCCCAAGGCTGCCCGCTGGGATTGAAACGATGGGACGAGGCGCGACTTCTCAGAACGGGCTCATTGAAAGCGGCATGGTTAAGACCTTGGAGACACTTACAGCTGCCGTGAATACTCAGAATAACACCTCCGAGCATATACTGGGTTACATCAAGGAGAGGCCTGCTCAAAATGACACCTTTGAGCGAAAGTTGGATTACATTGTAGAGCAGCTCACTGCAGTCGTGAGTTCTCAGAATTGGCTATCTGAGCAAAAGAACGACAACACCACGGAACGGAAGTTTAATACCATCATGGGGAAGCTCGCGGTTCTCCAACGGGAGATTGAGAGACCAGTGTCGGAGTGTTAAAGAACAGCTTTGAAATTCTCCTGAGCTGCTCGCATAAAAGAAAAATCAACAACATCAACATCATAATGCGGATACCTCCTCGGCGCCAGCTGCAGGCTCAAGGCTGGAGCCGAACAAAAACTCCCTGATAACGACTGTGTGTTGACTGTTCTTCCCACTCCATGCAAGGCCACCTGGGTTGGCTGGCAGACTGTTTCCTTAGCCTGATAGGGCGGAGGACACTGTCTCAGCTGAACTAAGGATACGCACACACATACACATACACTGATACGCACTGAGTCACGTGTTCCATAATGTTGTACTGTGGACATTTATGTGCTTTCTGTGCAGAGGAGTTTTTTTGTTTCCTTTTCTCATGCTGTCCTCCCAGGAGCCCAGCATGAGTAGAGGTCTCTTTTTCCTCTTCTACTTTCCCATTGTTGTGTACTTTTTCAGTGTTTTTCTGTAATGCTGCCGATCTCCGACCTGTATTCCCATGTGATGTCTGTGTTGTGTGTGTAAGTTGGGGGGGGGGGGGGGGGTTCAATTCTACTGCGGAGCAACCTGCATGTGGCCAATAAAGCCTTGATTCATTCATTCAAACAGCAGTCGCTTTCTAAAACATCAAATACAGTACACATACGGAAGTGACCCAGATCGGATTTGAAAATATCGGATTTGTGCTGTTCACAATGTCATACTATGATCGGATATGGGTCGCATAGGGTCAAAAAAGTCAGACTTGATGCGCTTTCGCCTGCAGTGTGAACGTAGCCTAAGACTCTCCTGACTCATGATGCCACTGAGCAGCCAATCAGGTAGGTACTAATGGAAAAAGGGCTTTAGGTAACTATTTAAAAAATAAATAAATAAAAATGTATTTTAAAGTAAAATAAAATAAATAAATAATTGAAACAAAACAAAAAAACCCCACAAAAAACAAAACAAAACACATGACCATCTGCCAGATAACTTCATCTGCCTGTCCGATGACTTGATCAGCTGATTTCTGAACAGTGGTGACCTGAGAGTTGACGCTGCCCTATGTGGCACTGAAATGACTCACAGTATTGAAGTCGCTGCAGCGCACGCACGCCTCCGTCACCACAAACTCCTCCAACAGCCAGCAGGGGGCGGCCTCAGGCTTAACTGCTGCCAGGACAACAACAATATGTTATTGGCTGCATATACTTTCTGTGTGTACCTGGAAGTGAAATTATTATTATTATTATTATTATTGCTGTTGGATTAAAACTAGTGAACCTGTCACATGACATGACTTTGTTTCCACAGAATGAGTTCTTCAACAGTTCTTTAAAAAAAGAAATCTTTAATTAAAGCCACACTTTATGCTGTTAACAAAGAAGGAAGAGGCAGGAGGAATCCATTTAGGGATACACATAGAACAAATGGGATTTCTGGTTAGCTCAGCGAGGTATACAGTCAAGCCCATAATTATTACTACCAGATTCTAGTGTGTAACTGTTCATATAGAGTGTTATAAAATTTATTGCTAATGCAATCATATAGCACATTGACTTCTGAGGAAATTTTAGAAGGCACTCGTCATCAGAAAGGTTGCCAACCCCTGGTCTAGTGCATAAAAAGACAACACACAGCGCGGACCTGGCACATCAGAATCAGTGAGATGTCGGCTTTCTCACCCGACATCTCACTGATTCTGATACATATGGTCCACGCTGTCTTTACGTCTTTGTGCGGAATCTTTTTTTTCCTCAAACGGCTGGTCGCACTGTTACGATGTAGGATTTTTTTTTGTCACACGATTGAGAAATTGTGTGTGACCAAATTGGTCGCAGTCTAGAGCCCCGGATTAGGTTGCCTGGTACATGGCCTGAAAAAGAGCTCTAAAGCATTAGGTCCATGTTTTACAGCGGGGATGGGGTTCTAAGGGTTGAAGGCTTCTGATCTTTTTAAAAACAAACAAACAAATAAACAAACCAAATTAAGGAAACATCATTGTGGCCAAACAATCCAATTTTTGTTTCATCTAACACAGAAGACCAGAAGTCTTCTTCTTTGTCCAGATGAGCATTTAGCCATGCAGGCTTTTGTATGTCTCTCTGGAGAAGTGGCATTATCCTTGGTCTCTCTAGAAGTTGATTCTGTTCATCTGGACGTAGCGTTTTCAGTGGGAGAAACGTTTCGTCACTCATCCAAGTGACTTCTTCAGTCTCAGCTGACTGCAGGTTTCCCCAATCTTATAAACAGTACATTTGCATAATGACTGAAGCCAGCCCACTGAAGGAACAATGGGCTGGGAGGTCAGTTCATTAATCTTAATTATGCAAATTCTCATGACCATTGATCAACAACCACCAGCAGAGCACAGATTCACCAGGATGATCTTGGTAGTGAGCCTTGGATTCTTTTTCACCTCTCTCACTATCCTCCTGGCCAGCACAGGTGTCACTTGGCTTCCGACCATATCCTCTGTGATTTTCCACAGTGCAGAACATCTTGTATTTTTTAATAATAATTTATACTGTAGCCACTGGAACTTGAAAACATTTATATATGGCCTTGTAGCCCTTTCCTGCCTTGTGAGCAGCCAGAATGCACAGCCCCTGGTCCTTACTGAGCTCCTTTGTCTTAGCAATGACTATCCACAAGCCAACTGCAGAGAGCTGCTGTTTTTCACCTGTTGAGTTGATTAAAACATCTATTCCCAATTAATCAGGGTAATTAGGATGCTTTATAAGTGCTTGGACTATTTGGAATAGTATAGAACTTTGGATTTTCCCAGAGACTGTGACAGTTGTGAAGGGTATGAATAATTTTAGACGCAACACTTTTTGTAAATAAAAGCTGAGAAATATTTTTTTCTACAATGATGCCACTTGTCTTATTATATTTTAATATTTTAGGAGAAGCCTGTGTCATTTCTGGTAAAAGAAAAAAAACACATGCTGGTTGAATAACAGTAACTTTAAGTCAGAATTTGCCCAGGGAATGAATAATTATGGGCTTGACTTTAATACAGAAAGAACAATAACTGCATTTTTTTTTTTAAAGCAAGCTAACAAAACATAGCTCTAAAAACAGATGACAAGAGTTTGAGACATACCTGTAACTGTTCCTATAGATTTCTCCTCACTCAGCAGAGCTGCTCCGAACACCCTGAAACACATGAACATTTTTGAAAGTCATATGACTTTACCACAGTGCTGCCTGCAGGTTTGGATGACCTCTGAACTTACCTGAGTGACACAAGACCCCAGAACAGGGCATGCAGTACAAGGACGCGTGGGCGGCAGCAGGCGACGGGGATCCGACAGTCACCCTCCATCAGTCTGCTGCCCCAGCACCACAACGCCGTCGCCACGCTGTCCGCTTCCTGACCGGTTATTGAAAAATTATGATTCGTGGCCGAGTGCTATCAGTCCAAGCTGTAGTCAGTCTTTTACCATGATGCTCACATTGATCAAAGCCTTAAGGCTCCACGCTATTGAGAGCTGAAAAAACAAACATATGTCACTTTGCTAATCGATAATCAGAGTGCAGATGATCACAGTTCAGTGTATTTAGTATAAGAGTACACAGCCTAATTACTATTTGACTGGATGATAAAATTAATCATCCAATAAAACAGCAACAAACCTAATCAATAAATGAGTAATGAGCAGATTCATTAACACAGACACAGCAATATTTCACTCAGCTGATCATTAATAACCCATCAATAACTTAAAAAAGAGCTAATATCACAGACTTTAAGCGGCTTACAACGTGATTTTCTTTGTATTGATCAGTCTGCTAATGCTAACAAGTTGCTAACACGTTAGCAATACCGTTAGCCTCTACTCACCGCGATCTCTTAAAAAAAACACCCGCCATATTGGACTCAACGCAGGGAAGCAGAGAAGAGGAGCCTAAACATCAGAACCGCCGATGATTCGACACTGCTGTTAAATAAAGCGCAGAGTTGGCGGCGAGCAGCTGAAGTCCATCGATTGTTGTTACCGGATTCACACAGACAAGTTAACCACGACACTCACAGGCAGCACTTCCGCCACAGAGTTCACTACCCGCAAGGATAAAATGCTCCCAGGAAAAGCGTCTGTTATATTCATGTAAATACAATAATATATATGCATGCATGTGCCCCGGGAGAAACGCACTAAACATTTTTCGCTAGGTTTTTTAAATAAAGTTTACGGACTGTAAAGATTATTTTAACACTTTTTGTCTTTATTTATGTCCTATTGTCTCTTAAACCCTTTATGTGATTTAGGAACCGTTATTTTGAAGGGCAGAGTGCAGGCGCAGCCTCATCCTGTTTTGCTAGAAACTACACGTAGATTTAAACGTCATCATTCTCTACCCATCCTTTTTTTTTTTTTTTTTTTTTTTAATATTAAACTTTATTAAGAAACAGTATACAGAACATGTATACAATCAGAACAAAATTAACATATGCCAGGGGGTGTAATACAAAGAATTACAAACATTCAAATAATTTGTAATTACTACAAATAGTAATAGTTTTCATAGCCTTTTTGTTAAGTGATCCACTAATCAATTTTATGTAACATAAAACATCATTATAGTAATGTTTAAAATTAGGTTTTTTTTTTACTGTATTTGCATTTGTGAAAATAAAATTTAGCTAAGATAACTAACAAGTTTATTATAAAGTAAACATCTTCTTTTTTTGCCTTCGAAAGAAACAAAATACAACATTTTCCCATTTCACAGTAAAGTCTTTATAGAGATGTCCAGCAATGAATCTACTGAAGTCTTTCCAAAATGTTCTAGCGTATGAACAGATCCAGAAGAGGTGTTGCACAGTCTCAGGATGGCTTCCACAAAATCCACAGTTCACATTTATGTCCCTTTTGAACTTTGTCATGTAATGATTAGCAGGATAAAATTTATGCAGTATTTTAAATGAGACTTCCTTCACTTTATTCGTTACCAGATACTTGTTAGGAATTGTCCATACTCTTTTCCAGTTAATGTCACTGACAAAGAAATTCCAATAAGAGCAAAGTAAAAAAAGATAAGGGCTAATCGGGCAACCTTGGCGTACACCTTGATTAAGACTAAAACGAGAAGTGGTGCCATTTTTCATTCTAATAGAACTATTAGCATTGGAATACAGAGTTTTGATAGCTCTGCAGAAGATATCACCAAAACCAAATTTCTGAAGTGTAAGAAATATAAATTCATGCTCAATTGAGTCAAAGGCTTTATAGAAGTCCAGGAGAAGGATAAATGAGTCATCAGATATTAATGCTGAGTAGTCCAGAATATCCAAGACGAGTCTAATATTATTGGAGATGTGCCTGTTTGTCATAAAACCAGACTTTGTCTCGTCTACAATATCGTCCAAAATATATTTAATTCTTCTAGCTAGCAATAGAGCTAATATTTTATAATCATTATTTAGGAGGCTTATTGGTCTTCAGTTGTCTATAAAAAGTAGGTCCTTCTTAGGTTTGGGAATTAAAGTAATAAGTCCTTGAGTAAGGCTGTGGGAGGAAGAGTTCCCCTTTCAATACTTTCATTATAAACCTGCAACAAAAAGGGTGCAAGCTGAGAAGAAAATGATTTATAGAATTCAGCCACCAGCCCATCTGTGCCTGGAGATTTGTTGTTTTTAAGAAATTCAATAGATGTCAATATCTCTTTTTCAGTAATTGGACTGTCACAAAAAAGCCTATCAGCACTTTTAATCATTTCAACATTGTTTACAGAGTCAATAAATTGGGTAGCGACCTTTGCGTTATAATTGGATTCATACAACTTTGAGTAGAAATTACAACAAAACTGAGAGATAATTTTTGCATCATCACTGACCGTACCATTTATATTCAATTCATGAATAGTATTGGTTTTAGATCTATGTTTTTCTAAGCGGAAAAAATAAGCAGAATTCTGCTCTCCCTCCTCTATCCATCTTTTTCTTGAACGAACGAAAGCTCCTTCAGCTTTCTGGCGGTAAATCTCATCCAGTTTAGATTGAAAGGACCTAAGATGTAATCTATCCTCCTCCGAGACCTCGTCTGGTGGGAGTTGATATATTGCGGAAATTTGAACAATTAGATTTTCTTCTTCTGCTGCCCTTGACTTAGCTATTTTTGCCCCATACTGTCTCAACATTTTACTCGTCTCAAATTTAAAAATTTCCCAGTTTGTGCTATAGGAATTCTCAATATTAGCCTTGTGTATAAAGTGTTTTAACAGTCGTGTAATTTCAGATTTTACAATTGTATGGCTCAAAAGCGAGCTATTTAATTTCCAATATGAGGATCTATTAATTGCAATAGTAGGAAAGAGTTGCAGGTTAATATATATTGCTCTATGATCCGTAAGTGGAGTTGTAAGGATATTGACCGTGACACTGTCCTCTGATAGACTACTTGATATTAACCAGAAATCAATACGCGATTTCCTTGAACCAGAACGGTTACTCCAGGTAAATGATATATCATCAGGAAATTTGTCTCTCCAAATATCAGTTACATTAAATTTATCCATAAATGTTTCCAATCTCAAATTATTCCTAAAATGTTGTGCTGGTGGCCATCTATCTATAGTGTCATTTAGTGAAACATTAAAATCTCCTCCAATTATTAAGTTTGAACTGGGATATTTAGAGAGCCAAAAACTAATCCTTGTATCTAAAGAGTCAATTAAATTATCATTTTCAGGTTTGGTATTATAGCCATATAAATTGACAATTATGAAAATGGAGTGATTGTATTCTACTACCAGACAAATATAATGACCCAAAGAGTCGCAATCTGAATGTAGAACAATACCTTCGAAGCTACCTTTGAGAGTTGTGACCCCAGCTGCCCTCTCTGTGCCGTGCGAATACCAAACATCGTTACCCCACTGAGACTTCCAGAAGTTCACATCAGCAGATACAGAATGGCTTTCTTGGAAAAAACAAAAATGACTTTTATATTTCTTAGCAAACAAAAATAAGGCTTTACGTTTAAAGATCTGTCTCAACCCCCTGGCATTTAGGGAAACAATAGAAAATGACAATTAAGAAAACAAAAAATAAACAGCTAGAAATTTAAAGAACCAATATTATGTGCTTAACAAAAAATAAACCTCACTAAGGGACCGAGCATTGCAAGGATGAAAATAACTCGGCAGAAATACACGAAATATTTTTTAGGATACAACTCAGGTGCTGAAACTTAAAGTGTCCTCACACTATAAATGAGGCATAGACTTAATGATCCAAAACACCAGAAGGATCAATGAAAAACAGCCAACCAAGTCCAAGCAACTGTGCAACATTGTAGGGTCTTTTCTATTCCTTAGCTTCCCCCATATTCACCTCTCATTCTGAAGACGGGAAAACTTCTGTCCCATTAACAAAACCCCGGCATCCGACGTAATAGGCCTTTTTATTTTCTCTGCAAGCCTTCTCGATAATGGGCCACAACTTGCTCCGGCGCTCCCTCTCCTCTCTGGAAAGGTCCTCAGCAAACTTCAAGTCCCGGTTTTCCTTTAAGAATGGAGATGTCTTGGCTGCTTTCCACAGGCTATCTCTGGTTCTGCGGGAGATGAACTGGATGATAATAGGTCTGGGACTGGTGTTGTTTGGGCGTTTGGAGCTGACCCGATGTACGGTGTCAATGGTGTCATAAAGTTGGTTTTTACATTCAGGCAACGTAGCCAGACAAATCTCAACAGCAACTTTCCATGTATCCTCCTGTTGCTCTTCTTTGACACCAAACAGCCTGAGGTTCCACCGTCTGGAATATCGCTCGAGATCTGTGATTCTTTGCTGGTTTTTATCCATAAGCTCTTCCTCTTTGGAGATTTTCTGCTCCAATGTGCCCACTCTGCATTTGACATCTTTTATCTCTTCACATGCAAAGTCCACAGTTTTTCTGATCCCGTCAATCTGTAGTGCAAGGTTATCCATTCTTTCGTTTATTAGCTTTGATAGAGTTTCAACAATATCCACGCTATCTCCCTTTGAATGCATCGCTTTCTTTGGTGCCGGAGACTGCCTGGGTGAGACGGGTAGAGGTGGAAACTCGTCCATTACGTCCTCAGTTATTGGGAGAGGTAGTGAAAGAGCCGTATAGTCATGGCAGTTGTCAAGCAGTGGGTTTACCGACCCGGTTGTTTGGCTAGCATTAGCCTTTAGCAGTTGCTTCGTCTTGGAGCTAGACGAGGGTCTTTTATTGTCACGCTGTGACATTTTGTCTCTTAATTGATCAAAATCAGTCCTTTTCTGGCTTAAATACCGTAAAAGCTTCTAAGGTCTGAGTTGACACAGTGTTGCTACTGTATTATAAGGTTGTTTTTTTTTTCTTATTAATTGACAAAGCACAAAATACAGATATACAAATACAAAATAGCAAACACAATGTCAGGGGGTTCGTATAAAAAAGCAAAATAGACACAGTCTATTATAGAATCACATGATATTGAACAGGGAACATAGGTTTACGGTTTTGACAGCTTTTTGATTTTGAGAATGTTGTATGGTTTTAACATATTGTTTGGTTTCATTTAAAAAGCACCGAAAGGATGGTTTTGCGTTAGAAAATTTCGACTTATGTATATGAAATTTAGCCAATAATATCAATAAGTTAATCAAATAAAATTCGTTTGCCCTGTGCATGGGGTACTTAAAGAAACCAAACAATATTTTCTCGTAACAAAGAGAGAACTCAGAAAGGATAAAGGAAACAACAAAAACACAAAATTCTTGCCAGAAAAGATTCGTGTATAAGCATGACCAAAATAAATGAGAAATATCTTCCTTCACACAATTACAAAATGTACAGTTAACATCAATGTCCTTTTTATAATGTACAAGAAAAGACCTAGTTGGGTAAAAACGATGAATAACTTTAAAAGATATTTCCTTTACTTTGTTATTTAATAGAAATTTCGACGGTAAGGTCCAAATCTTCTCCCATTCCAGGTCCTGGTATAAGTTATTCCAGTAGGCGACAGCTGTTGGGACACAAGTTCTGTCTTTTTGAAACAAAGTTCGTATTTCACGGTTGTTTTTCCTCCTTACAGAAGGGAAACACACCTGACCGACATAAGTAACAGCAGGATCCAGTGGTAAAGGGGTCCAATCACTAACAACAAGATTTCTAAACAACATTAAGACCCCAGCAGGGATAGCATCAAACACTATGGCATATTCCTTTGGTGGAATAGGAAGACCATATGTATTCAAAAATTCTGAGTAAGAGAGTAAACCTCCAGCTGGATTTATAAGTTGTGCAACACGATGAATCCCATTATCAAACCAATTACTTAAAAACACAGATTTATGTTTGTATAAAATGTCTCTATTGTTCCAAATATAGTATCTATGTGGAGAAAAATTGTGTTTATAAATCAATGACCAGGAAAGAAGCATTTGTTTATGAAAGTTGGATAGTTTTAAAGGGATTTTATCGATATTGTAATTACAACGCAAAAGAAAGTTAAGACCACCAATTTTTGAGAAAATATAATTGGGAATAAAGTTCCAAATTGAGGTTGGGTTCCTGAAAAATTGTTTAATCCAGTTTATTTTAAACACATTGTTACCGTATTATAAGGTTACATTTGCTAAGCTCGGCAGTAAGCGTGTACTTACTCGGCCATCTTGGAATGCCAAATATATTGAATGTCGCAATGTTGGCAAAGAGAGGAAGTGTAAGATTTGCGCATGCGGGTACGGATCGGGTAGTGACAGACGCATTTGTCGGCCGGATTTGAAGGAGTCGACGAATTGGGACAGCCTTCGTCGCCTGGCTGTGACGTAATCAGCCTTCAAATGCGGCCTCCGGAGGATGCAGCCGACGTTTTGGGACACAGCTTTGGAGTATGCAACGATATTCCCCAGTTTAATGTTTCTGATATTATTTTCTATATGGCTAAACAACATCCATCTGTCTCTACTGTGATCAACATTGTCATCCTGTTAGGTAAATACCATATACATTGTTGTAAATGGAGGAATAGAAAACCATCCTTTACATGGTTCATCAATGACTTCAAACATTATTTCATGTCACTTAAAAAACTGAAGTCAAGCAGATTTGCCACAATCTATGATGACATTTCCCATTTGCTACTGTTTTGATCATTACCTCTATTGTGTATCAACCTGTGCTCTTTTTTTAATTCTTCCCCGTTAATACTGTGAATTTTCGTCTAGCCCCCTCCCCCCATATCCTTGCTGTTAGTTTTGTTGTATTGACTGTGTTCTTTTTTTATTTATCCTCCACGAGAGTTCATTTTCACTATATTGTGTTATGTTGTTTGTGACTGTATTGTTCCAATTGTTAATAAAAAATTTGAAGTACACTTCGAATTGGGACAGCCGTCGTCACGTGGCGGCGACGTAATCGCACTCAAAATCACAGGCGTACTTATGTTTTTACTGAATTGAATACTAAATTCTCTAATTTTGAATTTAATGAATTCCCATTTACTGATATATCCTACATTTATTTGATCAGCCATAATATCTTTTATAATTTTTTTTGACTATGTTGCAGTAGTCTTCATTTTGTAAAAGTTTGGCATTGAACTTCCAATAAGTTCTTTTATTTGATTGTCTAATTTCCGATTCTAAGCACAGTTCAATAAAGCAATGATCAGATAGAGGTGCATTTGACATCACAACCTTTACAGTGTGGCTAAGAATGATGTCACTTCCTAGCCAATAGTCTATTCTAGATTTACAAGCTCCATTTGGTTTAAACCAGGAAAAGCTCTTAATTCCTGGATTTCTTACTCTCCAAATATCTGTCAAGTTGTTATTTATCAAAAAATCTATAATTAGGTTATTTTTTTGTGGTCTACCTGTCCTTGAGGGCCATCTATCAGTCCATTCATCAGGAGTCATATTCCAATCACCACCCATTAAAATGTATTCTGTAGGGTATCGACCTTTAAGTTCAAAAATATTTAGAGTTAAATCTTCTAACATAATTTTATTTTGACTTTCATTATTATATCCATAAACGTTGACTAAAATGAAAAACAAACTTTCAACTCTCATTACAGCAATCAACCAATGACCATTCAAGTCAGTCCGTTGTAGTACAAGAATGAGTCTCTTGTAGAAAAATACAGTTTGATTTTTTACCTTTGCAGTACAAAAATAAGGTTTTTCTTTTAACAGATTCTCTTAAACCCCTAACATTTAAAGAACCAAAACAAATGTTAACATTCAACATGAACTATAGACAGAATATCACTCACCACGTGAGAAAAAAGAAAAAAAGTACTAAATGCTGAGCTCCTCAGAACAAGTTTCCACTATTTCAGTTTTGTCATTTTTAGTTCTCCTGTCTTTCCTCAACTTTGCGTCCATCAATGAAGGCATATGGACCACGAAAGTAGGCTCGTTTACCCGCACGTCTTGCTTCCTCCACCAGAGGCCATAGGCGCTGTCGATCTTGTATGTCCTCCTGCGGCAACATCTCTGCGAAGCTGATGCCTTCTTGCTTGCAGGTTGAAGAATCTTTGGTGCGCCTCCACAATTCTTCTTTAATTCGCCTCTGTGTGAATAGAATAATGATGTTTCTGTTTCTGCCATCAACTCGTTTCCCTAAGCGGTGGACAATATCAACGGCCTCTTCTAAGTTCAAGTCAGGGGCAATCTTCTGAAGCGTTTGCAAAACCTTCACTCTAATGTTTTCGTCTTTGTCTTCCTTCACCCCTTTCAGTTTTAGGCACCACCTCATTCGGTAGCGCTCTTGTTCTCTCACTCTTCTTTTCAAGTCTTCGTTTTCTTTAAGCAGCAGTTCATTCGCATTTGCCAGTTTAACAACTTTCAGTTTGCAATCAACTATCTCTGCAGCATTAAACTCTACAGCCAGGCACGTGCAGAGGGGGGGGGCTAGAGGGGCTTGAGCACCCGCCCCTTTCCCGATGGGTGCCCAAAGTGCCCTTTTGTTGAGGCAACTTTTTAAAAAAAATTATTATTATTATTTTTAATGTGTGCCTGCGTGCGGAGTCCTGTCTGTGCCCCTCAACAATAATATTTAACTATTAATCACAGTTTTGCTAAATAAAAGGATCTGGCTTGCATCAGTCACATGATCACATTTAACCAATGATCGCCCTTGACGGCAGAACGCGCTGGTTACGAGCCGGGAACGAGCTCACAAAGAGCACGCGCATTTGTTGCGGTCCGGAGCTGTAGGAGAAACACAAGTTAACTCAGAGACACAGACTGATGCGACAAAACCAGTAAGTAGGTGTACAGCGTACACTGTAGTGTGTAGCACACAGGAGTATCAGCTTATTACGTACACGTTGGTAAGCTGTCTTGTTGCAACGAACGAACTGAAACAAACGAGCGTGCTGTGTGTGCAACAGCGTTGCTCGAACCGGCAACCTTCCTATTACAAGGCGAACTTCCAACTCTTGAGCCACGATCGCCCCGAGAAGCAGATTATATTAGATTTATATTTTAAATAAGACAAAATTTGGATTTTACAGCAGTAAAATTATTGTATCTCTACAGTTTAAAAATGCAATAAGCTTTGCCCTGCACAGAGTGGATAGTGAAACAAATGGAATCATCATAATGACATTATTTCATATTTATTACTTCCCCCTCCTCATTGCTTTATTATTGTAGCTCTAGTAATAAATAATAATGTAAGGATTCTGGATCAGCACCATGGATGCCCATAGTACAGTATTCTGAAGAAGGTCTAAAATGTCACTGTGTGTGCGTGCATGTGTTTGTTTTATGTAAATGGATTTTTTTAAATTATTACTCATGATATAACATTGTCCAGACATGCCTGGTAAGGACATGAGGAGGAAACAGTAGGAGCTGTGTGAGGCTACTAAAGGCAGGGCTATAACATTTTTCTGTCATCATTTTATTATAGATTAAGTGCAAGAGTTGTTAGGTGTGGATAATTAGATTATAGTTTATTGCAATAGCAAGTTGTGCCTTGTTCTCAGATAGACAGCAAGTTGAGAGTGATATATGAAATGATGGGATGGAAGGAAGAAGAGAAGCAAAGAGTGATTCACAGGCAGAGCCTAAATTATTTCTCACAGTTTTTTGTTGCCTTATGGTTCCAAGCGCTGTCACCAATCTTTGCATTTTGTTATTATCTCATGACACTTGTTTAATCAGCTACCATCTCTCCTATGGACTTTTTAATGTCTACAGTCTCAGATCAACACAGCCCTGCCCTCCAGCACTATCCACAGCAACCCCTCAACAGCAACATTGTACCCATCAGGTAAACCATCGGCTACGTTTGCTTTGCCTTGTTGCCCATATTAGATTCTTGGTGAATGTATGTTGTTGTTATTCACCCTGTTTCAATGTGCCCCTTTTTAACTTTGAGCACCCGCCCCTTTAAACCTCTCTGCACGGCCCTGTCTACAGCCTTAGCCAAGCTGGCAACCATAGCTGCACTTTGTCTGTTTTGTTCCTTGATATCCTACAGTTGTGCTTCAAATTTTTTGTCAAGTCCCATAATGGCTTCAAAAATAGTTTTATTGGAGATATCATCTTCCTTCTCTGAAGATTTTGTTCTTTTCTCCTCTGGCGGTTGTTTTGATGGAGTTGGCGGCGCCGAGTCTGCTCCCTGTTCTCGCTTGTTTAAGCCCACGTTGGCAGCTTCAGTGCTAGCATAGCCATGGTCACTGACTTTAGCATGCGACGACGTCTTAACATTGGGGTTTGACGGCACAAATTGCAGCTTTGCATTCTTAATAACCTTTTAGACAAATTGCATCAATATGATTGTATTTGGTCCCCCTTTACAAGCTGGCTTTCTGTAACTTGAAGAACAGAGGAGTAATGACAGAGTGGTGGTGTGGGAATTGGTGTGCGAAGAAAGAATAGGATAACTTCCCTTTGTTTTGTTTTTTTGTTGTTGTTGTGTTTTGTTGTTGTTTTGTTTTTGTTTGTTTGTTTTTTAAACTATTTATTTATGTAGTTATCCTTAAGCTCTGTTATTGAAGTTTAAAATGAAATAAATAAAAATTGTTGATGATAAAAAAAAAAGTTTAAACTTCAAAGCTCATGCATGCATGCACATCCAGTGCTCAGTGTCTAATTGTGTGTTTGTGTTTTTACCTTTTTGCAGTAGCGTAGTGAAACATTTGGGCGGTGGATAAATAATGGAAAATAAAATTCAGACTACAGACGGCTTCAGGTGAGTACACGTGGTGCACAAGGACCAAAGCTCACCTTCTCAACCTGGACAAAATGAATTATTTTACACTGATACTGTAAACTTTTGTTTGTGTGTCAGGTTTCCATACATCGGAAACAGCTGCTGCATCTGTAATTCTGTCCATCCCGAGGAGAGTCCACACTCTACATCAGATCCTTGGCTCACCTATAATGACGCACAGGTGCTGCACACAACTGGATCTGCAGCTTGTGAGGAACAGCAGCACTCGGCCTACATCCTGTTTTACAAGATTAACGTAAGAAGACACAGCATCTCATCCTGAAGTGAGAGAATGGCACGCCAGCTGCAGCCTAATCCAATCTCTCTTCTTTTCTTTTTTCGGTGCCCAGACACCCTTCAGTTTCATCATGTCATCCCTATCAATAGCTGTAGAGTTGGATGGAGGATGAAGACAGCAGAGAGCAAAGGAAACAGGTAAGAGCAGACAGGTAGTCAGAGTTAACAAAAACTTTTAAAGCCAGTGTAGCTTCTGTTTTGAACACATTTATTGATGACAATTTTACATAAATAAGCAGTGTATTATACTGTTATCAGATGTGGAGTCTCACTAACCACTTTAATAGTGACTTGTGTCCCAAATACTGTTTATTTGTCTTAGTTACAGATAGTGAAATAAAAATGGAACGAGAAGCGTAGGATTTTGAATTGATACCATTGGTGCATCTACTAAAGTTCTGGGGTCAGTTTGAATATCAGTGACCTTGACCTTGAGTTCAAGTTTTCTGAAAATCTTGTGAATGCTACAACTCTGTGACGAGAAGTAAGTCTCCTAGGTCTTTAAATTTGTATATAGGTGAATCTAGTAGGAAGCTGAAGGGTTGCACTGCGGGCCATCTGTAGAGGTGTAGAGTCAACAACCTGTCTCTGAACGTGGACAAAACAAAAGAGATTGTTGACTTCAGGAGAGCACAGTGGGATCACTGCCCACTTAACATGAATGGATCCTCTGTGGAGGTCGTCAAGAGCACCAGATTTCTTGGTGTCCACCTGGCGGAGAACCTCTCCTGCTCCCTCAACACCAGCTCCATAACCAAGAAGGCCCAGCAGCGTCTCTACTTCAAGCAGAAGCTGAGGAAAGCCCATCTCCCACCATCCATTCTCACCACCTTTTACAGTGGGACTAACAAGAGCATCCTAAGTAGCTGCATCACTGTCTGGTATGGTAACTGCAGCGTATTAGATCGCAGTACCCTACAACGGATTGTGAGAGCAGCTGAGAAGATCATTGGAGTCCCTCTCCCCTCCTTATAACACCCGCTTGCTGGAGGACCCCACACAGCCTTCAAACACACTCTTCACCCTGCTGCCTTCTGGAAAGAGGTCCCAGAACATCCGGGCCCTCGCTACCAAACTACGGAAAAGTTTCTTCCCACAAGCCGTCAGACCCCTGAACACTCAGTGACTGCACTGGCACGCGCACACCTTCACACATGTCACTACCAAGCACTTATCTGCAGTATCTCACACTCACACTCATACACATACATACAAACACCAAGTTACTTTTGCACAATACTCAGCATTTTGCACATTTCCATTGTCTTGTGTCTGTATCGTCCTGTTCTGTCTAGTTTTGCACTGTTTTGTCTTGTTTATTTTTGCAGTTTTTGCACACTGCACTTTATGTAGTCCTGGGTTTGTCCGTATATGTCATATATAGCACCAGGGTCTCGGAGGAACGCGGTCTCATTTCACTCTGTACAGTACCTCTGCACGTGGTTAAAATGACAATAAAAGCCACTTGACTTGACCTGTATTTTGTAGCAGTTGCTTGGAGACGAGTGCCATACAGTTCAAATGAGCATACGTTCCAAAATATGCAAATGAGCCCCATACATCATAATGCTGATGTTTGCTGTTCAGGGTATGAACGTTCTATGCTGAAAGTTTATAAATATACAACCTTTGACTGCTTGTTTTCAGTTGAACTTTTGCAAAGCTGAGGAGATTTTCGCTGCGATCACATCAAGTCCAAAGATGTTTAAACTACTTTTTCACCGAAAGGTAAGTTTGAAGAGACTCGCAGCACCTTTCTCTGAATGTTTTCTTATGGTAAATAAGCATTTTTGAAACTTTTAAGGAAGCTTCTTGGATGATTTCTGTAAAAACTGAATTTTGAATCCAAATGAAGGATATTGTATTTTCTTACCATATACTTTGTTTTATGCCATTACTGATGTTGGTTTTCTTGTTTCTAAACAGAAATCACACAAACAAAACGTGGCAGAGAAGGAAATTCCTTCTACGTCTCATCAGAGGTAAAGAAATGCGCCACTCTTTAATGCTGCTGGAGATATTTATAGCAGTGGTTTAGTTGGAGCTGTTTTATTTCCCTTTTATTGGTGTTTTGTATTTACATCTTTTTTACTACTTCTAGTCTTGTCTATAATTTATATTGATTCAGAGATTAGCGTTGGAAAATGTAGAGTGTAAATGTACAAAATACATGATTTTGTTCCATTACAGTTATTAATTTTTATCTGCAATCTCCAGCATGTACTCCTTGTTAAAAATTTCCACTTTGAAAAATAACATTTACACTTTTGTCCTCATCAGCATCCCGGATGCTTGTGTTGCTGAAAATGGTCAAAAGAAGAAGAGAAAATGGAGACACCTCTGCTGTTCCTCGGTTTGCTTTTACACAAAACATATGAAATGCACATTCTCTTTAAATTGCACTTGTTAATTTAAAGTGACTTTACTTTTTTAATAAACTTATGTTTGTTCGTCCTCTGCAGCAAACTGACAGCGATGCAGAGGCAGAGAGCAACACTGTGAAGACACAAAAAAAGTGTCGCTGGTTTCTTTTTAAATTCTGGAAGGTATGTTTTATGGAAAGAGTCACTGTCATCAAGCATTTACTCATCACAGTTAAATGCGAAGAATTAAGAGCAATTTAGCACATCTATGTCCTCAAATTAAGTTCAAAGATGTTTAAACGTTTTTTTTTTTCACAGAAAGGTAAGTTTGAAGAGACTTGCAGGATGTTTCTCTAAATATTTTTATGGTAAATAAGCATTTTTGAATCTTTTAATGAAGCTTGATGGATGATTTCTGTAAAAACTGAATTTTGATCAGAACCAAATGAAGGATTTTGTATTTCATAGGACAAACTTTAAAACTCAATTTAAAGCATGAATAAATTGTTTTTATTTTATTTAAAGATATTCCCATATATCTGCTTCATGAGCTGACAGCTCACTAAAGTGATAAATAATATGAAATAATACCAAATTTTCTAACTGGACACTTTTCATGGAGAGACTCCCTTGGTATGTTTGTTTTATGCCATTACTGATGTTGGTTTTCTTGTTTCTAAACAGAAATTACACAAACAAAACGTGGCAGAGAAGGAAATTCCTTCTACGTCTCATCAGAGGTAAAGAAATGCGCCACTCTTTAATGCTGCTGGAGATATTTATAGCAGTGGTTTAGTTGGAGCTGTTTTATTTCCCTTTCATTGGCATTTTTCTTCCACCTTGTGTATTTACATCTTTTTTAATACTTTTGGACGTCCTCCAAAATGTTTCAACTTCAAAGCTCATGCATACATGCACATGCACTGCTCAGAATCTTGACATCTTTCCTAATTTTGTGTTTGTGTTTTTACCTTTTTGGAGCAGTGTAGCATGCGGTGGGGAAAAAATAAAAAGTCAAACTGGGACTATAGACCGCTTCGGGTGAGTACACGTGGTGCACAAAGACCAAAGCTCACTTTGTCAAAGTGGAGAAAATGAATTATTTTACACTGATACTGTAAACGTTGCGCGTGTGTGTCAGGTTTCCAAACATCGGAAACACCTGCTACATGAACTCCTGCCTGCAGAGCCTCCTCAACATTGAGGAGTTCATAAGAGACATCAGGCGTCAGGAGGTTTTGTGGAGCACAGATCCAGAAGCTCAGCTCTTAAGGTGTGCTACGTCAACCTTCTACTTTCTTCAAAAACCTGAAGAACAAAGAGATCTAACAGCAGAAATGTCTGTTTACCCTTCCTTTCTACAGAAGGCTTATTGATGTCAGGGACTGTCACGAGTCAACAGATTATGGCCTTAAAGATCACCACCTAAGAGCTTTTAAGAAGGCATTCAGCAATCAAGCTCCTGAATACACCGGCAGTGCACAGAAAGTGCGTCAGCTATTTGGACATTTCGTTTTTTGCTTTACCTTCTGATTTTGATGTACTGTTTTAAATCTCTCTGCTTTTCTTTCAGGACGCTCATGAATTCCTAACATTATTCCTCAATGAGGTCAAAAGGCTCACACCTCACCTGGAGAGGAACGCAGCTCTCCTGGGCCAAAGTTATACCTGCCCAGTAGAAGACCATCACATTTTTAAAATGGAAAACATGAGGACATGCAAGAGGTAAGCCTGTCTTTCAGAAACGCAGAGCTGGTTGCAATATTTTCATATACCTCTTTTCCACGTACCTGATCTTTACTTTAACTACGTTACTCCTGAAATGTGTAGCTGTGGTCACCAATCATCACAGCAAGAGGAATTCACCAGCTTGTCTCTTGACCTTGTTCCAGAGGGGTCTATTATAAACATGTTAGAGACATACTTGAAGGTAAGATCACAAATTCCAATAGAGTTGTCGTATCAGCGATCTTAACACACCTTTTTTGTTAGTGTTTGTGTGCATGTGTGTGTGCATATGTTGAGATTTCTTTCTACCATAAAGCCTGTTTTCTCTGTGCTGTTGTTCAGGAACAAGAAATAGAATTTCGCTGTGATTGTGGAGGGACGGCCTCAGAACTGAAGTCGTCTTTTGATACACTGCCAAGGTGAGTAAGGTCACATCAGAATTGATCGACTGACCAGGTTTCCAAACTGTGGCGCATCAAATATCAGAGTTTTTCGAGACAATATTTGAGCAGTCGTTTTCTCCCATCTTCTGTTTGTGTTTGACACTCATTCTTCTTATTTTCTACCTTGTTTGTGTTTTTTTTCTTTTCTGCCAGAGTTCTGATCTTGCATCTGAAGAGGTTTGGCTTTACACAAACCTACAACATTCAGAAGGTGGATGACCCCGTCAGGCTGCAGAGGGACTTGGTGGTGTCATCCAATCAGGTAAAAACAGACTGCAGAACGTCTCAGGCTACGTCCACACTAGCCCGGATAGATTTGAAAACTCCGTGTCCACACTAGCGTTTTCAGTCATTTTCAAATAGTTGTGCGTCTGCATTGAAACGGCCGAAAACGCTTACGTTCCAGTCCTGCGCATGCGCAAAAGTGAGTGAGAATTACAGAATTTGAAGAAAAGCTATCCGGAGCATGTACAAACTGATATTAATCTTTTTTAGGGCTGTCAAAGTTGAGAGCAATCAAAACAACTGCTGTATAATGCACTCGGCTTATCTTTGTTTAATTGCTCGCATGACTGCATCACATGACTAAAATGCGTCATCGTTTTAGAAAGTCTGCGTTTTCGAGTGTCCACACTGCGACGGGACAACTCCGTTTTGAAATGTATGCGTTTTTGAGAGCGTTTTCAAGATGCTGTGTTTTTCCTTGAGGAAAACGCCGTCTCGGTGTGGACGGGAGGTCAAAGCGGAGAGAAAAGGATGTGATTTCAAACGAAAACGCATTAGTGTGGACGTAGCCTCAGCAAATCAGCTTAATTATGGCACTGATGTGAGACTTTATGAAACTAACACTCTTTGGATTTGTTCCTTCTCAGGGTGGTGGCTGTTATAGTCTTGTCAGCGTCATCAGTCATTATGGAGGCACAGAGTCAGGTAAAACAACAGACTTGTGACAAACAGAAAATGAAAACTTGGTACTTTTCAGTGAAGGACTCACACACAAAAGCTTTTGATGTTCTAAGAAGCACTAAGTCAAAATCACTGTTTGCTTGAATCAGTTGACTTCCAGAAGTTGGATTCATTTGTCTTAATGTGATTTCAGGACACTACATCTGTAGTTCTGTCCATCCCGAGGAGAGTCAGCACTCTACATCAGATCGCTGGCTCACCTATAATGACGCACAGGTGCTCCACACAACTGGATCTGCAGTTTGTGAGGAACAGCAGCAGTCGGCCTACATCCTGTTTTACAAGAGAAACGTAAGAAGACACAGCATCTCATCCTGAAGTGAGAGAATTTTTAAATGTCCTGTTACCTTGTTAACCAGTTTTGTCTTCATTCTCAGTTCTGAAACAGGAAATGGAAGGAAGGAAGGAAGTTAAGGTCATCATCATGCTGAGAAGGAAAAGCAGTCGTCCCAGCCCACCATCGCACACTGGAGGACAAGTATAGGTAAGTATTGCCCTCAGGAGGAAGGGTCCTGCCAGAGAGCCTGGTCCTCCCAAGATTTCTTCCTCCAGGAGGGAGTTTTTTCTTGCCACCGTCGCCCCACATTCACTGGTCTCATCAGCAGGGACATTTTTAACCTCCTAAGACCTGAACTTTCATGGCATGCATTTTTAATTTCTCTGTGCCATTTAGGTTGATTGGGACCTGATGAAGGTAAAAACAAAGACATCAGATTCGGACTATCTTTTTTTGTTTCTCAAAAGAATGAGATCCACATATGAGGACATTCATTTTAAATTTCGATTGAACAGCGGCAGTGTAATGTCCTCCCTCATAAGTGGATATCAGGTTTTTGAAGAGCAAAATTTTGTATTTTGGTCTAGACAACCCAAAATGTTATGTCTACATATGTGGACACCAGGTCCTAGGAGGTTAAAACAAAATCTACTAGAGATCGTCCTTTTCTGGACCAGTGTTTGGCTTGCTCTCTGGGAACAACAAATTAGTGCTGTCAGCGTAAACGTCATTTTACCTAATGACGTTAACGCTGACAGCACTAATTTGTTGTTGTTATTATTAATATTATTATTAATTTATTTGTAAAATAAATTAAATTTAAAAAAACAAAGAAATGATTTAATTCTTTATTTTATTTTGTTTTATTAAAATCAAAATAACAACAAAAACAAAAATAACTAATAAAAAAATATTAAAAGTATTCAGTAGTGTTTTGTGAAATTTGTAATGAGCCTTAGTTAAGTTGATGTCACAGAAGTTTCTGAATCATTTAGATTGTTCAACAAACTGATTCACTCAGGTAAAGATGGTGAGCTGGAGCAATGGTACCCTTGGAGTTCAGTTTAAGTTTTCAGACAAATATTCCCTCGATCAGTTGCAGCTTCTGCTTTTAAATAAATGATTTAGCTGCAAATGTTTAGCTGCAGGTAGCAAAGTCCAAAAGTGACAACATTTCCACTGCAGTCTCTCCAGAAATGGCTTATAAAATTTTGACCAAATTAGACATTTATCCTTGGATCATTGACAACCCTGTAGGGTGAAAATCTTTGATTGTACCTTTTAGAACATTTTAACAAGTTGCTGTCTCCTGCTGCAAGTTTCCTGTTTTGGCTGAACTTCATCAGCTCAAAAAAACTCACCGTGCTGCGGTGTACTAAATGACCTCATGTAGAGGACACACTGAAGGCAGGTTTGCAATGTTTAATTAACAAAGTCAAGATCAGTTAACAACAGCTGAACTAAAGACTTTCTTTTTCTCATCGATAAAATGAGGTCCATGCCAATGCGCTCAAATGGGACCTCCATTAATGGTGAGGGGCATAAAGGTGCTTTTTGAATGACCAGCTGGTTCACCAGCTGACACCACTGGACGCACACCATCAGCGCATATCCAAACATGCAAAAAATGCAAGATGGTGGTGCGCACAGATACAGCGGCTCTATGCTCTCCACTTACCCAATTTCACTGTGCAAGAAACTGCACAATGACAATAAAAAGCTCTAAGTCTAAAACAGTTTCCTGGCCAGTAAAATCGGGCAATTATTCGCTCCAGAGTTTTATCCTATTCCAGGTGAGCAGCCATCGACTTGTAATGAGCCAGCTAAAACAATAATTTCTCAGTGGCTCTTCTGGCACCAACAAGTGGGTGTGTTCTTCCATCGTGCAAGTGTCACGACACACTGAACATGGTCTGAACATGGATTTTCCCTCGATATGTCTTTTCCACCAGTACTATGGGGTATTTGTGAATATCCATGACTGACCCGGCCAGGTGGCCAGCTGGTCTTTGGACAGGGTCACGGCAGTTTCAAGGTTCAACAAAATCCCTTTCACTGACAGACTGAAGGAAAGCTCCTCAAAAATGGAGGGTCTTCAAGCTCCTCAGTGGCAGGAAAAGGTTTCCCGGACCCAGTGTTGTATATTTGTTTCCCAAAAGATTGAAATAGTGGAGAGAAATCAGGTTCTGAAACCATCCAGAAGACAAAGTCTCCAACTGGTTTGTGGAAGTCCAGTTTCTCCAAATTAATCAGCGGGTGAAATGTCTCTTCATGGATGGTTTTGATTCTGTTGTTATTCACGAACAAAGCCCTCAAAGCAGCATAGTGAAAGAAAGTCATCTTTCATTGTTGTCTCCAGCGTGTTAAAAGAGAGATCGAGCTCAGTGATGAGTTTTGAAGCGGCTGCAGGGACTTCTCCAAGGTTTTGGCTCGAACAGTCGAAGGATGTTGTTCACAGTGGTGACACTGTTGACTGGTGATTGACAAGCACTGAGATACTAACATGACAAACACAAGAAACATCATGACTTATTCTCCTGAGTGCCTGCAAAACACAAAATCAAACTCAAAGCTTTTCTCTCAGATGCTGGTGTGGCACAATCTAATGATAAAAAGGTCATGCTAACAGCTTTTGGAGCACAGCTGCACAAAATAACAGCTTTTGGAGCACAAAATGCATTACAGGTAAACCCAGTACCCAAACATGTTAACAAGGATAAAGAAAAAATCTGAAACAAAAGCAGGTAGTGTGGTGATTTATGTTGTGAGGATGCTTTCACTCCCATCAAAGTCACCCAGTGTTGAGAACCCAAATGAGCCCAAAAACCTCAAGTGGCTGCAACCAACAGCGAACGTCAAGAAGTGGATACTTGCATGTTGAGCCAGAAACATGCAGAAAACCCAAAAGAGGCAAGACAGCACATCTTGGTCCCACTCAGGCAGTACGAACACCTGGAAAGAGGAGCCCACAGTTCAGACCCAAGGTCACTGGTAAGGACACCAGCCAGTTATAAGTCTAGTTTTAATTTTCATTTTAGTTAGTGTTATGGCCTTTCTAAGGGTGGCCAGACCATAATATAAGGGTGATCCACCCCTGTCTGACCCCAAGCAGCACATCACACAACCAGTACAATTTTGATGGTGATTATTTTTCACAGTGATTGAATTCTAACAAAGGAAAGGAGCAAACTATAGCTTCGGGGTGGACCCCAAAACAACAAACAAAAGGGACCGTATCTAAAGGATGTACAAAACTTATTTATGAAAAGAATAAAACCAAGTGACAATGTCTTATCTCCCTAACTAAGAAAAACATGAGAAAAGGGTAATCAAATAAAAGGCAGTCCACCCCTACATGCTCCTGTATAAAGAAACAGGTAACACAAAGCCTGCAGGTTGAGGTCCATGGCGGTTGTCATCTTATATGTTGTCTCCAGGTCAAGGAGACAACATATAAGATGGATAGACAGACAGATTTCAAAATAGCCAGCTGGAATGTTAAGGGGTTGAATAACGGGATTAAGAGGAAGAAAATATTAACATATCTAAAGTTATCAAGAGTTGATATAGCCTTTATTCAAGAAATGCACATGTGTAAGTCAGAAGCCTTAAAACTTAAATGTTCCTGGGTAGGTAAAGTCTTTTCCAGTCCTGGAACTGGTAAAAGTAGGGGAGTGTCTGTTCTGATTCATAAAGCAGTTAGCTTTACTGAAACAAAAGTAATAACAGATAAGGAAGGTAGATTTATATTGGTTGATGGACAACTACTGGACACACCAATAATTTTATGTAATATCTATGCACCTAATGCGCCTTTTTTTCACAACCTGTCACAGTATCTTTTGGAATTAGGAGGTGCACAAATAGTGGTAGGAGGAGATTTTAATCAAATACTGGATCAAGACCTAGATAGATCACTTCCTAGGAGAGGCACAGAGAGTAAATCTGTAGTTGCCATAAGGCAGATGACCTCAGATTTAGGTCTGAATGATATTTGGCGGACCAATGCATCCAGAAGGCAGGGAATATCCTTTTACTCTCCGCCTCATAATGTTTATACTAGAATCGACTACTTTCTTATGTTCTGAAGCCTTAGTGAATAACTCTATAGATTCAAGTATTGGTAATATAGTATTCTCGGACCATGTGCCAATTTTTCTATGTCTTGGAAATATTTTACAGATTCCTGAAAGCCGCAGATGGCATTTAAATGTGTCCTTAATTAAAGACTCTGGGTTTATTAAATGATAAGTGATGAAATACAATTTTACAAACAGACAAATAATCGAGAGGACACTACATTGGCTACTTGGTGGGATGCTATGAAGGCATACTTAACAGCGGCCTCCCATGGACGAAACATGATAGAGCCTGTTGCCTGAAACTAGGAGAAAAATTGAAACGGGATTGGCATTCAGGGTGTGTTTTCCTTGAGGAAAACGCCGTCTCGGTGTGGACGGGAGGTCAAGCGGAGAGAAAAGATGTGTTTCAAACGAAAACGCATTAGGGTGGACGTTGCCCAGCAATCAGCTTAATTAGGCACTGATGTGAGACTTAAAACTAACACTCTTTGGATTGTTCCTTCTCAGGGTGGTGGCTGTTATAGTCTTGTCAGCGTCATCGTCATTATGGAGGCACAGAGGCAGGTAAAACAACAGACTTGTGACAAACAGAAAATGAAAACTTGTACTTTTCAGTGAAGGACTCACACACAAAAGCTTTTGAGTTCTAAGAAGCATAAGTCAAAATCACTGTTTGCTTGAATCAGTTGACTTCCAGAAGTTGGATCATTTGTCTTAATGTGATTTCAGGACACTACATCTGTAGTTCTGTCCATCCCAGGGAGAGCAGCACTCTACATCAGATCGCTGGCCACCTATAATGACGCACAGGTGCTCCACAAACGGATCTGCAGTTTGTGAGGAACAGCAGCAGCGGCCTACATCCTGTTTACAAGAGAAACGTAAGAAGACACAGCATCCATCCTGAAGTGAGAGAATTTTTAAATGTCCTGTTACCTTGTTAACCAGTTTTGTCTTCATTCTCAGTTCTGAAACAGGAAATGGAAGGAAGGAAGGAAGTTAAGGTCATCATCATGCTGAGAAGGAAAAGCAGTCGTCCCAGCCCACCATCGCACACGGGAGGACAAGTATAGGTAAGTATGCCCTCAGGAGGAAGGGTCCTCCCAGAGAGCCTGGTCCTCCAAGATCTTCCTCCAGGAGGGAGTTTTTTCTTGCCACCGTCGCCCCACATTCACTGGTCTCATCAGCAGGGACATTTTTAACCTCCTAAGACCTGAACTTTCATGGCATGCATTTTTAATTTCTCTGTGCCATTGGTTGATTGGGACCTGATGAAGTAAAAACAAAGACATCAGATTCGGACTACTTTTTTTGTTTCTCAAAGAATGAGATCCACATATGAGGACATTCATTTTAATTTCGATTGAACAGGGCAGTGTAATGCCTCCCATAAGTGGATATCAGGTTTGAAGACAATTGACAGACACAACCCAAATGTTATGTCACATATGTGGACACCAGGTCCTAGGAGGTTAAAACAAAATCTACTAGAGATCGTCCTTTTCTGGACCAGTGTTGGCTTGCCCTGGAACAACAAATTAGTGCTGTCAGGTAAACGTCATTTACCAATGACGTTACGCTGACAGCACTAATTTGTTGTTTATTTTATTTATTATTAATTTATTTGAAAATAAATTAATAAAAAAACAAAGAAATGATTTATCTTTATTTTATTTTGTTTTATTAAAATCAAATAACAACAAAAACAAAATAACTAATAAAAAAATATAAAAGTATTCAGTAGTGTTTGTGAAATTTGTAAGAGCCTGTTAAGTTGATGTCACAGAAGTTTCTGAATCATTTAGATGTTCAACAACTGATTCACTCAGGTAAAGATGGTGAGCTGAGCAATGGTACCCTGGAGTTCAGTTTAAGTTTCAGACAAATATTCCCTCGATCAGTTGCAGCTTCTGCTTTTAAATAAATGATTTAGCTGCAAATGTTTAGCTGCAGGTAGCAAAGTCCAAAAGTGACAACATTCCACTGCAGTCTCTCCAGAAATGGCTTATAAAATTTTGACCAAATTAGACATTATCCTTGGATCATTGACAACCCTGTAGGGTGAAAATCTTATGTACCTTTTTAAACATTAACAAGTTGGTCTCCGCTGCAAGTTTCCTGTTTGGCTGAACTTCACAGCTCAAAAAAACTCACCGTGCTGCGGGTGTACTAATGACTCATGTAGAGGACACACTGAAGGCAGGTTTGCAATGTTTAATTAACAAAGTCAAGATCAGTTAACAACAGCTGAACTAAAGACTTTCTTTTCTCATCGATAAAATGAGGTCCATGCCAATGCGCTCAAATGGGACCTCCATTAATGGTGAGGGGCATAAAGGTGCTTTTTGAATGACCAGCTGGTTCACCAGCTGACACACTGGACGCACACCATCGCGCATATCCAAACATGCAAAAAAGCAAGATGGTGGTGCGCACAGATACAGCGGCTCTATGCTCTCCACTTACCCAATTTCACTGTGCAAGAAACTGCACAATGACAATAAAAAGCTCTAAGTCTAAAACAGTTTCCTGGCCAGAAAATCGGGCAATTATTCGCTCCAGAGTTTTATCCTATCCAGGTGACAGCCATCGACTTGTAATGAGCCACGCTAAACAATAATTTCTCAGTGGCTCTCTGGCACAACAAGTGGGTGTGTTCTCCACGTGCAAGGGTCACGACACACTGAACATGGCTGAACATGTATTTTTTATGGTAAATAAGCATTTTTGAATCTTTTAATGAAGCTTGATGGATGATTTCTGTAAAAACTGAATTTTGATCAGAACCAAATGAAGGATTTTGTATTTCATAGGACAAACTTTAAAACTCAATTTAAAGCATGAATAAATTGTTTTTATTTTATTTAAAGATATTCCCATATATCTGCTTCATGAGCTGACAGCTCACTAAAGTGATAAATAATATGAAATAATACCAAATTTTCTAACTGGACACTTTTCATGGAGAGACTCCCTTGGTATGTTTGTTTTATGCCATTACTGATGTTGGTTTTCTTGTTTCTAAACAGAAATTACACAAACAAAACGTGGCAGAGAAGGAAATTCCTTCTACGTCTCATCAGAGGTAAAGAAATGCGCCACTCTTTAATGCTGCTGGAGATATTTATAGCAGTGGTTTAGTTGGAGCTGTTTTATTTCCCTTTCATTGGCATTTTTCTTCCACCTTGTGTATTTACATCTTTTTTAATACTTTTGGACGTCCTCCAAAATGTTTCAACTTCAAAGCTCATGCATACATGCACATGCACTGCTCAGAATCTTGACATCTTTCCTAATTTTGTGTTTGTGTTTTTACCTTTTTGGAGCAGTGTAGCATGCGGTGGGGAAAAAATAAAAGTCAAACTGGGACTATAGACCGCTTCGGGTGAGTACACGTGGTGCACAAAGACCAAAGCTCACTTTGTCAAAGTGGAGAAAATGAATTATTTTACACTGATACTGTAAACGTTGCGCGTGTGTGTCAGGTTTCCAAACATCGGAAACACCTGCTACATGAACTCCTGCCTGCAGAGCCTCCTCAACATTGAGGAGTTCATAAGAGACATCAGGCGTCAGGAGGTTTTGTGGAGCACAGATCCAGAAGCTCAGCTCTTAAGGTGTGCTACGTCAACCTTCTACTTTCTTCAAAAACCTGAAGAACAAAGAGATCTAACAGCAGAAATGTCTGTTTACCCTTCCTTTCTACAGAAGGCTTATTGATGTCAGGGACTGTCACGAGTCAACAGATTATGGCCTTAAAGATCACCACCTAAGAGCTTTTAAGAAGGCATTCAGCAATCAAGCTCCTGAATACACCGGCAGTGCACAGAAAGTGCGTCAGCTATTTGGACATTTCGTTTTTTGCTTTACCTTCTGATTTTGATGTACTGTTTTAAATCTCTCTGCTTTTCTTTCAGGACGCTCATGAATTCCTAACATTATTCCTCAATGAGGTCAAAAGGCTCACACCTCACCTGGAGAGGAACGCAGCTCTCCTGGGCCAAAGTTATACCTGCCCAGTAGAAGACCATCACATTTTTAAAATGGAAAACATGAGGACATGC
This sequence comes from Simochromis diagramma, assembly GCF_900408965.1. Classification (NCBI taxonomy): domain Eukaryota; kingdom Metazoa; phylum Chordata; class Actinopteri; order Cichliformes; family Cichlidae; genus Simochromis; species Simochromis diagramma. Next base: position 18,338,802 of record NW_024387523.1, on the reverse strand, counting down.
AAGAGGTAAGCCTGTCTTTCAGAAACGCAGAGCTGGTTGCAATATTTTCATATACCTCTTTTCCACGTACCTGATCTTTACTTTAACTACGTTACTCCTGAAATGTGTAGCTGTGGTCACCAATCATCACAGCAAGAGGAATTCACCAGCTTGTCTCTTGACCTTGTTCCAGAGGGGTCTATTATAAACATGTTAGAGACATACTTGAAGGTAAGATCACAAATTCCAATAGAGTTGTCGTATCAGCGATCTTAACACACCTTTTTTGTTAGTGTTTGTGTGCATGTGTGTGTGCATATGTTGAGATTTCTTTCTACCATAAAGCCTGTTTTCTCTGTGCTGTTGTTCAGGAACAAGAAATAGAATTTCGCTGTGATTGTGGAGGGACGGCCTCAGAACTGAAGTCGTCTTTTGATACACTGCCAAGGTGAGTAAGGTCACATCAGAATTGATCGACTGACCAGGTTTCCAAACTGTGGCGCATCAAATATCAGAGTTTTTCGAGACAATATTTGAGCAGTCGTTTTCTCCCATCTTCTGTTTGTGTTTGACACTCATTCTTCTTATTTTCTACCTTGTTTGTGTTTTTTTTCTTTTCTGCCAGAGTTCTGATCTTGCATCTGAAGAGGTTTGGCTTTACACAAACCTACAAAATTCAGAAGGTGGATGACCCCGTCAGGCTGCAGAGGGACTTGGTGGTGTCATCCAATCAGGTAAAAACAGACTGCAGAACGTCTCAGGCTACGTCCACACTAGCCCGGATAGATTTGAAAACTCCGTGTCCACACTAGCGTTTTCAGTCATTTTCAAATAGTTGTGCGTCTGCATTGAAACGGCCGAAAACGCTTACGTTCCAGTCCTGCGCATGCGCAAAAGTGAGTGAGAATTACAGAATTTGAAGAAAAGCTATCCGGAGCATGTACAAACTGATATTAATCTTTTTTAGGGCTGTCAAAGTTGAGAGCAATCAAAACAACTGCTGTATAATGCACTCGGCTTATCTTTGTTTAATTGCTCGCATGACTGCATCACATGACTAAAATGCGTCATCGTTTTAGAAAGTCTGCGTTTTCGAGTGTCCACACTGCGACGGGACAACTCCGTTTTGAAATGTATGCGTTTTTGAGAGCGTTTTCAAGATGCTGTGTTTTTCCTTGAGGAAAACGCCGTCTCGGTGTGGACGGGAGGTCAAAGCGGAGAGAAAAGGATGTGATTTCAAACGAAAACGCATTAGTGTGGACTTAGCCTCAGCAAATCAGCTTAATTATGGCACTGATGTGAGACTTTATGAAACTAACACTCTTTGGATTTGTTCCTTCTCAGGGTGGTGGCTGTTATAGTCTTGTCAGCGTCATCAGTCATTATGGAGGCACAGAGTCAGGTAAAACAACAGACTTGTGACAAACAGAAAATGAAAACTTGGTACTTTTCAGTGAAGGACTCACACACAAAAGCTTTTGATGTTCTAAGAAGCACTAAGTCAAAATCACTGTTTGCTTGAATCAGTTGACTTCCAGAAGTTGGATTCATTTGTCTTAATGTGATTTCAGGACACTACATCTGTAGTTCTGTCCATCCCGAGGAGAGTCAGCACTCTACATCAGATCGCTGGCTCACCTATAATGACGCACAGGTGCTCCACACAACTGGATCTGCAGTTTGTGAGGAACAGCAGCAGTCGGCCTACATCCTGTTTTACAAGAGAAACGTAAGAAGACACAGCATCTCATCCTGAAGTGAGAGAATTTTTAAATGTCCTGTTACCTTGTTAACCAGTTTTGTCTTCATTCTCAGTTCTGAAACAGGAAATGGAAGGAAGGAAGGAAGTTAAGGTCATCATCATGCTGAGAAGGAAAAGCAGTCGTCCCAGCCCACCATCGCACAGTGGAGGACAAGTATAGGTAAGTATTGCCCTCAGGAGGAAGGGTCCTGCCAGAGAGCCTGGTCCTCCCAAGATTTCTTCCTCCAGGAGGGAGTTTTTTCTTGCCACCGTCGCCCCACATTCACTGGTCTCATCAGCAGGGACATTTTTAACCTCCTAAGACCTGAACTTTCATGGCATGCATTTTTAATTTCTCTGTGCCATTTAGGTTGATTGGGACCTGATGAAGGTAAAAACAAAGACATCAGATTCGGACTATCTTTTTTTTGTTTCTCAAAAGAATGAGATCCACATATGAGGACATTCATTTTAAATTTCGATTGAACAGCGGCAGTGTAATGTCCTCCCTCATAAGTGGATATCAGGTTTTTGAAGAGCAAAATTTTGTATTTTGGTCTAGACAACCCAAAATGTTATGTCTACATATGTGGACACCAGGTCCTAGGAGGTTAAAACAAAATCTACTAGAGATCGTCCTTTTCTGGACCAGTGTTTGGCTTGCTCTCTGGGAACAACAAATTAGTGCTGTCAGCGTAAACGTCATTTTACCTAATGACGTTAACGCTGACAGCACTAATTTGTTGTTGTTATTATTAATATTATTATTAATTTATTTGTAAAATAAATTAAATTTAAAAAAACAAAGAAATGATTTAATTCTTTATTTTATTTTGTTTTATTAAAATCAAAATAACAACAAAAACAAAAATAACTAATAAAAAAATATTAAAAGTATTCAGTAGTGTTTTGTGAAATTTGTAATGAGCCTTAGTTAAGTTGATGTCACAGAAGTTTCTGAATCATTTAGATTGTTCAACAAACTGATTCACTCAGGTAAAGATGGTGAGCTGGAGCAATGGTACCCTTGGAGTTCAGTTTAAGTTTTCAGACAAATATTCCCTCGATCAGTTGCAGCTTCTGCTTTTAAATAAATGATTTAGCTGCAAATGTTTAGCTGCAGGTAGCAAAGTCCAAAAGTGACAACATTTCCACTGCAGTCTCTCCAGAAATGGCTTATAAAATTTTGACCAAATTAGACATTTATCCTTGGATCATTGACAACCCTGTAGGGTGAAAATCTTTGATTGTACCTTTTAGAACATTTTAACAAGTTGCTGTCTCCTGCTGCAAGTTTCCTGTTTTGGCTGAACTTCATCAGCTCAAAAAAACTCACCGTGCTGCGGTGTACTAAATGACCTCATGTAGAGGACACACTGAAGGCAGGTTTGCAATGTTTAATTAACAAAGTCAAGATCAGTTAACAACAGCTGAACTAAAGACTTTCTTTTTCTCATCGATAAAATGAGGTCCATGCCAATGCGCTCAAATGGGACCTCCATTAATGGTGAGGGGCATAAAGGTGCTTTTTGAATGACCAGCTGGTTCACCAGCTGACACCACTGGACGCACACCATCAGCGCATATCCAAACATGCAAAAAATGCAAGATGGTGGTGCGCACAGATACAGCGGCTCTATGCTCTCCACTTACCCAATTTCACTGTGCAAGAAACTGCACAATGACAATAAAAAGCTCTAAGTCTAAAACAGTTTCCTGGCCAGTAAAATCGGGCAATTATTCGCTCCAGAGTTTTATCCTATTCCAGGTGAGCAGCCATCGACTTGTAATGAGCCAGCTAAAACAATAATTTCTCAGTGGCTCTTCTGGCACCAACAAGTGGGTGTGTTCTTCCATCGTGCAAGTGTCACGACACACTGAACATGGTCTGAACATGGATTTTCCCTCGATATGTCTTTTCCACCAGTACTATGGGGTATTTGTGAATATCCATGACTGACCCGGCCAGGTGGCCAGCTGGCCTTTGGACAGGGTCACGGCAGTTTCAAGGTTCAACAAAATCCCTTTCACTGACAGACTGAAGGAAAGCTCCTCAAAAATGGAGGGTCTTCAAGCTCCTCAGTGGCAGGAAAAGGTTTCCCGGACCCAGTGTTGTATATTTGTTTCCCAAAAGATTGAAATAGTGGAGAGAAATCAGGTTCTGAAACCATCCAGAAGACAAAGTCTCCAACTGGTTTGTGGAAGTCCAGTTTCTCCAAATTAATCAGCGGGTGAAATGTCTCTTCATAGATGGTTTTGATTCTGTTGTTATTCACGAACAAAGCCCTCAAAGCAGCATGTGAAAGAAAGTCATCTTTCATTGTTGTCTCCAGCGTGTTAAAAGAGAGATCGAGCTCAGTGATGAGTTTTGAAGCGGCTGCAGGGACTTCTCCAAGGTTTTGGCTCGAACAGTCGAAGGATGTTGTTCACAGTGGTGACACTGTTGACTGGTGATTGACAAGCACTGAGATACTAACATGACAAACACAAGAAACATCATGACTTATTCTCCTGAGTGCCTGCAAAACACAAAATCAAACTCAAAGCTTTTCTCTCAGATGCTGGTGTGGCACAATCTAATGATAAAAAAGGTCATGCTAACAGCTTTTGGAGCACAGCTGCACAAAATAACAGCTTTTGGAGCACAAAATGCATTACAGGTAAACCCAGTACCCAAACATGTTAACAAGGATAAAGAAAAAATCTGAAACAAAAGCAGGTAGTGTGGTGATTTATGTTGTGAGGATGCTTTCACTCCCATCAAAGTCACCCAGTGTTGAGAACCCAAATGAGCCCAAAAACCTCAAGTGGCTGCAACCAACAGCGAACGTCAAGAAGTGGATACTTGCATGTTGAGCCAGAAACATGCAGAAAACCCAAAAGAGGCAAGACAGCACATCTTGGTCCCACTCAGGCAGTACGAACACCTGGAAAGAGGAGCCCACAGTTCAGACCCAAGGTCACTGGTAAGGACACCAGCCAGTTATAAGTCTAGTTTTAATTTTCATTTTAGTTAGTGTTATGGCCTTTCTAAGGGTGGCCAGACCATAATATAAGGGTGATCCACCCCTGTCTGACCCCAAGCAGCACATCACACAACCAGTACAATTTTGATGGTGATTATTTTTCACAGTGATTGAATTCTAACAAAGGAAAGGAGCAAACTATAGCTTCGGGGTGGACCCCAAAACAACAAACAAAAGGGACCGTATCTAAAGGATGTACAAAACTTATTTATGAAAAGAATAAAACCAAGTGACAATGTCTTATCTCCCTAACTAAGAAAAACATGAGAAAAGGGTAATCAAATAAAAAGGCAGTCCACCCCTACATGCTCCTGTATAAAGAAACAGGTAACACAAAGCCTGCAGGTTGAGGTCCATGGCGGTGTCATCTTATATGTTGTCTCCAGGTCAAGGAGACAACATATAAGATGGATAGACAGACAGATTTCAAAATAGCCAGCTGGAATGTTAAGGGGTTGAATAACGGGATTAAGAGGAAGAAAATATTAACATATCTAAAGTTATCAAGAGTTGATATAGCCTTTATTCAAGAAATGCACATGTGTAAGTCAGAAGCCTTAAAACTTAAATGTTCCTGGGTAGGTAAAGTCTTTTCCAGTCCTGGAACTGGTAAAAGTAGGGGAGTGTCTGTTCTGATTCATAAAGCAGTTAGCTTTACTGAAACAAAAGTAATAACAGATAAGGAAGGTAGATTTATATTGGTTGATGGACAACTACTGGACACACCAATAATTTTATGTAATATCTATGCACCTAATGCGCCTTTTTTCACAACCTGTCACAGTATCTTTTGGAATTAGGAGGTGCACAAATAGTGGTAGGAGGAGATTTTAATCAAATACTGGATCAAGACCTAGATAGATCACTTCCTAGGAGAGGCACAGAGAGTAAATCTGTAGTTGCCATAAGGCAGATGACCTCAGATTTAGGTCTGAATGATATTTGGCGGACAATGCATCCAGAAGGCAGGGAATATTCCTTTTACTCTCCGCCTCATAATGTTTATACTAGAATCGACTACTTTCTTATTTCTGAAGCCTTAGTGAATAACTCTATAGATTCAAGTATTGGTAATATAGTATTCTCGGACCATGTGCCAATTTTTCTATGTCTTGGAAATATTTTACAGATTCCTGAAAGCCGCAGATGGCATTTAAATGTGTCCTTAATTAAAGACTCTGGGTTTATTAAATTGATAAGTGATGAAATACAATTTTACAAACAGACAAATAATCGAGAGGACACTACATTGGCTACTTGGTGGGATGCTATGAAGGCATACTTAACAGCGGCCTCCCATGGACGAACATGATAGAGCCTGCCTGAAACTAGGAGAAAAATTGAAACGGGAGTGGCATTCAGGGAGGGAAACATGGGTGTACGGGGCGCGGGAGCCAACCCTGATGCGCGGCCTGTGAAATGCGACCCAGGGGTACTCTGGGACCCCCGGGGTCCGGAGCTGCCCCGAAGGGGAGCACAAGTGTTAATTGGGACACGGCGTACATCAGCTGCTGTTGAAATCAGGTGATAGACTATGAGCACGTTAAAAAAAAAAGAAAAAAAAAAGACTATGTGCACGTTAGCATATGCTACTTCCGGTGCGGAAACTCCTCAGGGGAGATTTGTTTCCGGTGTCCTATTCGCTCTTTGTTTACGGTCCAAAACAAGTTAAGAAAGTGAATGAATCAAGCCGCGATTAACATTTCTATAGATGTCTTGGGCATTTACCCAATATATCTGTAAATTATGTTCATCGACTTGTCGATATTTTTCCCCGCGCCTCAGAGCAAAAGAGAAAAGGGATTCAAATGTTATATTTCTCAGTATTTGTAAACAGCTGTCCCTCATTTATCGCGGGTGTTATGTTCTAAAAATAACCAGCGATATGTGAAATCAAGTAGCCAATTTTATTTTTTGACAGTGCAAAACATTTCGTCGACATCCACTGCACTTCAGAGTCACACTGCTAGCAATCGATGCAGCGATTCTGTACTGTACAGGAGAGACGTCACGGAGGAGATCGTCTGCAGCGATCAGGACACAATGTGATGTAAAAAATAAATAAATAAATAAGGGGCTTCCGGTGTGGCGGTAGAGCAGTATGGTCGCATAAGTACAGATCTCTTGTAAGCCAAGTAGATAAACTCCGCTAAAACACGAATTGAAGCGTGAGACAAAACAACTTTGGAAGATGAGCGGAGGGACAACAAAAGCAAAGAATAAAAAAAACTACGGACACCCAAGGTAAAGACATAAAACATCCGAACAACGAGCACAAGCTAGCACCTGAAGCTAATATGGCCGCGTTTCAAAACGGACTGGATTGTATTAGCAAACAAATTCAATCACTCCAAAATGAATTGAAATCAGACTTCACGACGTTCAAAGAAGAAATTACTGGCCAAATGAGACACGAACTGTCTAAATTCAAAGAAGACATCGACCAGAAGTTTAAGAGCATGACTACAGAACTTAAAGAACAAGAAGGGAAATTAGAAGCTGCGCTGACGCGCACGGAAGAAATAGAGACGTGGAGCCACGAGGCCAATCAAACCCTGACAGAACTAATGAGAGAACAAAAAACGATGATGACCAAATTGGATGACTTGGAACTGCGATCCAGACGTAACAATCTGCGGATCTACGGAATACAAGAGGGAGCCGAATCTAAGGCAGAATCGCTGGCCCAGTTTCTGGAAGCCTGGCTCAGAGAGGAGCTTAATATTAACATCAACCTCCAGATTCAACGCGCACACCGAGCATTAACCCCGAAACCGGCAGCGGGTCTCCCCCCAAGGTCAGTCGTTGTCAATTTCCAACAATTCACAACTAAAGAGATGATACTTAAAAAGGCATGGGAAAAGAAAATAGTCACTCTGGACGGAAGCAGGGTTTATTTTGACCACGACTACTCGGCGAGAATGGTGCAAGAACGTAAAGCGTACGTGAATATCAAAAAGATACTAAAGAAAGAAGGCATCCGCTTCCAGACTCCTCTCAGCAAGATGCGAATCCACTGGCCATTTGTGTCTATCTTGACAAGACACAAATGAACAACTACAGGCCGATCTCAAATCTCCCATTTTTAAGTAAGATCATTGAAAAAGCAGTTTCTCAACAGCTCAGTTACTTCTTAAAACAGAATAACTGCTACGATGCCTTCCAGTCAGGTTTTAGACAGAATCACAGCACTGAAACCGCTCTGACCAAAGTGTTCAATGACATATGTCTGAATACAGACAGTGGAAAAATGTCAGTCCTAGTTTTACTGGATCTCAGTGCAGCATTTGATACAGTTGACCACAACATATTACTCAAACGACTGGAGAACTGGGCAGGTCTTTCAGGAACTGTACTAAACTGGTTCAAAACATACTTAGAAAACAGGAAATACTTTGTATCAATAGGTAACTTCACATCTGAGCAGACAAGTATCACATGTGGAGTTCCCCAAGGTTCCATCTTGGGACCCCTTCTGTTTAACATTTACATGCTCCCACTGGCACAGATTATAAAGAACAACAAAATAAACTATCATAGCTATGCAGATGACACACAAATATATATCACAATGTCACCAGGAGACCGAGGCCCTGTACAGGCTCTTGGTAAATGCATTGAGGAAATTAATGACTGGCTGTGCCATAATTTTCTCCAGCTAAACAAAAACAAAACTGAGGTAACAGTCTTTGGCGCCAAAGAAAAACGATTACAGGTCACCAGAGAACTTCAATCTATACACCTAAAAACCACAAACCAGGTGAGAAATTTGGGTGTAGTGATGGATGCAGACCTGAACTTAGAAAAACACATTAAGACAATAACAAAGTCAGCTTACTATCACCTCAAGAATATATCAAGGATAAAAGATCTGATGTCTCAACAGGACCTGGAAAAACTAGTCCATGCATTCATCTTTAGTAGGCTTGATTACTGTAACAGCATCTTTACAGGTCTACCTAAAAAATCAGTCAGACAACTACAGCTCATTCAGAACTCGGCTGCTCGAGTCCTCACTAAGACCAAAAAAGTGGACCACATCAGTCCAGCTCTGAGGTCTTTACACTGGCTGCCTGTCCGTCAGAGGATAGACTTTAAAGTTCTGATGCTGGTCTATAAAGCTCTGAATGGTTTAGGACCAAAATACATCAGTGACCTCCTGACCCAGTATGAACCTTCCAGATCCCTCAGGTCATCTGGATCTGGTCTTTTATCAGTTCCCAGAGTCAGAACCAGACACGGAGAAGCTGCATTCAGCTTTTATGCTCCTTATATCTGGAACAAACTCCCAGAAAGCCTCAGATCAGCTGAAACACTCAGTTTATTTAAATCCAGGTTGAAGACTCACCTGTTCTCAGCTGCATTTGAATAAAGCACCAAATCCACACTGTTAAGCTTAAATTTCAAAACTTACATTTAACTACTGATTTTATCTGTTTTGATTTTATATACTGTTTTGTTTGTTTGTTAATTAGTTTGTTTGTTTGCTTGTTTTAATCAATTTTAAATCATGCTTTTTATTTGTTTTTGTTTCTAATGTCTCTGTAAAGCACTTTGAATCACCTTGTTGTTGAATTGTGCTATACAAATAAACTTGCCTTGCCTTGCCTTGCCAAATGGAGTGAAAACTTACGGCAACGCGGAGGAGGCTGCTAACGACCTGCAAGCAAGAGGATACAACGTGGAAAAAGGGATAAACAGCCGGGAGAGAGAGAGCACCGAGGGATGTCTGTCAATCGGGGCAGCGACATGGAAACCGGTCCGGCCCACGTATGCTGGGGTGGCTAGCAGGCGAGCTCGAGAGACACTTCAAGAATTTCAGTATAATGATAACCATGCATGAGAGGCGTATAAGGAGACGTATAACAACAAGATGGATTCACGGTGTGTCTGGTAGGATTATATGGAAACACAAAGTTGGCTAGGGATGGACACAGTAATGACTAGTATGAGTGTGACAATCTTTCGTGAGTCATATCTCATTACTGGAGGGGGGCCCTTTCAATATGAGAGACATACCCCCCAAAAACAAAGAGAGGAACAACAGGTGGGGAAGGTGGCTGGTACCGCTTTATTGAAGTCCTCTTATCTGTACATAGTTAAACTAAGTTGTAACTTGTTGATGAAAATGTTTTGTTTAAACAAGGGTTCAATGGAGTGCCTGTGGGGGTCTCAAAAGATAGCCGGTAGATCACAAAAGGATAATGCTCACTGCACATGAAGAAATAAAGTGTATGTCCTTAAATGTTAATGGAATCTGTAACCCAGTTAAAAGAGCCAAGATTATGACTAAACTGAAAAAGGAGAAGACACAGATAACTTTCCTACAAGAAACTCATTTATCAAAAATAGAACACGAAAAATTGAGGAAATTTGGGTTCAAAAACACCTTTTACAGCTCTCATACAAACTCTAGGAAAAGAGGGGTTGCAATTCTCATAACTAATTCCCTTAAGTTTCAATCTCACAAAGAAATAAAGGATAAGGAAGGTAGATATGTCATTGTCAAGGGTGTGATTAATCAAACAATGGTCACATTGATGAATGTGTATGCCCCCCCTGAAAGTAATAAGGAATTCTTTAAATTGATTTTTGATATTCTTGTGCTAGAAGCACAAGGTATATGCATATGTGGAGGAGATTTTAATGTGATATTAGATAGTGACTTGGACACAACCAGCCTGAAGAAAAATAAAAATTCTAACACTAACTATTTTGATGTCTGGAGAGCTTTGCATCCGCTACAGAGGAATTATAGTCGTCATTCAGCAACACATTATGTATATTCAAGAATAGACTACTTCTTTATGCAAAAAGGGAATAGAGATATAATAACAGATTGTTGGATTGGAGTGGCAGATGTGTCGGACCATAGTGCTATCTACTTAAAAATCTATCTTAAAGGTAGACCAAAAAACACAATATGGAGATTAAATGTGGGGCTATTAAGCAATAAATCTGTGGTAGAACAAATACAAAAAGATGTCAAAACTTATTTAGAAGAAAATGACAATGGTGAAACCGATCCAATTATTCTATGGGACTGTTTGAAGGCAGTTATACGTGGGAAACTAATCGCAATATCAAGTAACCTTAAAAGAGAAAGAATGAAGCAATATAATGAATATGTGGATGAATTGTCACAATTGGAGAATAAACACAAACGCAAGGTAGATGTCAAGATACAACAACAAATGAAAGATATTAAGAAGAAAATTAATAATTTACTCTTATATGAAATGGAAGTAAAAGCAAGATATGTAAAACAGAGCTACTATGAATCAGGCCCTAAAGCTGCACGGCTATTGGCAAGACGTTTAAAAAAACAACAGGCAGAAACAACAGTCAACAAATTGTATAATTCTAAGACAGAACAAATGACACATAACCTAGAAGAGATAGAAAGTATCTTTACCGATTATTATAAGGACCTGTATCTACAAAATGCACCTACTAATAATGGCCTAAATGATATTAAAACATTTTTAGACTCCTTAGATCTACCCTCTATTGGAACAATACAAAATGATCGCATGACAGCACCAATAACGATAGAGGAGATTCAGAAAGCGATTGGAAAATTACGAACAAACAAGGCACCAGGCAGTGATGGGTTTCCTGCCGAATGGTACAAGAAATGTGGAAAAGACTTGATACCCTTACTCCACCAGACTCTTAATTGGACTCACACTAAACATGTGATTCCCCCCTCTTGGAGGGAGGCAATTATCACGGTGCTGCCAAAACCACAAAAACAAAGAGAATACTGCCAAAATTACAGGCCTATATCGGTGTTGAATGTTGATTATAAAATCTATACTACAATCCTATCAAATAGGCTCCAGTCGTTTATACCAGACCTGATAGATGAGGACCAAGCAGGTTTTGTCAAAAATAGACAGGCACAAGACAATATTAGAAGGACCCTACACATCATACACCAAATACATAAAGACAAGATACCGGCTGCATTGATAAGTTTAGACGCAGAAAAAGCCTTTGATCGAGTCAGCTGGGACTTCCTGTACCTAACCATGGCAAAGTTCGGGTTCACTACGAAATCAATCCAATGCATTAAATCTCTCTATGACAAACCGACTGCAAGACTAAAAGTTAACGGCTCATTGACAAAGACATTCCAACTAGAGAGAGGAACTAGACAGGGTTGCTGTTTGAGTCCAACCTTATTTGCCTTGTATATTGAGCCATTGGTACAAATGATTAGACAAGACTCCCTAATAACAGGAATAGAAATCAATAGACAAGAGCATGTAATTAGTCTGTTTGCTGATGACGTGTTGATAGCCCTCAAAAACCCCACAAACTCTTTTATGCAGCTTACAGAAATGTTAGGAAAATTTGGTACGCTTTCTGGCTACAAAGTAAATATACTTAAAACTCAAGTTCTAATGTTTAATTGTATACCAACTCAAAATCTTAAGGAATGGGAAATAAAGTGGGAGGCAAAAACCCTTAAATATTTAGGTATAAATATAACCAAAAACTATGCCAAACTATATCAAAGTAACTATGGACATATAAATAACAGGATAAGGCAGGATATGGAAAGATGGAATACATATTCGTTAGGATTTAGTGACAGGATAAATGTGATAAAGATGAATATCTTACCACGATTGCTATATTTATTCCTCTCTCTTCCGATAAGCATACCTCAAACCCAATTCTCAGAATGGGATAAGTATATATCTAGATTTGTCTGGGAAGGCAAGCGGCCAAGGGTACGATACACTACTTTACAGCTTACTAAGGAGAAAGGAGGAATGTCACTTCCTAATTTAAAAGAATATTTTCGTGCTGCACAGATACGCCAGATAACATATTGGTGTAGTGATGATTACGGGGCTCGCTGGCAGGATGTGGAGCTCTCCACACTCAATGTCCCAATTCAAACAAACATGGGTATAAAAAAGATCCCTGAATACGTAACTAAAGACCAAGATAGGAACCCGATAATATCCTTTACATTAAATGTGTGGTATGATACAGTAAAGGAGTTCAGGATTGGCAAAAAGCTTGGTTTGCTAAAATGGATAGCCTTCGATGAAGAATTTAGACCAGGAAAATTTGATCTTGGTTTTAAAAATTGGAATGAAAAGGGAATCACAGCAATTTGTTTATTAATCAAAACAGGAGAAATTAAAAGTTTTGAAGAATTAAAACGGGAATACAACTTAAAAAACAAGGATTTTTACAGATACTTACAGGTGACAGATTACTTTAATAAAAACATAAAAATAGAGGAAGACAAAATCCATCCTATTATAAAAATAATTATACTGGCATATAAAAGTGTTATTCCAAAAACAGTGTCTACCCTATACAAATGTTTGATGGAATCAAGACAGGAATCAACTGTATATGTTAAAGTAAAATGGGAAAGAGAGCTGAGTGAAGAAATCACTGAGAGGGTGTGGTATGAAACATGGAAAGAACATAAGAATACAACTCGCTCATTGAGGTGGAGAGAATTCATCTGGAAAAATCAAATTCTCTATTTTATTACACCTAAGATTAAAAATAAACAAACCAATACACAACAACAATGTTGGAGGCTGTGTGGATGGGATGAACCAGACCATACACACATTTTCTGGAAATGCAGAAAAATTCACACTTTCTGGGTTAAAATTCACTCGGCTCTCTGTGATGTATTAGGTTATATAATTCCTAGAACCTGCCTTGTTTTGTATCTAGGGTACTTGGAAGGTACTGTAGATGTAAAGGATCGTTACCTGGCTAAGATTCTTCTTTTGGCAGCAAAGAAGGCCATCACCAAAAACTGGCTTGAGACAGAAACACCAGGAAAGCAGCAGTGGGTAGCAATTGTGGAGGACATTATGGAGATGGAGAACCTTACATATAAACTGAAATTAAAGGAAGAACGCTTTTTGAAGGACTGGGGAAAATGGTTGACGTACAACGGAAGGGAAAAAAAAGACTGAACTGAATGAAGATGGGCATACAAAAAAAAAAAGAAAAGTGAAATGAACGATGGAAATGTTTGACACCACAGGCATGTTTCCTTTTTTTTTCTTTTGTTTTACTTTATCTTATTTTTCTAATTATTATTCTATATGTATTTATATTTTTATACATATATATATATTTGTTTGTTCCTTTCTCTTTCTAATTTCACTGTCTTGAGTTTGTGACTCTCTTTGTATTCTGTTATTCTGAAGAAACTGTATGCGTAATGGACAGGTGAGTTGTTCAAATAAATAAAATAAAAAGTTAAAAAAAATAAAAAAAAAAAAAAAAAATAAGCATGCAAACTTGCGCTAAAAAATCTGCGAAACAGCGAGGTGAAAGGTGAACCACGTTATAGCGAGGGACCACTGTAATTTGGAAGGTAAGTCACAACTAGGGATGGGTATTGATAAGATTTTCACGATTCCGATTCCATTATCGATTCTGTTTAACGATTTGATTCTTTATTGATTCTCTTATCGATTCTTATTTTTAAAAAGAGGAGAACACACAGGTCGATTAGCTTTGAACTTTGTTTTATATCTTATCTTTGAACAAGACAGAAATGTAGAAGTAGCATGACCTTACAAACCCAAGAGTGAGATCTTAAGCGATCCACAGCCTACTGCTCCTCGATGGGGTGCCACGAGAACCCAGGAAAAAAAAAGTTGTAAATGTAAAATAATAATAAAATAAATATTCTGTTAGAGCAATAACAAAGTATAACATAAATTATTCAGTGGCAATTACACAAGAAACTCCAGTAACATTCACACTCTCCTTTTTAAAAGTATATATATGAGCTGGGCACTCAAAAATAAAACTATATCAGCCAGCAAAAAATACAATCAACTCAAGTCCAATGGAACTGTGCACTGTGTAATTCTGCATCCATCAACTATGGAGAATTAAAAATTCTTTTGCAGAAATATAAGCATATCTGCTTTTTCAGGAAGGATACGTGATCTTTCTGGACTTATGGTCTCTCCAGCTGTGGAGAACACCCTCTCAGACAGGGTGGAGGATGCCTGAACACACAGAAACCTTTCAGCCAGTGCTGACAGCAGGGGCAGAGTCTCTCTCTTTCTCCACCACCATAGGGCGGTGTTATCCTTGCAGGGGATGGGGGTTAGGCTTCTATACAGCTGGATCTCCTGATCCACTCTCTGGGCCAGGGAAAGAACGGGATGCCGTTGTTGGAATGACTGCAGCTCGTTGTCCTCTTCTTCAAAGAGTTCCTCCAAGGCCGTTTTTTTTTTTTTTTTTTTGCTTTACTGGTGGCGCCTGAAATTAAATGGACATGATAAAAAATTAAGCAAAACATGAACAATCCATGACATTTAAATTATTATCACAATGAACTAAACTTACATAGTCTTCTTCATCCTCATCTTCGAACAACTCTCCCTGTGTGTCTCCTTGCTCCAGGTGTTTGAGTAGAAAGTGGCAAATAAACAAACAAATCAAACTAAGTACCGCAGATCCATAGATGAAAGGTCTCACTCTCACAATGGAAATGTGCTACAGTGAATCAGAATCAGAAACTTTATTGTCATTGTCACGAGAACAACGAAATTAAGAATGGTCCCCGATCATTGCATCAGAACACTGAGCTGCTGCAACTACGTGCGCCGCCATCTTGGATCAAAGACACCATCATATTGAAATACCTCATCTGCACCTGCCTCTGTCTTTGCTGCAATTGCTGCTTCCCTGATCCTGTGCCAGACTTCATCCTTCTCCACTTTGGATTTAAATCGGGGGTCCAAGATGGTGGCCTCCTCCAGGAAGTTCTTGATATCAGCGTCCTTAAATTTTTAAGAGGGAGGAAAATGTGACATCATGACAATCCTTCAGTATTTATAACTGTTATTTTATTTATGATAAATAAATAAATCATCAATTCTACCTGGTATCGTTTGGAAAGATCTTTCCAAATGTTGTCCTTTATGCTCCTTGTGAAGGCAGAGTCATCTTCTTGTACGGTGTAGTGTTGCTGTAGCTTTTGCAGGATGGGCAAAATCTCACCACAGGTCGGACTTTTGTCACTGGACACTGCTAGTGTGGAGGTGTAGTGCTTCTGCATGAGTACCACAAACTCCTCTGCTTTTCTTAAGTCATCATTGCCCATTTTAGCCAGTCTGCAATATCAACAAAGCAAAAATACAACAGATATGTTGCATAAAACAAACAAAATAAAACCTGAGTCCAAATTAAGCCATATTATCATTATTTTTCAATACCACTCACCTTTCCTTTTCTATGGACTTTCTTATCCGTGGATCGATGGCTGCAGCCTGGATGGCAGGAAACTGCTCGCAGAATCTCTCCATCATCAAATACAAAGAATTCCATCTGGTCTTTACATCTAGGAGCAGCATATGCTTGGGCAGCTCTGAGGGGTAACACGTTCACAACTTAAATGCTAATGTAAGGTCCGATATGGTCCCACATATCTTAGTTTATAAATTTAATTTGATCATGATCTAATGATTATAATATACGCAATCTTAAAAAATATTTACTATGCTTACTGAGCAACTCTTGCTTCTCCTTCAGGACCACTTTTGCCATGTGGGACCTCTTCATCCATACAATCACAGAGCGAATTCTTGCCGCCCAGTTGGAAATGGCAGGACAGTTGTAGAGCTTCTGAGCTCCAAGGTTCAGGGTGTGTGCAAAGCATGGAAACTTGAGAATTTGTAGCTTTTTGACAGCTACATCCATGTTGGCCGCATTATCAACAGTGGCTGCCACAACCTTGTCTTTGATACCATACTCCTCCAAGATCTCATCAATCTCCTCTGCTACAGCTGTCCCTGTCTGTGCCTGGTACACTGGTTTGGTTTTGAGGACTTTTTCATGAGTCTGGCCATTCCTGACATAATGCAGCGTTACTGTGAGGTAATGATCTTGACTAAAACTTGTCCATCCATCTGCAGTGATGGCTGCCTTCAACACATGTTTCAGCTGAGAAATCAGATTTGCCTTTTCGACTGCATACCAAGCAGGGATCAAGTGGTTGGTTAAACTGTCTCTGTTTGGGGCTTTGTACTTAGGGTTCAGAGTCTTTATCATTTCTCTAAAAGATAGAGAAATGGAAACGGGTGAAACATCTGGTAAGAGGAGAACATGCAACTTTGACATTCCCTGACTTAGCCTACAATTAAACATTCACTTACCGAAACTCGGGGGCATCTACTGTGGCAAAAGGGTGCAAGCCTTTTACAACAAACTTAGTCACTGCTCGGTGACATTCGTCTATCCTGGCCTGTGTCATTTTACTTTTCCCTGCCTCTGTGAAAGGAGACGCCACCCGTAGACTGCAGCGAGAACTGCCAGCATCTGAGCCAGTCTCTCTCATCATGGTTATCTAAATGCAACGCACAGTAATAGCAGGTTTTGTAATAAGGTAAATCGCGCTAACATAATATGCAATGCTAATTGATTAGTTACCTGCAGTATTAACGGGAGAGGACGCCGGATCAAAAACACGACATTCGTTGAAAGCAATCGCGTGTTTTTTGAGCAAATGCTTTTGCATGTTCGTAGTGTTTCCTCCTTTTGATGAAATCTCTACTTTGCAAGTATTGCACGTTGCCCTGTTGTCATCCTTTCTCATAAAGTGTAACCAAACTTTTGAGCGTTTGTGCCGCTCAAGCGCCATGTTTCCTACTGGGTAAAAGAAGCTACTCAACGTGATGACGTCATTCGGGGCGACTGGAATCGATAAGGGAATCGTTTTTAAAAATGGCAAATGATTCCAAGGAATTGAAACAGTGGGAACCGGTTCTCAACAAGAACCGGTTTTCGATACCCATCCCTAGTCACAACATACCCTTCGTAAATACTAATGTATAGAAACCCTTACCAGCAATCATCCATTTTTTGTGTGGCTTTTTTTCACGGTTTGTTAACATGTTGTGTAGGTGTGTACTTGACTAGCTGATATTAACATAACGGGGGAAACATCTGGTTTGACTATTTTTCACCTGTAGTTTGAATGCTGAACATTTGCCTGTTTAAATCACAAGACCAGTCACTATACAGAGATGTGCTTCTGAATGTGGACGATGTGTCTTCTGCATGCAGTAATGCAGTTCTGCTTGTGTTGAGTGATGTAAACAACTGATAGATCTAAACTCTTTAAATTGATCATTAGATTTTTTATGACACAACAGTGGTGAGTGTTCCCACCTTCTGCTCTTTGTAACTTAACGCGATCTTTCCGTTTTCGAGTTTTGGACATGATTTTGGAGTAAATCTTCGTAGTAGCGATTGACCGCAAAGTAAAACTACCGGAAATGTACAATCCTACATCCAGTCTCAAACCAGTAATCCCGTTACTTTACTGATTACTTATTTTCAAAAGTAATTAGTTACTAAGTTACGTTTTAAAAACATGATTTACAACCTGAATAGGTAATAAAGCGATAGATCTTTCAGCCCAATTCTACTTTTTCTGCATAATCCATCATATAAAATGTCCATCCATCCATCCATCTTCATCCGCTTTATCCGAGGCCGGGTCGCGGGGGCAGCAGCCTAAGCAAAGAGGCCCAGACCTCCCTCTCCCCAGCCACCTCCTCCAGCTTATCCGGGGGAACACCAAGGCGTTCCCAGGCCATCTAAGAGATATAATCTCTCCAGCGTGTCCTGGGTCTGCCCCGGGGCCTCCTCCCGGTGGGACATGCCTGGAACACCTCACCCAGGAGACGCCCAGGGGGCATCCTTGTCAGATGCCCGAACCACCTCAGCTGGCTCCTTTCGATGTGGAGCAGCAGCGGCTCTACTCTGAGCCCCTCCCGGATGGCCGAACTTCTCACCCTATCTCTAAGGGAGAGGCCAGCCACCCTTCGGAGGAAGCTCATTTCTGCCGCTTGTATCCGCGATCTCGTTCTTTCGGTCACTACCCACAGCTCGTGGCCATAGGTGAGGGTAGGGACGTAGATCGACCGGTAAATTGAGAGCTTCACTTTTACACTCAGCTCCCTCTTCACCACGACGGACTGGTGCAGCGTCTGCATTACTGCAGCTGCAGCCCCAATCCGTCTGTCGATCTCCGGCTCCCTTCTCCCATCACTCGCAAACAAGACCCCGAGATACTTGAACTCCTCCACTTGGGGCAGGAACTCATCCCCGACCCGGAGTGGGCACTCCACCCTTTTCCGGCTGAGAACCATGGCCTCAGATTTGGAGGTGCTGATCCTCATTCCCGCTGCTTCACACTCGGCTGCGAACCGTTCCAGTGCGAGCTGGAGGCCCTCACCCGATGAAGCCAACAGAACCACATAATCCGCAAAAATCAGAGATGAGATTCTGAGGCCACCAAAGCGAAAGCCCTCCGCCACTTGGCTGCACCTAGAAATCCTGTCCATAAAAATTATGAACAGAACCGGAGACAAAGGGCAGCCCTGGCGGAGCCCATCACCCACCGGGAACGAGTCCGACTTATTGCCGGCAATGCGAACCAAGCTCTTGCAACGGTTGTATAGGGATCGAATGGCCCGTAACAATGGGCCAGACACCCGATACTCCCGCA
Source organism: Simochromis diagramma (assembly GCF_900408965.1). Classification (NCBI taxonomy): domain Eukaryota; kingdom Metazoa; phylum Chordata; class Actinopteri; order Cichliformes; family Cichlidae; genus Simochromis; species Simochromis diagramma. The sequence continues at coordinate 18,319,523 of NW_024387523.1, read as the reverse complement.
ACACCTCCCACAGGACACCCCGAGGGACACGGTCGAATGCCTTCTCCAAGTCCACAAAACACATGTAGACTGGTTGGGCAAACTCCCATGCACCCTCAAGTATCCTCGAGAGGATAAAGAGCTGGTCCAGTGTTCCGCGACCAGGACGAAAACCGCATTGTTCCTCCTGTATCCGAGGTTCGACTAGCGGACGAACTCTCCTTTCCAGCACCCTGGCATAGACTTTCCCAGGGAGGCTGAGGAGTGTGATCCCCCTGTAGTTGGAACACACCCTCCGGTCTCCCTTCTTAAAGATGGGGACCACCACCCCGGTCTGCCAGTCCACAGGTACTGCCCCTGATCTCCACGCAACATTGCAGAGGCGTGTCAACCAGGACAGCCCTACAACGTCCAGAGCCTTCAGGAACTCGGGGCGGACCTCATCAACACCAGGGGCTCTGCCACCAAGGAGTTGTTTAACTGCCTCAGTGACCTCGCCCCCGGAAATTGGCGGGTCATTCCCCTCATCCCCAGACTCTGCTTCCTCCTCGGAAGACGTGTCAGTGGGATTAAGGAGGTCCTCGAAGTATTCCTTCCACCGCCTGACAATTTTCTCAGTCGACGTCAGCAGCGCTCCGCCAGCACTATACACAGTGCAGGTGGAGCACTGCTTTCCCCTCCTGAGACGCCTGACGGTTTGCCAGAATCTCTTCGAGGCAGTCCAAAAGTCTTTTTCCATGGCCTCTCTGAACGCCTCCAACACCCGAGTTTTTGCTTCAGCCACTGCCCGAGCCGCATTCCGCTTGGCCTGTCGATACCTGTCGGCTGCCTCCGGAGTCCCACAGGCTAACCAAGCCCGATAGGACTCCTTCTTCAGCCTGGTGGCTCCCTTGACCTCTGGTGTCCACCATTTGGTTCGGGGATTACCGCCACGGCAGGCACCAACCACCTTGCGGCCGCAGCTCAATGCAGCAGCTTCGGCAATGGAGATGCTGAACATGGTCCATTCGGACTCAATGTCCCTAGTCTCCCTCGGAATGCTGTTGAAGCTCTGCCGGAGGTGTGCGTTGAAGATCTCGCGGACTGGGGCCTCTGCTAGACGTTCCCAGCACACCCTCACTACGCGTTTAGGTGCACCAGGTCTGTCCAGCGTCCTCCCCCGCCACCTGATCCAACTCACCACCAGGTGGTGATCAATTGACAGCTCAGCCCCTCTCTTTACCCGAGTGTCCAGAACATGTAAAATGTAATCAAATGAAAAAGTCTCTTTTTAAAACTAGTTTATAAAGCCAGAGATGTGGTCAAGGTGTCACTTCGTTGCCGCCCTGAGTTGAATGGGAATGATCTTATCACTCCTGTGTTTGACATACTGAGGTCTAACTTCAGCGACTTGACATATTCCAGCCTGCCCATGAAAGATTTCTACAGTACTGTGCCACGACCAGGTGAGAATGCCATGGATTACTGGATCCAGTTGAACAAGTCTATTGACGCTGCTGATGAGTGTCTCCGCAGGCGTGGCAAACTGGTAGAGGACCCCAGTGGTGAGGTTGTTTCGATGTTCATTAATCACTGTCCTGATCACAGTCTTGCCTTGTCTTTTCAACTGAAGGCTCCTGAGGAATGGACTGCGGCTGAGGTTCAGAACCGTCTGGACAACTATGTGAGGAAAGTAAGACAGTGTTTTGTCTCATAATACAGCATGTCTGTCTATCCCACATCTGAGCCCTGTTACTGTTAACAGCCAGCCCCACTCCAGTAGTGCTCAAGCAGTCCCAGTAACACATGAGCCAGCCTCGTACCCTATGCCCTCTGTTCCCTCTGCAGACACATGTCAGCCTCTCTCTTCTGGTGACATGGTATGTGTTCAGCAGCCCTCGGCTTGTCCTCCCTCGACTCCTCATGTCATGCTCCCATCTTTGCCAGTTTCCGGCCCTCCTCCAGCTGAGCCAGATGTTCAACAGATGGTAGCACTGTTTGACAAGGTTCTGTCCATGTGCACTGCATCACTAGCCACTGGTCCTAGGTGCCCACAACCCACGGGTCATTCCCATGGGCACTGCAGTGCTTATCGTGCTTCTTGTAGAGTGTGTGGCTCACATGAACACACAACCCATGTGCATTGTAGGCTGTACAAGCTATGCCACAGCTGCTTTGACCCTGGACACATGAGGCGTGAATGCCCACAGTTGCGCCAGAAACCAAGCATTTCAGTCCCTCCTCCCACCAATGCTGCTTTAAACTAGCCAGCCCATGTAACAAGAGGGGTAGCATGGGCAGTGTTAATGAAACCCTCACAAATGCAACAGATCCAGAAACCATATATGTTAACTGCTGTAGTGGCCTCTCTGATGAGAAGACTGTTATTATGGGTTCACAAAGAGTTGGCAGGGCTAGTGAGTTGTTTTACACCCCAGTGTCCATCAGTGGCCGGTGCTCCTTAACAGGCATGCTTGATTCAGGAAGTATGTCATGCACACTAAGTGAAGAGGCTGATAACAAGCTAAGAGCTGCTGGTGTTGCTCTGATTCCGCAGCAGGTCTCTGAAAATGTGGTGCTGGTTGGTTGCGGTGGCCTTCTCACACAACCCAAATGCATCTGTGATTTGGAAATATATGGGTCTAGGTTGCTTGTGCCAACGTTTGCGGTTCCTGGGCAAAAAAAGATGAACTCATTGTGGGGAGCAATGTGATCCGGCCCATCATTCAGAAGATGAAGGCTGATACAAATTACTGGGAGCTTATTAACTCCAATTACACTGGCAATGATTGTGAAGACTTCCTGCAGTTGCTGAGTTGTATCTCACGGTGGTCTGCTCCTGTGTTGCCAGATAAAGTAGGTACAGTCAGGTTGCGGAAGAGTGTCACTCTCGTGACACAAAAAGAATATGTAGTTTGGGGAAAGCTGCCAGCTTCTGCCCTTGTGTCTCCAGAAAGTACTGCCGTTGTGGAACCCACGTCAGCCCGTTCCACTCCAAAGAATATAATGGTGGGGCGCATTATAACACCCATGTGGGGAGATCGTTGGGTCCCTATGAAAGTCCTTAACCCAACAGAGAGCCCTGTGACACTTCGTCGCAATGCTAAGATTGCGGATGTCTTTCCTTGTATTGCTGTAGAGGACCTGCCCATCACTCAAGGTCTCTGCGAGACTCTGACTGACCAGCATACCAGTTTTCCTCCCTCATCAGACTCCGTGCCTGACTCTGCACAGCTACTCAAAGACGCTGGGTTGGCTGATATTGACATTGGGGGCTGTGAAGTGTCAGATGGGTGGAAGAGGAAATTGGTGGGGCTTGTGTTGACTTACCAAGATGTGTTCTCTAGAGACAAACTGGACTGTGGTGAGGTGAAAGACTTTGTCCATCATATCCACCTCACTGACGACCACCCTTTCAGGCTTCCCTATCACAGAGTACCCCCGGCTCACTATCATAAGTTGCGAGAGGTGCTGTCAGACATGGAGATGAAAGGCATCATCAGTAAGTCCACCAGCGAATACGCCGCACCACTGGTAATGGTTTGGAAGAAGTCAGGTGACTTGAGAATATGCACTGACTTCCGCTGGCTCAATGCCAAAACCGTTAAGGATGCTCACCCACTGCCTCCTCAGGCTGACTGCCTTGCTGCCCTTGGTGGGAATGCTTTCTTCAGCACCATGGACCTCACATCCAGGTTCTACAACATTCCCCTCCATGAGTCTGACAGACGGTACATGGCTTTCACTGCACCTCTTGGCCTGTATGAGTACAGGCCAAGACTTCCCCAGGGTCTATGCAACAGCCCAGCATCTTTTATGCGGATGATGCTCAGCATCTTTGGTGACTTGAACTTTTCCAGCCTCCTGTGTTATCTTGATGACCTGCTGGTGTTTGCACCTTCAGAAGAGGAGGCCCTAAAACGTCTCAAGATTGTTTTCTCTCGCCTGAGGACTAGCAATCTGAAGCTGACGCAGAAAAAATGTCACTTTCTCAGACGCTCTGTGAGGTTTTTGGGTCATGTCGTGGATGCTGGTGGTGTCTCGGTTGATCGGGATAAAGTGAGGGTTATCGCCAGTTTTCAGAAGACTGAGCTTATGGATGGTGACGGTCGCACCCCTTTTCAGAGGAAAGTGAGATCCTTCCTTGGCATGGTGATCTTTTACCAGCATTCCATTCCAGGGTGCTCTCGTATTGCAAAGCCACTCTTTGCTCTAACTGCCGGTCAGAAGAGGACTAAAGGCTGCCATGGGAGTCGGAAACCTGGAACCTTTCGTAAGCTCACCCCTCAAGACTGGACTCCTGCTTGCGAGAAGGCATTTGAGGGACTCAAAGGTGCACTCCTCAGCTGTGCGGTGCTGGCACATCCTGATTTTGAGAGGCCATTCATCCTTTCAACTGATGCTTCCATGGATGGGCTGGGTGCTGTATTATCCCAGGTGCCAGCTGGTGAGGAGAGAGCAAGACCTATAGCCTTTGCTAGTAAGTCTCTCAGCCGCAGTCAGGCCAAATACCCAGCACACCGGCTTGAATTTTTGGCTCTGAAGTGGGCTGTGTGCGATAAGTTCAGCCACTGGCTCAAGGGTCACCGGTTCACTGTCTGGACTGATAACAATCCTCTCACATACATTCTGACTAAGCCAAAGCTGGATGCCTGTGAACAGCGTTGGGTCTCTAAGCTTGCACCATACTGCTTTGAGATCAAATATGCTCCCGGAAAGCTGAACATCATGGCAGACACCCTGAGCAGGGAACCATTTGTGAGGCCTTTGGCCCAGCACCTCCTGTCGGAGCCCAACTTTGAGCTGCTAGAGCAAATCAGTGATGTGAAAGATGCCAGTGTCCAAGATGCCTTCCGTTTGACCTGTCAACCTCAATCGATACGCAGTGCTCCACCCTCTGCTGTGCTTGATGTGTCTCTGTCAACTGATGACGTGTCTTCCCTCTGTGAGTGGGAGTCTGCTTCTCGCCAGCATGCAACATCCCTCGCTGGTCACCTGACCTCCATTAGTCCACCTGACTGTGATGTCTCTCATGCGCTGTCCCATGCTGATCTCCTGTCTCATAAAACAGGGGATCCTGTAATCTCCAGAGTAGCCCGCTATGTTGAGCGTAAGCGCAGACCCAACAGGTCCCCATTTGTCAGAGCACCAACATACGTTGCTGCTCCTGAAACAATGGGATTAGCTCACATTCCTCAATGGTATCCTCTACAGAGTTGTGAGGGACCCACTGGCCAAACACAAGAGATTCCAGTTTGTGGTACCTGACTCCCTAAAACAAGTGGTGCTGTCTGGCATACACGACAATGCTGGTCATCAAGGTCAACCTCGCACACTCTCCTTGGCTCGTCAGCGTTTCTTCTAGGAATGATATGGAGAAGGATGTGCGCGATCATGTGAGAAATTGCTGCAGGTGTGTTCTCAGCAAGACCCCAGAGCCAGCAGCTAGGGCCCCGTTAGAAAGCATTAAGACCTGTGCTCCACTGGAACCTGTGTGCATTGACTTCTGGTCGCTGAGGACAGCAACAACAAGTCTGTGGATGTCCTTGTGATTACTGACCACTTCATAAAATTAGCACATGCATTCCAATGCCCGGATCAGACAGCTAAGAGAGTTGCTAAAAAGCTCTGGGATGGATTTTTCTGTGTGCATGGCTTCCCTCAGCGCATTCACTCTGACCAGGGAGCTAGTTTTGAGAGTGAGCTGCTTGCAGAGCTTCTGGTTTTGGGTGGCGTTGCCAAATCCCACACTTCACCATACCACCCCATGGGTAATGGTACCACAGAGAGATTTAATCGCACCCTTGGAAACATGTTACGGTCCCTCCCCCCCAGATGTAAGCAGAAATGGCCGCAGATGATACAGTTCATGGCGTTTGTGTATAACTGTATGGCACACGAGACCTCCGGCTTTGCGCCATTCTACCTGATGTTTGGGAGGGTCCCAAGGTTGCCAGATGACCTCATGTTTCGGGATGTCCTTCATGATGACACCATTTGTGACTATGATATCTATGTCAAGTCACTGATGGATGACCTGTGCTCTGCCATGCTCCAAGCCGAGGAGTACATCACGATGGAGCAGAGATACCAGTCTGACCAGTACAACAGAAAGGTGAAGGGTCTGCCTCTTTCACTAGGGGACCAGGTGTTGTTGGCAAACAAGGGAGTCAGAGGAAAAAGGAAGCTCTCTGACAAATGGGGACCTGTTGTGTACACGGTAGTCGACTTGGATCCTGCTCTTCACATCTGCCGTATCAGAGACAAAGAAGGTCATGAGCGTGTGGTGCATCGCAACCTGCTCCTTCAAGTTAACTTTTTGCCCTTGGACACAACATTGAACGACGATGCTGCACATCCTGCTGTGACCGTTGTCAGTGGCCCCCCTGAGTCTGACCTGGATGGGTCTGTGACATCTTTTGGGGACACAGGAGCGTACCTCCTGCCACCCGTACTGTGGATTCCGTCTCCAGCATTGGCGAGTGTGATGACCGCACACTATCATGGATCCATCAGCAATCCACCGCTGACCCAGTCGAAGATGGCGTTCATGAGACCCCTCCTATGATGGGTGCTCCTGATCTTGGTGGGCTGGCTGGTGATGGAGCCTCCCCAGACTCCTCTGCTGGATCCCATAGTTTTCATTCTCTTGAACCCGAAGATGTGGACTTGGATCAGGGACATACCACACGTTTTGGTAGAATCATTAAACCAGTTCGGCGCTTGATTGAATCAATGGTTTAACTCGAAACACTCCTTGGTGTTGAACCTGTTCAAGCAGCGGTTATTGATGTGTGAATTTGTTTATTGCTGTATGTTGTCCATTGCTATTGTTTTTGGTAAAGAATAATAGAGGCACAGAGTTGATTGTATTTTGTCAGTCTGTGCAGTCTGATGGTGACGCCCATAGATATTATGGCCTGTTTTGTGTGGTGTAAATGGCACCTCATTTTGTCTATTGTGTGTCCTGAGACCTGAGACCGAGCGGGTCTCAGGTCTCTTATCCTCCTTGGAGGAAGCTATGTTGCTGATCTAATTCATTGGATATGTGATGTGAATTTGTTTGAGGCCACTGTATCTGTTGTTGTGGGTGTATTTATACATTTTATTTTATTTTTTTGTGTACTCTTTAGGATTTTGTGTAATTCTTGGGGGGTGAATGTAACAGGGTCATAAATCACATCTTGTTATAATTACACAAAATGAGTTCTAAACCCCCAAACTGTTCCTTTTATACCTGACTTTTAGGACCTCCAAGACTGTAGTTATGTTCATTATCAGCTAGAGCCCCTCCTCATTCTTTTCTTCTTCTTCTTTGGTGCAACCCTAGAAATACAGTGTACCCCTTTGGCCTCTCCCCTTTTCTACAATTCCCCTGTGGGAGAGGTGGGTGTCATTTCTTTCCAACCCTTTAAAACACATATATAATTCATATTTAGCCACCCCGATGTTTCTGATTGCGATTTTAGTTCAATTATTGTCATTATTAAGCCTGTTTTTTGTTAGATGTTATAAGTGTGTAGTGTGTGTGTATCATAAATGTGTTTTAGGCGCCCTAAATGCTAGCATGAATATATACTCCTTGCTAGCTTGGAAGTTGTGGTGGGTTGAGCTAACCCTCTTCCCCACTGTTTGTATTTGGTTGTAGAAGCTGGAGTGGGCAAATTATTTACTTGGAGGCCTTTCTTTCTTTTACCTTTTTTATCAGGTATATTGGATTTCATGTTGTTGTTTTTTTTTTATCTTATGTCAAATATGTTACATGTAAATGCATACTTTATGTTTAATGTAAAAATAAATGCCAGCCCTTTTCTACAATTCCCCTGTGGGAGAGGAGCTGGAGTGGGCAAGTTATTTACTTGGAGGCCTTTCTTTCTTTTACCTTTTTTATCAGGTATATTGGATTTCATGTTGTTGTTTTTTTTTAATCTTATGTCAAATATGTTACATGTAAATGCATACTTTATGTTTAATGTAAAAATAAATGCCAGCCCTTTTCTACAATTCCCCTGTGGGAGAGGAGCTGGAGTGGGCAAGTTATTTACTTGGAGGCCTTTCTTTCTTTTACCTTTTTTATCAGACACAACGCAGAATCACACCAGTTACACACCTGTAGCTCAGGTGGCAGAGCAGGTCAGCCACTAATCAGAAGGTCGGTGGTTCGATCCCAGGCTGCATGCCAAATATCCTTGGGCAAGATACTAACCCCATGTTTGCCTACTGGTGGTGGTCAGAGGGCCCGGTGGCGCCTGTGGCCGGCAGCCTCGCCTCTGTCAGTGCGCCCCAGGGCAGCTGTGGCTGCAATGTAGCTTGCTATCACCTGTGTGTGAATGACTGAATGTAGTGTAAAGCGCTTTGTGGTCCTTAAGGACTAGAAAAGCGCTATACAAATGCAGGCCATTTACACTCACTCTTTCAAATAGATGCAAGTAAAACACAGCAGAAAATAAATAAAATCAAAGACTCAGCGATCCTGTTGCTCTATTTCTCTATTTGCTCTATTTCACCTGTATAGCAGGAGTGGGGCAGGCGGAGGTTTGCCCTGGTGCAGGTGTGTCGCAGCAGTCAGTGGAAGGATCTGGCAGCGTACTCAGTGCTTGCTCGGAAGTTTAGGGGAGGGGGGGGAGTTTCGCTGTAAAAAGAATGTTTTCTTCCCATGCAGTGAGCAGCTAATGTTTTTGTCACTTTTTACGGAATCAAACTCAAAGTAAGGTCAGTACTTCCAGGCTTTAACCCTTTAAAACCGGTCGGAGCGGGCACGCTCCGTTTTGCGCAACTACTTTTAAATCCCGGTAGCACTGCAACCACGTAAGCTTGCGCAATAATTTTTTTTGCATATGAAACCGGAGGAGTTGTACTTACATCTTATGCCATCAGCTTGTCCTAGGTCACGGTTTCCTTCCACTTATAGCTTTGCAGAAACTGCATAAAAAGCACTTGCAGCAACAAAAACATAATATTCCAGAAACACGCTTTGCCGATCCGATCAGCTGTTCATACCACTTCCTAGTTACAATAGACGTCAGCGTGAACTATCGCATTACCTGCCCCGAAACCGGAAGTGACGTCATTTTAAAGAATTTTTGGTAGTTTTTTACCATCAGGGCCTCATGAGCCTATACTGGTGTTTTTAAAAGTTATGTTTGACTTTATGACTTTCTGTGTCGTGTCTGGGATGCTTAGAACTCAAATTGCACTGCTGGAAATAATTTATTTTGATGCATATGCTGCTTTTTTGCAAATTTGGACTATAATATTTGTTTTCGTTTTTCCTGCAGTGTATAAAAATTGGTGTATTTCAAAAATAAAACTATGAAGACACTCAAAATAAATTTCCTGTGGTGGGAAACTATTTTGTGCAACTTTTTTGTATTTACAGTTTTGAGGGATAAGCCTCTTAAATTCTCTAACTAGAAATATATGTTAAAAAAACAAAAACAATTTTCAATTTTTTGTAGTTTATTGCACTTTCTTGCACTTTATGTAATTTCTATGCACTTAATGCAGACATATTATTAAAATTTGGGCTATAATGGTTATATTGATGTATAGCAACTTGAAATGCTCCCAAAATGGCACTACAGCATGAAAAATATAATATAAGCTCTGGCGGACTTGGTTCTATGGTAGGTCTTAAAGGGTTAAATGCTGCACGGTGTTCTGACAAACCATCCTACTTTGGCAAAACGTCCTACCGTAAGTAGTTTATGCACATTTCTGCTGTCACAGAGTAATTCCAGCACCAATTTAAGTAGGCATGACGGTTTGCCACTTAACTTTGCCCATCAGAGTATGCTTGTAGCTCACATTCATAAAGCCAGGATGGTTTGCCACTTCATTTTACCCGTTAAAGCAGTGGTTCCCAAAATTTTTTTTTCTGGGCCCCCCTTTGCTTTACAAGGAAAATGTTCGCGCCCCACACACACATCCTCCAACCACACACACCCATAGTTTGTTTTCAAACTCCACTGCGATTTATTTCACACCTTAAACATTTAGTAAACAATTAAGCAAATGCAAGTAAACTGCAATAAATTACAGGTAGTAATAAAATAATCTCCCAACTCTTTTACGCTACATCCATACTTCAACGGGTATTTTTGAAAACGCAGCTGTTTCTATGCTTTTGGGCCTTACGTCAGCATGTAAACGGCGTTTCGAATCACCGAAAACGGAATTTCTTTTTAAAACACCGTTTTTTACGTTTACGTGTGGACGAGGAATACAAAGCCCGTCACTCAACATCAAAGGTATGTGCCTTTTTTCATGTCACACTGTGCGCCACGTTATTGTTTACATGAGATGAATTGCAGAATGGGAGATAGTCAGATTAACAGTATCAGTATTTTGTCTCTATCTTCAGGTTTTACACGCTTACATACACACACAGTTACTGTCTCTCAATTTAGAAATGCAGAGGCGTCACGGTGTAATTATTTTACGTGTAGTTGGGTTTTTTTTCTGTGTAATAATATTCAACATTGCTATCAGTACATTTCTCAAAATATGCCTCTCTGTGCAAAATGGGTTCAAAAAAATAAACAACTGTGGGATACTGTTAGTCCGTGATTTGAACCGGGGAAACAAATCGTGGCAGGATCAGCCTGATATTATTTGGATCCCACTGTAACTTTACTGTAGAAGTAAAATGTCAGGAGTATTTATTTATTACATGAAGTGTTTGTGAACTATAAATCAAGAATGTGGGATTCTGTTTGTCCGTGATTTGGAGAGCCCAACGTGTGCTCCCGACGCAAGGGAAACTAATTCTGTTGCAGAGACCTACCTTGGCACTTGTCCAGGTGAAGTCAAAGGGAAGATATGCTTCATCATAATTTCTAGTATTTGGCTTGGAATGAAGTTGGTTTGGAAACATATTTGGCGATGCTTCATCTCCTGCTTTGCGTTTGTGCGGGAGCCCCGTCAAAAACCTGTCAATTATGCTAGCAGTGTCCAAGTGTTTTTTTTTTTTTTTTTTCATACCGCACCACACTTTGGGAACCTCTGCGTTAAAGTATGCTTGTAGGTAACATTCACAAAGGTAGCATGGTTTGGCACTTAATTTTACCTGACAGAGTATGTTTCTAGCTCATATTCACAAAGGTAGGATGGTTCGCCACTTAAATTTAGCTATTAAAGTATGCTTCTAGCTCAGATTAGCAAAAGTAGTACGATTTGCCATTTAATTTTAGCAGTTAAAGTATGCTTGTAGGTGACATTCACTTTACTCATTACTTGAAAAAAGTAATCGGATCTCTGTATATTAATGACTAATCTTGTATCGTGGATGGATTATCTCGGTAGTTCTCCTGACTGACGTTTGGTCCGTTTACAGCATCCTGCCATGCGATTGCATTTGCCCCTAACCATTGGGAACCCTCACATTAACTTAGATTGAGTGGAAAAAAGTCCTCCGTTCGTTAGCGTTCGTCCTCCAGCTTTACTGTTTATGTTATGCTAACATAGCTTTGCTGCGCTAGCGATCACGTAGCACATCATTATATACCAGCCACACTGATCATTTTATTACAGATGAACAAATTTAGACAGTTTTTCAACTCTCATTAATGCTGTAGTGATCATTTGATTTTGGGACCTGCAGCGGAGTTTGGGCCCAGACATGGCTAATAACATCACACAGTGGCAGTCCTAGCCTGTTTGGCGCTCTGGGCGAACACTCCCTCTACTTATGCACACGCTCTTTTCTACTCTGTAATATTCTTGTCAATTTTCTTGATATTTATTTATAATCACCTCTGTTAATCCTTGATATTTAGAACTGAGTGATCTGTATATATTACAACAACAACAACAACAAACTTTATTTATATAGCACATTTAAAACCCAGTGGTGTACCAAAGTGCTTAACATGCAAGAGAGTAGGATGAAGTAACAGGGAAGGATGACTGAAAACTGAACCCCTGATGGCTTTGAACTTTTCTTGTCCATCTTCCATTGGTTTTAATTTTGCACTCCAGTATGAACACCCATTCCCTAACATGAGGATCACCACAACATAACCTAATAGACCTACACGTTAGTCCACAGATTCGCTTTGTCTAGGGTTTATTTCTGGGATTTTACACAACCCAGGGTTCAAATCATGAATAGATAATGGACTTGGATTTACAACATTATAAATGAAATGTGCTCTATTGGGAAGCAGCCGGTCCCCCTCCCCTTTCGACAGGTTGTGTGTGAAACTTTAAATCATCAAACTGTAAAATATAAATTTTAAATTGTTATTGATCCCTTTACCCCTGGTCCTAAAGTGTATATTTATTTTCTTACTCTCCTTATATATATTGTTTGTTTACTTGCACTGCTGTAACTGGAGCCTCTTCTTCTCATCTCTCTATATACTGTACTGTATATAGCGGAGATGACAATAAAGTTTACTTTGTCTTCAGCAGCGAGCAGGCGCACCGAGGGCTCTCGCGCTCACTTATCACATACAGAATTTTGAAAAAACATCGGTGCAAATTATAAGTCTGTATCATTATGTCTGGTGTTTTCGTGTTTGTTGGGTTTTTTTTATTTTGTTTTATTTTGCGAGTTGGTTATTAGATGCTGCTCCAGCCAGCCAGAGAATCCCCCGCCGCCCCGGCTGCAAGCAGCAGGCGCGCCTCGCAAATAGAGGGCGCCCTTACTCCTAGCAAATGGGCAATAGAAAACCGATCGGTGCCTATGACAGTCCCAAAATGCGCTGGCATGATGTCGGGGCAGCATGAGCACGAGCTGTGGAGGTAAACACAGACAACATGAGAGCTCTCGATTAACACTCCTCGTTTATTACTCATCACCACACAACTGAACACTTTTCCCTCCAAAAACACAGCAATAACACTTCCTGAGAACTGGGTGTGAGTGGAGCCATCCAGTGCTCCACCACAGAGCAATTTTTTTTTCTTTTTTTGCCGATGCCCGAGATTCCGCCCCCCTACCACGATGCCACCCTGGGCAACCGCCCATGTCGCCCATATCCAAAACCGCTTCTGACGTCAGAGTCAAAGACCGGATAGTGCTGGTCTACCAAGTTGTAACCAGGTCACTAAAAGGCAAGTTAATTAATACCGTTGCTACACTTTAAAAAACAAAACAGGTTAGCTGAACGAAAGCACCTATACTGAAAACAACCAATACATGTCATCGTCCCAGAATGCATTGTGTGCAAAAAAACATGGCCGCTCCCACGGCTCCAAAATATAAAAAGCACTTGCAGCAACAAAAACATAATATTCCAGAAACACGCTTGCCGATCCGATCAGCGTTCATACCACTTCCTAGTTACAATAGACGTCAGCGTGAACTATGCATTACCTGCCCCGAAACCGGAAGTGACGTCATTTTAAAGAATTTTTGGTAGTTTTTACCATCAGGGCCTCATGAGCCTACTGGTGTTTTAGTTATGTTTGACTTTATGACTTTCTGTGTCGTGTCTGGGATGCTTAGAACTCAAATTGCACTGCTGGAAATAATTTATTTTGATGCATATGCTGCTTTTTGCAAATTGGACTATAATATTTGTTTTCGTTTTTCCTGCAGTGTATAAAAATTGGTGTATTTCAAAAATAAAACATGAAGACACTCAAAATAAATTTCCTGTGGTGGGAAACTATTTGTGCAACTTTTTTGTATTTACAGTTTTGAGGGATAAGCCTCTTAAATTTCTCTAACTAGAAATATGTTAAAAAAAAAAACATTTCAATTTTTTGTAGTTTATTGCACTTTCTTGCACTTTATGTAATTTCTATGCACTTAATGCAGACATATTATTAAAATTTGGCTATAATGGTTATATTGATGTATAGCAACTTGAAATGCTCCCAAAAATGGCACTACAGCATGAAAAATATATATAAGCTCTGGCGGACTTGGTCTATGGTAGGTCTTAAAGGGTTAAATGCTGCACGGTGTTCTGACCAAACCATCCTACTTGGCAAAACGTCTACCGTAAGTAGTTTTATGCACATTTCTGCTGTCACAGAGTAATTCCAGCCACCAATTTAAGTGGCATGACGGTTTGCCACTTAACTTTGCCCATCAGAGTAGTCTTGTAGCTCACATCATAAAGCCGAGTGGTTTGCCACTTCATTTTACCCGTTTAAAGCAGTGGTTCCCAAATTTTTTTTCTGGGCCCCCCTTTGCTTTACAAGGAAAATGTTCGCGCCCCACACACCACATCCTCCACCACACACACACCCATAGTTTGTTTTCAAACTCCACTGCGATTTATTCACACCTTAAACATTTAGTAAACAATTAAGCAAATGCAAGTAAACGCAATAAATTACAGGTAGTAATAAATAATCTCCCAACTCTTTTACGCTACATCCATACTTCACGGGTATTTTGAAAACGCAGCTGTTTTCTATGCTTTTGGGCCTTACGTCAGCATGTAAACGGCGTTCGAATCACTCGAAAACGGAATTCTTTTAACCGTTTTTGTGTGTATACTGTGGACGAGGAAACAAAGCCCGTCACTCAACATCAAAGGTATGTGCCTTTTTTCATGTCACACTGTGCGCACTTTATGTTTACATGAGAGAATTGCAGAATGGGAGATAGTCAGATTAACAGTATCAGTATTTTGTCTCTATCTTCAGGTTTACACGCTTACATACACACCAGTTACTGTCTCTCAATTTAGAAATGCAGAGGCGTCACGGTGTAATTATTTACGTGTAGTGGTTTTTTTTCTGTGTAATAATATTCAACATTGCATCAGTACATTTCTCAAAATATGCCTCTCTGTGCAAAATGGGTTCAAAAAAATAACAACTGTGGGATACTGTTAGTCCGTGATTTGAACCGGGGAAACAAATCGTGGCAGGATCAGCCTGTATTATTTGGATCCCACTGAATTTACTGTAGAAGTAAAATGTCAGGAGTATTATTTTTACATGAATGTTTGTGACTATAAGCAGTTAATGTAAAAATAAATGCCAGCCCTTTTCTACAATTCCCCTGTGGGAGAGGAGCTGGAGTGGGCAAGTTATTTACTTGGAGGCCTTTCTTTCTTTTACCTTTTTTATCAGACACAACGCAGAATCACACCAGTTACACACCTGTAGCTCAGGTGGCAGAGCAGGTCAGCCACTAATCAGAAGGTCGGTGGTTCGATCCCAGGCTGCATGCCAAATATCCTTGGGCAAGATACTAACCCCATGTTTGCCTACTGGTGGTGGTCAGAGGGCCCGGTGGCGCCTGTGGCCGGCAGCCTCGCCTTCTGTCAGTGCGCCCCAGGGCAGCTGTGGCTGCAATGTAGCTTGCTATCACCTGTGTGTGAATGACTGAATGTAGTGTAAAGCGCTTTGTGGTCCTTAAGGACTAGAAAAGCGCTATACAAATGCAGGCCATTTACACTCACTCTTTCAAATAGATGCAAGTAAAACACAGCAGAAAATAAATAAAATCAAAGACTCAGCGATCCTGTTGCTCTATTTCTCTATTTGCTCTATTTCACCTGTATAGCAGGAGTGGGGCAGGCGGAGGTTTGCCCTGGTGCAGGTGTGTCGCAGCAGTCAGTGGAAGGATCTGGCAGCGTACTCAGTGCTTGCTCGGAAGTTTAGGGGAGGGGGGGGAGTTTCGCTGTAAAAAGAATGTTTTCTTCCCATGCAGTGAGCAGCTAATGTTTTTGTCACTTTTTACGGAATCAAACTCAAAGTAAGGTCAGTACTTCCAGGCTTTAACCCTTTAAAACCGGTCGGAGCGGGCACGCTCCGTTTTGCGCAACTACTTTTAAATCCCGGTAGCACTGCAACCACGTAAGCTTGCGCAATAATTTTTTTTGCATATGAAACCGGAGGAGTTGTACTTACATCTTATGCCATCAGCTTGTCCTAGGTCACGGTTTCTGATAGAAGTAACTTTTGCGTTTAAACTGCAGATGTCTATTATTAAAAGATACCTCCGTTATAAAGCTTTCAAATGTATTAAGATGTTCATATATTTTTGTATCACATGCCATTACATCCTGTCACACACACACACACACACACACACACACACACACACACACACACACATACTAAGTAAGCTTGAAAAACAGGAAATGCTGTGCAACTGTCTCTTGGTATGTTATAAATAAAGCTGACTACAGTGCTTCGGTGTGAGTATCACTCGATCACTCACCCGTGCACGTAGCTCTATAAAACTCCTTTTGACTGTCTTGTATTCCTTCATCGTATTTAAAAATGTCACACACCACTGACATTTAATTGGTCCTCCGAGCCGGAGAGTTGACTGATATTATTATATCATCTAACTGTCCACAGACGGAGTCATCGGATCCTGACGTTGTGATCGCCTGCACTGTAAACGCTCGCTTCCAGGAAGACGAGGAAAGCCCAGAGTCGTAAAAATTCGTCTACTGGCCAGTGTCTTAGACAGGCTTCACGGCGGCAGGACTCGATTACACCGGGAAAGAACACAGCGCTACTTTGAAGGTGAATATAACACAGTCATGAACATCATGCGTTTAGAATAAATCGACTTTAGAACGACACTCATGACCGTAGAATCCTGTGTGGATAATAAGAGAGTCCTGTGTGGATAATAAGAGAATCCTGTGTGGATAATAAGAGAATCCTGTGTGGATACTAAGAGAGGTCCTGTGTGGACCGAAGGTTCGGAAGTAACCTATAAGACGGGATTGCACTTCCTGTGTGGATCGCACCCGCTAAACACTTTAACAAGGGCAGGTTAGAAAGTAACCTATAAGACGGGATTGCATTTCCTGTGTGGATCGCACCCGCTAAAAACTTTAATAAGGGAAGGAGTGTCGAGTAAAAGCAGGTTTTTTTTAAGCGCGTAATGTATGTGTGTAAAGAGTAAGTACGCCTTTGAATAGAGACTCTAGGTCTCTGTACTACTCTTCTGTTTTCCTGTGAGGTATTGTGTGGTGGGGAAGAGAAAAGGTTGCGCTTCATCGCATAAAATTGGGGCCGCCCTGAGTTTAGCTCAGGGTAGAAGGCTGCCTCAATAACCTCCTCCAACCCTAGTACCACCAAGCCCCACAGTGTGTGTTGGCAGTATTAATAAAATAAAATAAAAAAAAATAACCATGGGAAACAAACCCACAAAACCTGAACTAACTAAACTAAACTAACTGAACTAACCAAGAAAAAAAGAAAAGAAAAGAAAAGCAGAACAAACAGGCTAAGAAGCCACCCGCTGAAACCAAATGGTTTGCAGTCCCTCTGCAGTAACTGTTTTAAGAGGAACCTTACAAACAGAACTAAACAATGAAATATAGTTGGCATGATGATCATGCCCAGATTATATAAAATAAATAAAAGGAAATCATTCACATGAAAACCTTTTCTATAAAAAGAGAGATGCATAAGGTAGATTAAGGCTGTCTCATTGTTCAGCCAAGGAAAGTGTGTGAAAAGGTAAATGTCTCCAGCCTGGATGACGGGTGGGACTGCAGCCCACCCAGAGCCCTTGATGGATACAAAATAAAATATAGAAACAAAAATAATAATAAATTACTTGGTTCGACAGGCAACAGAGAAAATGAATGTGACTGAAGGTTGGATCTGAGATGAGGCAAACAGAAGACCAGTCTAAAAAGTAGGCACAAACCTGTTCAGAGAAAAAGCAAATTTGTACGGATTGGATGAATTCTAAATTATCTGTTTGCTGAGTAAGATGATCCTAAACTATTAAATTGGCTCAGTAGTAGTATAGTGATTTACACTGATAAAATGTTGTAATATACTGTTGTCATTATATAGAAAGAAAAAGATGACACTATTAATAAAAATATAATATTAATGACAAGAAGTATCCTAGTCAGTATGATGTGAGATGGATAATTGTTATGAAGTAGTCTGCATCAAGCTTAAGGTTTGCTCAAACTCAGTATAATGACATATGAGATGAAGAAAATAAAGGAAATATCTAAACCAATTAGGTGCATAGAGGCACTTAACCTGCTTGAAAACTTGTCATTTATCCTAGATAAATATTACTGAGATGTAGAGCACATTTATAACGACAACTAATAAGCCAAACCCTGTAGATAACAGCTAAAGCTACAAGATTGAGAAGCTGATTTAAATATGTGGACACTACTAAGCTAATGAGCGAGTTACACATTTTTATTTATTTGTTTTTAGAGCAGAAGCTGCATAGAAGACAGCACAGGGAGCTGTCTAGCAATGAATAAGGAAATACACATACACACGCTTACCACAAGGTTTTCAAAATAGTCCAACACTATATGCGGAAGCTCTTAAGCACTCAATGTCTACTTGCACTCTGCCTGCTCCAGGAAAGTTCCTACTATATGTAGATGATATTCTGGTGACCGAAAACACGCAGGCAGACTGCAAGGCAAACACCCTCACCGTGCTATATCACCTAGCACAGCAGGGTCACAAAGTTTCACAACACAAGCTGCAGCTGTGGCAGTCAAAGGTCATATATCTAGGTCATGAACTGACAGGACAAGGCCGCAAACTGTTAGACAGCCGAAAAACAGCAGTACAAGAAAACCCAAAACCACTAACAAAGCAGCAAATGATGAGCTTCCTTGGTCTCTGCAACTTTTGCAGAAGTTGGATTCCAGAATATGCTCTCAGAGTCCAACCCCTACAAGACTTAATATATGGGAAAAATCTAGCCTTAAGAGACAAACTGACATGGACACCTGACGCTGAAAAATCATTTCATGATCTGAAATCAGCATTACAAACCAGCACTGTCCTAGCATTGCCAGACTATGACAAACCATTCTATTTACATGTGGATGGCAGCTCTGGATATATGAAAGCTGTACTGACACAAGCCTTTGGGGATAAACAACGACCATTGGCATTTTATTCCTGCAAACTTGATTGTGTAGCCTCTGGTCTCCCCACTTGCGTGCAAGCCTGTGCGGCTGCAGCAGAGGCAGTGAAAAAGTCAGCAGACATTATATTGGGTCACCCTTTAATAGTCAAAGTACCACATGCAGTCACCTCAATACTGCTGCAAGCAAACTTATCATATCTGACACATGCAAGACAATTATCATACGTAGGTATTTTGCTATCACAATCGCACATCACCATAGAGAAGTGCGGCCAGCTTAACCCAAGCACATTGCTTCCTGCAGAAATAGATGGTGACTCACATAGCTGCCTTCACAAGCTAGACGAGGAAACGAAACCACGTGCCGATATATATAGCACACCACAACCATCCTTTTTAGATATTTTTGTAGATGGGTCCGCAAGTAAAGACAACACTGGCCGAAACTGTGTAGGTTATGCTGTGACAACAATAGATACAGTCATTGAAGCACAGCCATTAACCTCCTCATACTCAGCACAAAGTGCCGAGCTAATAGCGGTAATCAGAGCCTGTGAATTACACAAAGATAAGGATGTAAACATCCACACAGACAGCCAGTATGTCTTTGCCGCAGTACACCATTTTGCTAAAATCTGGCAGAACAGAGGAATGGTAACATCCACAGGGACCCCAGTACAACATGGTGAACTTTTGAAAAAGCTTTTAGAAGTAATTATGTTGCCAAAACACCTAGCTCTATGCAAATGCGCTGCACATCAGAAAGATAATTCAGCCATTACTAGAGGGAATAACTTTGCAGATAAGGCAGCAAAAGAGGCAGCAGGAAAAGAAGCAGACGCTTTTACATTAACCCCCTGCCCTCTGATATCAATAGATGTTTTGAAAGACGAACAAAAAGCAGCATCAAAAAATGAAAAATCCTCCTGGTTAAAAGACGGAACAATATTACAAGACGATATCATGACATGACCTAAATCTTTGCACAAAGCGGCAGCGTAAACAATTCTACTCAACGAATTAAACAATTCTACTCAAAAGATTTTGAAGCCTCAGCAAAAGAGTATATTAGAACATGCATGATATGTCAAAGACACAAAGAGGTCAGTTTCAGATTCTTCTCCAGTCTCTTCCAGGTTGAAACCAGGCGACTGGATCCTGATCAAAATACTCCAAAGAAAAAACTGGAGCACTCCCAGGTGGGAAGGCCCCTACCAGGTCCTGATCACCACGCCCACGGCATGCAAAATTGCTGAACGACCTTCGTGGATTCATCAAAGTCACACCAAAAGGGTAGAGCCTATCTAAAGCATAGACCCTAGTCTCCTCCAGACCTCTTTGTGTTCGCCCGGTGGGGGGTAGGGTGATCAGGTGGCAACACTCGTGAACCCACCTCTCTGGCCGGGGTCTACTCACTGGGGGTCTTGAGAGAGAGACACAAGGTCAAGAAGAAGAGACGCTCACCCAAGGGAAAATCATCCAATCAAGATGACCAACATGCTATTACCAGCTCTTCTGAGCCTGCTGGTTGTCTCCCAGACACACGGGTTCAACCCTTGTAATGACACAGACGGACAGGCAAAGAAAACAGACGACCTCTACCTGTGTTACAACAAGACAAGCTTCACCTCTACCGTATGGATACCTTTTAACTCATTCTACGTAGGAGGATACAAAGCCGAAGCCTGGAAAGGCTACGACTGGTACCTATCCAGTTCAGACGGAAACAACCCAGGATGGGACACCGTTTTCACTTATACTGGAAATGATTGGACGCCATATCAAAGCAGTCAACTGCAAGAATCAGCAAGAAACCTTTCAAAGCAAATGAACTTGACGAAGACAGCCGAACACCTGATCCTCAACTTCCACACGCTGAACAACCCATTGCTGGAGAAGCCACCAAAATCACAGAAAAGAACCCACCTGGTTCCAACGCTGGCAAGTAGCTCTAACTGCTACCACCTGACCCTATTTATCTACAAGAGCGGAAAGGATCCACATCACTTCGTGACAATATGCAATAACATAATGAAAGGCATGGTCCCATCATCCACAGAGGCGCCACAGGAAGAAGACGAACCAAACGGAAGCCCGGCTTTATCTGCAGGCCCACTCTCAAAAACGATGAAAACCGCCATAATAGTGGGACCAAAACTAAAGCCAGACGACTGGTTCCGAGTCACCACAGGGATCACAGGACACTCAAATAACTGGTTATTACTGGCAGAACAAGCAGCTCAAGATGCTAGTGATGACTGCATGGTCTGCCTAGGACCAAGACCAATACTGAGAGTGGTACCTGCACCTATGGAAGAAAACTGCCTGACAGCTGTAATGAACCATACCAACATTCAAGACAAGAACTGCACAAAATGGGACAGAATCTTTCCCATCACCAACGAGAAAATGAAGGAGCATTCTGGAGTTGACACTTCTACGTGGGACAACTGGATGAACATGTTTGGGAAATATCGGAGTTTGGTGTCATCAATCCTGGTATCCGTAGCAGTATTCACAGCTATACTCACCTTGTGCGGATGCTGTTGCATACCTTGTATCAGAGCACTGATAAACAGACTTATCGCAACAGCCATAACTCCCCATGTCACATCCCCACCAGAGACTATGATGCTCCTTAAAAACAATGAAAGTGACACAGACTCTGAGGAAGAAGAGGACGACATATAAATAAGGAAAAAGAATTTATAATGTTGAACATTTAACTTTGCTAAATGACACTCTAGTTGAAAATCTACCCGCAAGTGACTAGAAGTTGATAAGATGCAAAATATTTGAACAACAGCAGGGAATGATAGAAGTAACTTTTGCGTTTAAACTGCAGATGTCTATTATTAAAAGATACCTCCGTTATAAAGCTTTCAAATGTATTAAGATGTTCATATATTTTTGTATCACATGCCATTACATCCTGTCACACACACACACACACACACACACACACACACACACATACTAAGTAAGCTTGAAAAACAGGAAATGCTGTGCAACTGTCTCTTGGTATGTTATAAATAAAGCTGACTACAGTGCTTCGGTGTGAGTATCACTCGATCACTCACCCGTGCACGTAGCTCTATAAAACTCCTTTTGACTGTCTTGTATTCCTTCATCGTATTTAAAAATGTCACACACCACTGACAGTTTCCTTCCACTTATAGCTTTGCAGAAACTGCATAAAAAGCACTTGCAGCAACAAAAACATAATATTCCAGAAACACGCTTTGCCGATCCGATCAGCTGTTCATACCACTTCCTAGTTACAATAGACGTCAGCGTGAACTATCGCATTACCTGCCCCGAAACCGGAAGTGACGTCATTTTAAAGAATTTTTGGTAGTTTTTTACCATCAGGGCCTCATGAGCCTATACTGGTGTTTTTAAAAGTTATGTTTGACTTTATGACTTTCTGTGTCGTGTCTGGGATGCTTAGAACTCAAATTGCACTGCTGGAAATAATTTATTTTGATGCATATGCTGCTTTTTTGCAAATTTGGACTATAATATTTGTTTTCGTTTTTCCTGCAGTGTATAAAAATTGGTGTATTTCAAAAATAAAACTATGAAGACACTCAAAATAAATTTCCTGTGGTGGGAAACTATTTTGTGCAACTTTTTTGTATTTACAGTTTTGAGGGATAAGCCTCTTAAATTTCTCTAACTAGAAATATATGTTAAAAAAACAAAAACAATTTTCAATTTTTTTGTAGTTTATTGCACTTTCTTGCACTTTATGTAATTTCTATGCACTTAATGCAGACATATTATTAAAATTTGGGCTATAATGGTTATATTGATGTATAGCAACTTGAAATGCTCCCAAAAATGGCACTACAGCATGAAAAAATATAATATAAGCTCTGGCGGACTTGGTTCTATGGTAGGTCTTAAAGGGTTAAATGCTGCACGGTGTTCTGACAAACCATCCTACTTTGGCAAAACGTCCTACCGTAAGTAGTTTATGCACATTTCTGCTGTCACAGAGTAATTCCAGCACCAATTTAAGTAGGCATGACGGTTTGCCACTTAACTTTGCCCATCAGAGTATGCTTGTAGCTCACATTCATAAAGCCAGGATGGTTTGCCACTTCATTTTACCCGTTAAAGCAGTGGTTCCCAAACTTTTTTTTCTGGGCCCCCCTTTGCTTTACAAGGAAAATGTTCGCGCCCCACACACACATCCTCCAACCACACACACCCATAGTTTGTTTTCAAACTCCACTGCGATTTATTTCACACCTTAAACATTTAGTAAACAATTAAGCAAATGCAAGTAAACTGCAATAAATTACAGGTAGTAATAAAATAATCTCCCAACTCTTTTACGCTACATCCATACTTCAACGGGTATTTTTGAAAACGCAGCTGTTTCTATGCTTTTGGGCCTTACGTCAGCATGTAAACGGCGTTTCGAATCACTGAAAACGGAATTTCTTTTTAAAACACCGTTTTTTACGTTTACGTGTGGACGAGGAATACAAAGCCCGTCACTCAACATCAAAGGTATGTGCCTTTTTTCATGTCACACTGTGCGCCACGTTATTGTTTACATGAGATGAATTGCAGAATGGGAGATAGTCAGATTAACAGTATCAGTATTTTGTCTGTATCTTCAGGTTTTACACGCTTACATACACACACAGTTACTGTCTCTCAATTTAGAAATGCAGAGGCGTCACGGTGTAATTATTTTACGTGTAGTTGGTTTTTTTTCTGTGTAATAATATTCAACATTGCTATCAGTACATTTCTCAAAATATGCCTCTCTGTGCAAAATGGGTTCAAAAAAATAAACAACTGTGGGATACTGTTAGTCCGTGATTTGAACCGGGGAAACAAATCGTGGCAGGATCAGCCTGATATTATTTGGATCCCACTGTAACTTTACTGTAGAAGTAAAATGTCAGGAGTATTTATTTATTACATGAAGTGTTTGTGAACTATAAATCAAGAATGTGGGATTCTGTTTGTCCGTGATTTGGAGAGCCCAACGTGTGCTCCCGACGCAAGGGAAACTAATTCTGTTGCAGAGACCTACCTTGGCACTTGTGCAGGTGAAGTCAAAGGGAAGATATGCTTCATCATAATTTCTAGTATTTGGCTTGGAATGAAGTTGGTTTGGAAACATATTTGGCGATGCTTCATCTCCTGCTTTGCGTTTGTGCGGGAGCCCCGTCAAAAACCTGTCAATTATGCTAGCAGTGTCCAAGTGTTTTTTGTTTTTTGTTTTTTTTTTTCATACCGCACCACACTTTGGGAACCTCTGCGTTAAAGTATGCTTGTAGGTAACATTCACAAAGGTAGCATGGTTTGGCACTTAATTTTACCTGACAGAGTATGTTTCTAGCTCATATTCACAAAGGTAGTACGATTTGCCATTTAATTTTAGCAGTTAAAGTATGCTTGTAGGTGACATTCACTTTACTCATTACTTGAAAAAAGTAATCGGATCTCTGTATATTAATGACTAATCTTGTATCGTGGATGGATTATCTCGGTAGTTCTCCTGACTGACGTTTGGTCCGTTTACAGCATCCTGCCATGCGATTGCATTTGCCCCTAACCATTGGGAACCCTCACATTAACTTAGATTGAGTGGAAAAAAGTCCTCCGTTCGTTAGCGTTCGTCCTCCAGCTTTACTGTTTATGTTATGCTAACATAGCTTTGCTGCGCTAGCGATCACGTAGCACATCATTATATACCAGCCACACTGATCATTTTATTACAGATGAACAAATTTAGACAGTTTTTCAACTCTCATTAATGCTGTAGTGATCATTTGATTTTGGGACCTGCAGCGGAGTTTGGGCCCAGACATGGCTAATAACATCACACAGTGGCAGTCCTAGCCTGTTTGGCGCTCTGGGCGAACACTCCCTCTACTTATGCACACGCTCTTTTCTACTCTGTAATATTCTTGTCAATTTTCTTGATATTTATTTATAATCACCTCTGTTAATCCTTGATATTTAGAACTGAGTGATCTGTATATATTACAACAACAACAACAACAAACTTTATTTATATAGCACATTTAAAACCCAGTGGTGTACCAAAGTGCTTAACATGCAAGAGAGTAGGATGAAGTAACAGGGAAGGATGACTGAAACTGAACCCCTGATGGCTTTGAACTTTTCTTGTCCATCTTCCATTGGTTTTAATTTTGCACTCCAGTATGAACACCCATTCCCTAACATGAGGATCACCACAACATAACCTAATAAACCTACACGTTAGTCCACAGATTCGCTTTGTCTAGGGTTTATTTCTGGGATTTTACACAACCCAGGGTTCAAATCATGAATAGATAATGGACTTGGATTTACAACATTATAAATGAAATGTGCTCTATTTGGAAGCAGCCGGTCCCCCTCCCCTTTCGACAGGTTGTGTGTGAAACTTTAAATCATCAAACTGTAAAATATAAATTTTAAATTGTTATTGATCCCTTTACCCCTGGTCCTAAAGTGTATATTTATTTTCTTACTCTCCTTATATATATTGTTTGTTTACTTGCACTGCTGTAACTGGAGCCTCTTCTTCTCATCTCTCTATATACTGTACTGTATATAGCGGAGATGACAATAAAGTTTACTTTGTCTTCAGCAGCGAGCAGGCGCACCGAGGGCTCTCGCACTCACTTATCACATACAGAATTTTGAAAAAACATCGGTGCAAATTATAAGTCTGTATCATTATGTCTGGTGTGTGTAAACACAGACAACATGAGAGCTCTCGATTAACACTCCTCGTTTATTACTCATCACCACACAACTGAACACTTTTCCCTCCAAAAACACAGCAATAACACTTCCTGAGAACTGGGCGTGAGTGGAGCCATCCAGCGCTCCACCACAGAGCAATTTTTTTTTCTTTTTTTGCCGATGCCCGAGATTCCGCCCCCCTACCACGATGCCACCCTGGGCAACCGCCCATGTCGCCCATATCCAAAACCGCTTCTGACGTCAGAGTCAAAGACCGGATATATAGTGCTGGTCTACCAAGTTGTAACCAGGTCACTAAAAGGCAAGTTAATTAATACCGTTGCTACACTTTAAAAAACAAAACAGGTTAGCTGAACGAAAGCACCTATACTGAAAACAACCAATACATGTCATCGTCCCAGAATGCATTGTGTGCAAAAAAACATGGCCGCTCCCACGGCTCCAAAATAGTTTTAAACAACAAAGATTTAATGAATAACAAAAAAATTGTAGTTATTTTCAAGTATGTTTTTATGTAGTGGAGATAATTTGTAACATATTTAGAGTAACTTGTCATATTAGTTGGGGTTCCTTTTAAAAACATGTTTAGCATCAGCTTCTGTCACGTGACGCCATCAGGTTGGTAGGCTGGTTGTGGTAAGAAGAGGCGGAGCCAGACATTTTATACACCCGGGCTTAGCCCTAAAGGGTAGTATCCATGTGGGATGGGGTTAGAAATGACTGAAAGATTTATTTGGCTGCGTTTTGAGTTTTGTTTAAAAAAGAATAACTTCATGTAGGAAAAAATATATATCACATATGCACGACACCTTAAACTAGTTTTTTTAATTAAGCAGCAAGGCAGAAAAAAATCAGGGCTGTATCAAGACACAGGGACTAAACTCCAATTCAACCAGACCCAGAACTGATTGGGAATTAAAACAGGACTACAATAGTTCAAAATCAGGATTACTTTAGGACTTAACCAATACAGAACCAGACTCAAAACACCGAAAATCATCATAGACCTGCACTACACTTATTTTTTAATTCTACCAAAGTACACTATTTAGATTCAGAAAAGTTTATATAACTATTTAGCCTTGTTATGCAAACAAGCCTGCATAAGTTAATAAATATAGAATTTGAAAAATAACAAACCTAAAAAGATACTCTAGGTACTAGATACATGTTCTGATGAGTTTTGGCAAACAACCATTTGAGTAACATGTCTGTCTCACCTGGCTGTTGTTCCATCTCTGTTCTGTCCTCATTCTCATTCTCCTCTCCATCTCCCTCTCTGTTCCTTTCTCTCCCCTCTCCCAATCAAGCCAAACACCAACATCATCAAATATACAGTTGAAACCAGATATTTACTCTTCAGATAAAAACACAAACACTTTTTTAATTGTAACATCAAATCAGACTAAATGTTTATGTTTTTAGATTGATAAATATAAAAAACATATTTGTTAAATTTAAGAGTAAAGAGAGAAATTGTATGTATTTCTTAATTGCAAATGGCAGTTACATACATACAATACATACAAAAATTGAGCCACACTTATGGAGCTCCACAATTCTTTTCCTGGTGTTTTGTTTGATATCTCTGGATTTTCCCATTTCAAAGAAACAGGCTCTGTGTTTTGCCTCATATGCATCCACAGGTGTGCCACTAATTTACTCAAATGGACTCTACTAACCTATCAGAAGCTTCTTAAGCTCAGAATGGAATCGTCTAGAGTAAACTTAGTGTATATATATACTCCGAAATTTGATTAAAAGTGATAAAAAATAGACAGCTCTCTCTCTTTACTCTGACATTTAACTAATTCCAAAAATATTT
The DNA here is from genome assembly GCF_900408965.1 of Simochromis diagramma. Taxonomy (NCBI): domain Eukaryota; kingdom Metazoa; phylum Chordata; class Actinopteri; order Cichliformes; family Cichlidae; genus Simochromis; species Simochromis diagramma. The sequence goes on along the minus strand of NW_024387523.1, from coordinate 18,292,194 downwards.
TAAATTTTTATTTATCTAAAAGTTTACTCTGAATTGATGTTTAACAGTAAAAATAAATATTCTTGTTTTTTCCCTAAAGTGTATGTAAATATCTGGTTTCAACTGTGATATACTGCTGTGTATTAAAATTCGTCTTGTTTTGCATATTGAACAGCATTCAAAGCATAAGGTAAAATAACATTTACCAGAGTCTTTTCTTTGAAAGAAGCCCCTTATGTCCATTGTTATGTTCATCAGTACATAACTAAAACCGATTTAGAGTGCTTTATTTAGCTGTGTAAGGTAATAACTGAAAATATGAAATAAACACACATGTAAGCTAAGACTCTCTAAAAAAAACAGCATTGTTGTTCGGCTTTTCATTTCGCCATTTGTTCATTCACTCGAAGAGCAAGTAACATAATATGGGTCAAGTGATCAGTTTGATATCAACCTTTTGTGATACACCGTCATATTTACATTATTTGTCCAGTATGAAAAATTTGCTTTGGTACCTGGTCAAACTCAAGCTCTCTTCTCTCTGCCAGTGCACTTCTCCTACAGCAAACTCGCAGGCAGCAGCTTCTCTCCCCGCTTCTCGCTCACATGTGTAAGTGTTCAGAGTTCATCTTTCCCAGCCAAGAACAAGACACCGTCCTCCAAGAGAAGTGGACTCAATGGCTGAGCAGTTGTCCAACTTTGATCCAAGGTTGTCCCTGGTTAAAAATCTGCACCTGGAATTCAAATCCCTGAGGGAATCGTGGAGTTGTGTCAGCAGCAGGTGGAAACTGAACAGGCCTGATCCGTCTGAACACTGAACCTGAAGTCTCTGTGGCCACAGTCAGAGCTAGTTAAGTTCTCTCAAAAGGAAATGTGCTTCAGTGCTTCCTTTATTACCTCTTTTTACAGAGGAGACACTAAAGCATCCTTTATGAGAGGAAGTAATTACATTCCATAATTCATAGCGATGCATTATCAAACCATTAATGAAAACCATCGACAAAAGTGATTCACATCATATCAATGTTGATTATCATTATTCCTGTTTTTCATTTCAGTGAAGTGCTGATATGCTTTAAATTTTGAACATCATGCTGATGGAATAAAATCGGATTTGTGTGTGGCTTTGCCTGAACAACACAGATTTATAAACTCTCTGAATCCAAATTATAAGATTTATTACACGGATCAAAGTGTGTTTAGGGTCTGCTCCAGTTTACTTTGTATGATTAACATCTGCATTATCATATATTATTCACCACACTTCTCCTTTCTTCTTTATAAATTCTCATTCACATCAGAAAGTAGGCATTTTTTTATTCAAACATTCCTTGATATTTAACTTTCACAATGTGTTAAAGCTTCAGTCTGTATCATACTGTGTGTGCTATGTGAAATATTTTAATCTAAACAAAAAAAAACTCTTTACAAAAAGTTTTCTCATATTTATTAAAAAGCATTATCACTCAGAGGCTGTGGAGAAAGAAATGTGAACACCTGGAACCCCGCGGGCACTGACACAGCTGACCTGAATGACTTGTCTGACTCCGCCCCCAACAGAACTTCTCCAAGTTACACTGAAAATGAATCACAGTGGACACTCAGGTGGCATGCTTTATTTTGAAAGGACTTGAGTGGTTCTTCCCTGAGGTGTCAGTTTATTTTTACCAGGACAGTGACTCTGCGTCTCTTCAAACGCCGACAAAGTCCAGGAAGTCGTCTGAAGATGTTTTCCTTGACAGCTGAGGCGATGTTTGAAGCATTTACCTGAGAGATGACAGACATATTAAAGGTGTCTTATTCTGCTTCATATTCCATGTTTTTTAATCAGAGACTCTGTTAGTGTATCTTGGCATGATTCACATGACAAAGTAATGATTCTTTATCTTATTCTAGGACTTGGTGCAGCCCCTCAGTTCATACTCTGTCTAAAAAACAAGTTTTAGCTCTGCCTCTTCAATCTAATCCAGTTATAAACCACATTTAAAAACAATAAAGTTCGCAAAAGTGCTGTACATAAATATAGGGAGGTCACACAATGAGAATATAATAAAAATACAAAATGTAAAAAAGTTGACACACCTACATAACAAACACCAACACATGACTGTAAATACAAGCAGAAACAATCAAATTAAGTATTCATCTTTCACACTGTGCTAAAAGAGTAAAGCTAGAGACAATTTTTTCCTGGTTGGTGAGCTTCAGATAGCCAGCAGAGGCAGCCAATTGGTGCTAAAACCAATTATGGAGACGACGTTGACCATAAAAGGAAATCTGTTACACATTGATGTCAGTGTGCAATTAAAGTAGAAAAATGTTTGGATCAAATCTATTACTTATTGATTTCTTTATCTTATTTGAAACTGTGCTTAATCAGCGGTGGAAAGTAACAAAGTACAAATAGTTTTCTTGCTGTACTTGACTAAAATTCTTTCAGGTGTCTGTAATTTACTTGAGTATAACTTTTTCTGATAACTTTTTACCTTTTCTCCCTTCAGTTTAACACAAATATTTTAACTTTCTGCTTCTGACATTTTCTAAACAGGCTTTTATTTACTGTAAGTTTGAGTAATGAGTTTTGTTACATTATACCATCAGTTTTCCTTCCGGTAAACCAATTCGAGCCTAAATGGAGGAACAATAACACAATCCTAGACAATCCTATTGGTGTATCCATCAATGGTGCTTATCACTGAAGAAGAGATGCAAGAAGCAAATATTTTATGTATAATTTATTGTAATATACTGGTTAAAGTGGACTCTAACAGCATTCAAGGTTCAAAAGAGGATAAAAGGGAATAACACTGGTAAATAATTTTAAAGTTACTATGAGCTCAAGAAATCACAACAAGCACACAAGCTGTTTTTTGTGAACTGTGTCTGTGAAGTTAGGATTTTTTTAATATTGTGAAACATCATCATAATAATGGATTGCATTTATATAGCGCTTTTTGAGACCCTCAAAGCACTTTACAGTTCCACTATTCATTCACTCTCACATTCACACACTGGTGGAGGTAAGCTACAGTTGTAGCCACAGCTTTCAAACTTTTTGATTAAACTGTATTCTACACACCTGGAAGCCACCTAAAGCTGGATTGTTAGACCATGTGGCACTAACAAGAATAAAGGACACAGCCATGAAAGAGGCAGAAATGTTGTTACTGCACGGCGTCAACGCGTTAGCGCCGTCCAGTCCCGAGCCTTATCTCCTACAGTCTTAGAAACACAAAACTCAGCTTGTTATTTGGTGGTTTTGAAACTAAACTTAAACAGTCCTTTTTAGCTGGTGCTCTCACAAAAAGAAATGGCAGTATGGTGTACATTTTAGGACATCCGTCAGGTCTCAGACAAAAAGCTGTCAAGTGTCAGGTCTCAGACAAAAACTCGTCAGGTGTCAGGTCTGAGGTGTCAGGTCTCAGATGTCAGGGTCTCAATTGTCAGGACTCAGGTGTCAGGTCTCAAAAGTCAGGTCTCAGGTGTCAGCTCTCAGTTGTCAGTTCTCAGGTCTCAGGTGTCAGAACACAAGCTATCAGACAGAGAGAAGCCTCCTTCGGGTGGCGCTGTTGTCAGGTCCCAGCCAATGACTGTAGCAAACATGGACGACGTGACAGCGTCAGTAGTTCATACGATGCTGTTTTATGTTCAAGGGGTCTCCTTTCTCATACGTTTGATTCTAATTACTACCATAATGCTGTGAAATTGGGGTGTGATGTAATTGTTAACAGCTTTGACTGGAAGCTGCAGTCACGCACAAACTTACATATCTCTGTTCAGGAATGGGAGATAGAGCGGGGTGCAGACAGGAGCTCCGGCATTTACGTTACAAAACCATGACCAACTGTTTTAACCTGACAGCCTGAGGTGTTCTTCAGTATACTGGACTACCCGACAGAAGGACCCGGCACCCAGCCACACTTTTTCGGTAAGTTAAACGTGTTTGTAAGCTTATCCGTAACCACCGTCCTTAGCTAGGTCCTGAGACCTAGCTATAGTGATGTTCGATTCGTGAACGAATCATTCAATACTCAATAATTACTTTACTGACTCGTGAATCATGATTCACAAGCGCAACTGACTCAATGACTCATCTCTGTTGCTGTTAGCAAACTAATTCTATTAGTAGAAATATATCAAGGTTATAATTAAAATTGTGGGGAGAAAAAACAACAGCCAGTTTCTTAACAAAAACATTTCTGCTCTGAACTGGAAGAAAAAACCCTGAGTAGAAGCTCACATCAAGACAATAGCTCCTCGGGTCACAGTAGCATCTCTCAGCTAACATGCTAACAGCACATTTGAGTTACTCACCCCCCCCCCCCCCCCCCCCCTCTTATTAGGTAATGTTCAAATAATTTTATCTATTCTGTATGACTTAAAGCAGTTATGACATGGGATGATTTTCTCACCCAATAAAGGAATATTCAATATATCAGTCTACTCTTCATTCTATCAGAAACAGTTATCACAGCTCGTACATTTTCTTTTTAGAAATATAGGTAAGCAATGAGACAAATTTAGTAATGCCAACATACTGAAGGAATAACATTTGTCTCTTATATATGATACACCTATATATGCACTGTCAAAGATACTTGTCTTTGAGTGAAGATTTAAGGTGATAAGACATATAAATAACTGCAACTTGAATCTGTACTGAAGCTCAGTATTTGACACAGAGTTCATGTTCACTGCTGTAATAGCTAATAATGATTAATATAATAACTATAATATTGGCCATATTATATTTACATTACCAAAGTGATATGACTTTAGTCTCATGAACAACATTAGCTAATTGTTATTTACTAACTAATCTTAAATGACTGTTCAGTACAGAAATGAAGCCCAAAAATCATGTTTTACTGTCCTGTGGTCTCAGCCTCAGATACTTATCAAATCACACAAAGCTCTTGTAGAAACAAACAAACAAATGAACAAAATATGTTCTCCTTCATTTCTGTCAAACAAAGTTGTATGACACGTTTCCAGCGGTTAGTATCATGGTTGCTAGGCAACCTGGGAAGCGCGACAGGGACTAGACCATCCGATACAGACAAACTTGCCGTTTGTTTTGCAAATCGAGCTCAACACTGCCCCTAGCATCCTGGAGCACTTCCGTTGTGTTTTGGAATTTGCATGTGTTTTGGAGTTTGCAAGTGTTTTGGAGTTTGCATGTGTTTTGGAGTTTGCATGTGTTTTGGAGTTTGCATGTGTTTTGGAGTTTGCATGTGTTTTGGAGTTTGCATGTGTTTTGGAGTTTGCAAGTGTTTTGGAGTTTGTATGTGCTTTGTCTCTAGGGGCCACCGTACTAACCCCCTCCCTTGCTGTGCTGAATCTTAGCGTAAGCGAATCACTCACTAACCCCCTCCCTCCTGGCTCACAGCTCAAACAAGTTGAACGAATCACTGACTCACTCACCCCCTCCCTTCCTGTGCTGAATTGTAGCATAGACGAATCACTGGTCGTATCCAAATTCATGGGCTGCATCCTTCTGAGGATCCGGCCTTCGCGGTCTACGTGGGCCAGGTCCTCAGAAGGTCGGGTAGGCCGGAAGTAAACGGCTGTGAAATTGGACGGTCTAGCCTTCTGATTAACGTCACCCCTGTCTCGGTGGAGTTTAATAAACTCAGCCGTCTGCTCCTTGCTATCTAAAATATAACAGGACACTGGCGTAAATTCTCGACATGGGAGAAGGGGGAAGGGGGGGAAGGCCGGGGGGGGGGGGGCCAGGGAACGGAGGCCCGGCAGAAGGCGGGGGGGGACGGGAGGGAGCGAGGGCTGAGAACAGGACAGGTGGGCGAGTCGGGACGTGACGGTGGTCACAAATGAAGAGACAGCACGCTGGAAGGACGAAGTTGGAGGGCGAGGACGGTACCCCAACGCGACGACGGCTGTCGCCAAGTCGAAGTGTAACCTTGGTCAAAGGCGTACTCACAAAATGCGCCATGCGAGTTCCCCAAATATCAAGCGTGGTCCACGGGGCCTCGGCGGGAAGGAAGTTTGGGGAGTTGTGGCTGAACCACATAAAAATATATCATTAATTTTAATCTCCCCAATCAATGATAATGTTATGTTGGAATGTTGTTAAAGAGGGTCAAAAATGTTTCAACCCAGTTTGTTTAGCAGATTCTGTATAGCAGCTTTAATATAGGGAGGACACAACCTCCAGATTGTGTGAGTAAAATCAGGGTTTTTTTTCTTTGTCAGTTTAACAGTTTCTGTTTTGCCTGTCACTGTGCCCTGTCTGTTTTCTTACCTGGTTCTTCCTGACCTTGTACTTTCTCCTCATGTTCCCTCTTTCCTCTCTCCCTCTTTGGACTGACAATCATACACAAACAGATTGTATTCAATTAGATGAAAAATTACATTGATATGAAAAAAATTCTAATAAGATCACTAACAAAAAGTCCTCTCTCAGTGTACTTTCAACAAAAAGGCAAATAACCAAACCACATGAACATCTAATAAAAGTAGTAAACATTGAAACACTGATCCAACATTATTCTTGAATGACGGATCATTTGATTTTACACTTTTACCTGAATGTGGCTCCTTTTTTTGGAAAAACTTCCTTATATCCATTATGAACCTGGCTGTCTCTCTGTACACAAACACACACACACACACACACCAGGAGTTTATAAGGTTAATGGGCATTCAGTCAGTTAGCTAGTTAGTATCCATTTCAAACAGGACAGTGGTAACAACAGCAGGCTGCGGACAATTTTAAGTTTTAGATTTTAAATAGGCTGTATACATTTCAATGGGAGCAACAGGACGGTCAAATGTCGCTGAATTTACTACAGAGCAGGACGGATTGTAGGGTAGCAAACATTGTCAGAAAACACGTTTTCAACACTGCAGGTTACCTGGTGTAAGGTTTTTCAGCTAAAAAGAAACATGGTGTGACTCCTACCTAACTATATAAAGCGTAACTGAAGGTTAAATGCAGCTAACACGTCCTGTTTTAAGCCAGGCACTTACACCTCCGCTCTGCTGCGTCTCAGCCACCATCTCTGGCAGCAACGGTGCTAGAGCCAGAGTAGGGGAGAGCTGGAACAAACCATTTTGGGAGGGGGGGGTTATCTATACTTTTGTTGTTAAAATGTTACGTCTCAAACAAGTACAGTACTGTATGCTTTTTATATTTTTAGTAATAAGTCACACAAACAGCAAATATTGTCAAAAAAAGTAAGAAATCTTTGCGGGTGCTTTGATTCCTTTTGGGGGTGCTTAAGCACCCCTAAAAATGGGCTAAAATCGCCCCTGTCTCTAATGCTGAAAGTTATTTAAGACCCCACCCCCTACTGCAGAGAGTAAATTTTAGTTAAGGAGGAATCAATAAACCTGATAAGAAATATATTAGTGAACAAGCCAGAGTGCAATGATAAAAACATTCTGACTGATACTATGTAATACATAACTAAGTGTAAATCTGTAAGACTGTATGTGTTCAGCTGATCAGTCTGCTCTGTGTCACCAATAAATCATAGTTTTAAATACTTGATGACACTTTGCCTTGTGTGTAAATAGGTGTGAACACTGCAACATTATTATTATGGTACATGAAATTTCTAAATGTTAGGTGTATTCTGAGTTTGTGGGACAGTTAGTCCCTTCATTCTTGGAGATTAACTTCAAAGCTGCTCTGAGTCCTGTAACATTCTTGGTTTAAGAGCAGAACTGAAGTGAAGTCCAGTCATTGAGATAAATTCCATAGCAGACTGTAGGGGTGGTCCGAGTCCAAAATAGATCTAAGTGTGCAGAGTCACTGCTGCCTTCAGTGACCATTCACCATTCACTCCCTGAGACAGCAGTGGGCCAAATCTATTATGTCAGATAATTTGAAACTCCTTCAGGGGCTGATACAACAACGAGTTCACTGTTACAGTGGATAGGAACTCCTGCTCAACACAAAAACTACAACTCTGGATTCTTGAAAAGGTCTAAGTAAGACTAAAAAATTTTTAGTTTAAAATAAGTTTACACATTTTTTTCAGCCACAGAAGTGGGCTGCAGCAAGTAATGAAAATGCAGTTAATTAAACTGCTTTTCATTATGCAATGAAGCAAAGAGCAAATAAAGATAAACACCAATAAGAAAGAAAACATACACCTAGGTACACACAGGTGTATGGTTCTGTGTAGAAAAAGACCTGTACATCTTTCTTGGAAAAAAGGAGCCTCATATAAAGCCTCTTTCTAAAATAAAGCTTTATTTAAACAGATGTTCTGTAGGCAACTGATTAATAAAGGGGTCAGAGGTCCATCAGTGACTGTGATGCAGTAACAGTGAAATGTCCATCAGTGATTGGCGCGTCAGTGTGATGTCATCCTCTAGTCATGTGACTCTTAAAGCAGGCTAAGAGGATTACTGAATCTCTCTTCAGTTATTGTCTGCTTCAGCCTTTTGTTTTCACAGAAGAAGACAAGGCATTAGTGGGTTGTCAAGATTTATTAATCACCTGATGAAATTGTAGATGAAGCTTAGTGAATTCTCTGTGTTTCTGCTGCTGGTCTGCATCTCTCTGCAGAGAGCTGACAGCCATTTACCTAACTTCAGTCCTGGAACTCCCCCTCTGCAGGTAGGACAAATGCAAGCTGGGAAGAAAACCAGTAACCCTGACACTGAGCTAATCAGCTGCAACCAAAGTCAGCTCTGATTTTGACTTAAATCAGAAGTGTATTATTCAGATTAATACCACAGGTGGCAAATTTACAGGCAATATTTACTTCAGTAGAAGTACAGATACTTGTGTTAAAATAAAGCTTCAGTAAAAGTTGAAGTACAGATTGAACTTCTTTACTGACATAAAACTGAAAAAGTACAGCTCCAGAGTAACCAGACAGGATAATGTATATTTAAATATATAACTTTCTACAGGACTGAATATAATATTTTTATGTAAAAGTCCAGAGCCTCTGAAGATTATCTGAGTACTTCTAACATTACACAAAGCAAAGGTGTCCATCACGCTTGTTCATGAAACTTAGTTTATCCATTTTCTGGAGCGGGCCAACAGTGAAGCTCTGAAGATTTCCCTCTGAGGGAGCTGTAGAGATCAATGGTGAAGATCATTGATCTATGCAATGAGCTTCAGTCTTTCTGATGTTTCTGAAATTATGCCTCTCTCAGTGGGTCAACAGAACATCTGGCACAGGACAGCTGTGATAAAAGAAAGGGAGGAAGTTTCTCCAAACCTCTGGACCCAGGAAACCCAGCTTGGTCCTGATGGTCTCCCTCATTAGGTTTACTTAACTGTGAATCTAGCTGTTGATCATAATGTGAATGATGTTATTACATGAAAAGAACAAATTACACTAGTTTTTATTTAAAGTTTATGTGTTACCAGGCTGTAGAGTGCTCAGTGAGTGTAATGGATCTAAAACTGTTTAAATCTTTAGTCTTATATCATCCTCAGTCTTATGTTAAAATCTCAAAGGACAATGTTTGATGTTTAGTAAAGACGCTGGATTTGTGATTCCTTGCAAGCTTTGTTTAATGGGTAACTGAGCAGGCATTACATGCAAGCAGCTTGACTCCAGCGTTTTCTTACTGCATGCATGTGCAGTGCACTATTCTGAACAGGTAATAATAATAATGGATTGCATTTATATAGCACTTTTCGGGAACCCCTCAAAGTGCTTTACAATACCACTATTCATTCACTCTCACATTCACACATACTGGTGGAGGCAAGCTACAGTTGTAGCCACAGCTGCCCTGGGGCAGACTGACAGAAGCGAGGCTGCCATATTGCGCCATCAGCCCCTCACCAGTAGGCGGCAGGTGAAGTGTCTTGCCCAAGGACACAACGACCGAGACTGTCCGAGCCGGGGCTCGAACCGGCAACCTTCCAATTACAAGACGAACACCCAACTCTTCAGCCACGATCGCCCCAGGTAGGGAAACCCCCATTATTAAACAATACCAGTCAGATGTTCTACGTCCCCTTTCTTTAGGTTAAGACTGTATAAACAACAGATTCTAATCCACAACATTATAGCCTGGACATTAACCATTCACTTCAAACCTGGAACTGTCATTGGTAAGAATATAGTAAACATTTAACATTTGACCTTGTCAACATCACGTTACATGTAGTTTCCATGGATTTCGTTTTCTTTGTGCTCTGGGGAACAGGCGGTTGATGGTTCGACCACGGTAGAGTCATCGTGGGAATCTCCGTGTTGTGGTGGTGCTTCAGGGACTGGGAGGACATGCCTGCAGTTCCGCCTATACTCTCCGCCTCCTGACTGGACAATGTATGATCTGGATTTCTTATTAGTCCCTAAGGAGTCATGTCCATGATGCGTTTGCATCCTCACAACCTCACTTAGCACGAGGGGACGGAGTGGTCTGCTGGAGTTGTCATAGCATTTCTTTTGTGCATGGCGCTTATGAACTAGGCTTGTCTTAACAGCTGTGTTGCTTTTGGGCCTGGGAACCAGCAGATGTTGCATGATAGTGCATGTTTACCTTGACATGAGCCTTTCAGCTGGAGAACCTAGTGTGTGAGCTTGAGTGGCTCTTTTTGTTTATGTGGCCTGGTGCTGTTGCACACCGGACACGCAATTGTTTCTTGCCCTATATCTTCAGTTATTGTGGGCCAAAACACGATAGCATGGGCCCTGCGTTTAGTAGCTTCTGTGCCTGGGTGCCCTCTGTGGAGGACAGTGATTGAATCCTTTTGTAAAGACTTTGGGATCACTGTCTTCAGGCCTTTCTTGACAATGCCATCTTCAAGGGGGAGTTTATTTGATATGGGTAGTATTCACGAATTTCTGTGAGCAGCTGAGTTTGTCTGCAAGGCCAGCCCTTCATTGTGACAGTGCTCAGTTTCTGTAGCTCTGGATCGGAGGCAGTGTGTTCCCACAGTTCAGTCAGCCTAAGGAAGAGATGTGTTGGATCAACATGATCTTGTTGTTGGGTTCGGGAGCAAACAAAAGCATTCTAGCTTTTTAAATGGCAATTTGTAGCTTTTTAAATAGGTTTAATGCATGTGTTGTATGTTGCTAACATTATTCCCTCCTGTTTGACATTTTAAAAGCTTGTGTTTTCAATTATCAGTACAGCATCACTTTCAGGTGCATTTTCAACGGAGTGCGGATTCCAGTTGTTGGTTCGTGCTTTAAGTTTGTCAATTAGACTGTGGGTGACAGCCCGAGGAGAGGCTCGCCCCCACCCCCAAGGCAGCACAAAACCCCTTCCACACACGTGACACAAACTGAGGTCCCCTGTCAGACACAATGTCCTGGGGAATCCCATGCAGCCAAAAAACATGAACAACGAGTAAGTGAGCAGTCTCAAGGGCGGAAGGGAGTTTAGGCAAGGGAACAAAATGGGCAGCCTTGGAGAATCTATCCACGATGGTAAGGATGACCGAGTGACCAGAGGAACGCGGCAGCCCTGTGACGAAGTCCACAGCGATGTGCGACCACGGGTGACTGGGGACGGGCAGGGGATGCAAAAGCCCAGAAGGCGCCTGGTGACGGCTTTTAGAACACGCACAAACTTCTCAAGCCACAACATACTCGCGCGTATCCCTCTCCAACGAAGGCCACGAAAAGGACCGTTTCAACAAAGACACCATACGATAAATGCCGGGATGACAGGCAAAGCGCGCAGTGTGCAGCCAATGCAGGATGCGCGCGCACATGGCGGACATACATAATTATAATAAAGGTCAATCAAATGGACCAATATGGCAAGGCCATGATGATCCAATTGGTAAAGTAAAGCCAATTGGCATCTTTCTTGGCCTTCAGACAACAATTCTGATGGCTAAAGATCCAAACGGAACAGGCAAAAAAAAAAAAAAGCGCACGGGTGGAGATGCCCATCGTCCGGCGAAATCTGAGACAGCACGGCTTCCGCGCCCATATCGGAAGCATCAACCTTAACATCAAACTGTCTGGACACGTCGGGGTGGGCAAGGATGGGAGCGGAGCAAAACAGCTCCTTAAGCCGTGAAAAAGCCCGTTCGGCTTCCGGCGTCCACTGAAAAACACGAGCAGGAGATGTCAAACTAGTAAGCGGAAGCACAACTCGACTGAAATTTTTAATGAACCGCCGATAAAAATTAGCCAATCCCAGAAACCTCTGCAATTGCTTGTGTGTGGAAGGGGTCGGCCAACTCACAATGGTTTCAAGCTTACAGGGGTCGGCTCTGAGCTGTCCCTTGAATGATTGTAAAAGAAAACAACTATTTTATAGAGCAAAAAAAATTCTAAAGGGAACATTTATTTATTTTTATTTTATTTTATTAATATTTTCCTTAAATGTGTCAAATATATATTTTCTCATCTAAATGTGCACTGAGCTGTGAGCCAGGGGGCAGTAATGCGCCTTAACATTGGTTGCCAACCAAGAAGAAGAAGAACCTGTAAGCCAGGAGGGAGGGGTGAGTGAGTGAGTGAGTTGTCGTGTCCAAATTCATGGGCTGCATCCTCCTGAGGCCGCATTTGTAGACCGATTACGTCACAGCGACGCGCCGAAGGCTGTCCAAATTCGTAGACTCCGACAAATGCAGCCGACAAATGCATCCTCCTTTTCCCCGAATTTGAAGGATGGGTCGGGTGTGTCCTTTGTGGCCCACCATATCCCAGAATTCATAGCGCGGCCCAGCCAAACTCCAGTTTCCAACAATGGCGGCTGCTACTAAGTTTTAAAATTACTCTTACTAATCTTTCTGGGTCACAAAATAAACTTTTAACATATTTTCAGGCGAGAATGTAGCTGTGTAAACTTCAAATATCTACTCGGTTTATCAAGGTATCGCATATTTGCAAAAGTGCTTCGACGTTTTCGGAGACGTCTGCTACCCACCAGTTCGATAGCTAGCCGAGAGCTCGAGGGTCACTGAAGCTGCCAAGAACGGCACAACTCCCGGCACATCACTTTCAGATCACCGCGGACTTTCGGTACTAAGGTTAAACATAATATATAAGTCACTTAGACAACCTAAAAATGATATTGTTGGGCTTTTTTCAGTGTTTTATTTGTTCGTGAGTAAATCGGTTTGGCTGAGATTAAAGTTATTAGATTAGATTAGATAAAATAAAACTTTATCAATCCCCCCCGGGGGGGGGGGGGGGGGGGGGGGGGGTGTGTGTTGTTCCTCCTTGGTTTTCACACAGCTGAATAAACGTCAAACAGAAAACCGATTAAACAGAAGTGTTGAGGAT